>NC_135232.1:151454604-151799326 GCF_051348905.1 Ranitomeya variabilis
TTTAACCTGGGTTGTGTTGTGTATGCGTTTTCGCAGCGGAAAAATGCGGCAAAGACGCATACCCAATCTTGTGCACATAGCCTCGACGGATCCGTCAAAAAAAAACGGACACAGTGCATCCGTTTTTTACAATCTGCACAGGATCCATCTTTTCAACATTTTGACGGATTGTGACTGATTGTAAAAAGTGGAAGTGTGAAAGAGGCCTAATGTGTAATGACAAACAAAAGTAAAATGGGGGAAAAAATGAAGAATTGCGATTTTTTTTTTTTTTGTTAATTCTACTTCCAAGAAAACAAAACTTTTCCTACAGTTTTGAGGGGTGGTACAAGGCACAATGCCTGACCCGTTCATGCCCAATTTTCTTTTTTTTTTCTTTTTTTCGTGTGCATTTTTTGTTCCCCTTCCTCCAAGAGCAATATCTTTTTTTTTTTTTTTTTTTTTTTTTTTTATATCCTTCTGTCAATACTGCTGTGAGGGCTTGTTTTTTGCAAGACGAGATATACTTTTGAATGGCACCATTGATTTTACCATATAGTGTACTGCAAAACGTGAACGAAGTTCCAAGTGCAGTGAAATTGCAGGAAAAGTGCAATTTCACCATTTGTTTTTTGTTCTGTTTATTTACCATGTTCATTATATAGTAAAATTGACCTGGCAATATGATTCCACAGGACAGTTCGAATATGCAGATAAATAAAAAATAAACTACACATTTTGTAAGTGATGAAAAAAAAAACCTAAAATTTCTACACAAAAAAGTTTTTGTTTTTTGTTGCCAATTTCCAAGACCCGTAATACTTTTATTTTTCATGCTCTGGGATTGGTTGATGTTTTTTCTCTCATTACACTGTTTACACCTCTGATAAATTTATTTTATATTTTGATAGATTGGACATTTCTGAAAACAGCGATACCATTTTTTTTTTTTTTTAACTTCTACTATATAATTGTCTAAGGGTCACTTCTGTCTGTCTGTCCTTCTGTCTGTCTTTCTGTCTGTCACGGATATTCATTGGTCGCGGCCTGTCTGTCATGGAATCCAAGTCGCTGATTGGTCGTGGCAAAACGCCCACGACCATTGCCACGACCAATCAGCGACGCGCACAATCCGGAAGAAAATGGTCGCTCCTTACTCCCCGCACTCAGTGCCCGGCGCCCGCATACACCCCTCCGGTCACTGCTCACACAGGGTTAATGCCGGCGGTAACGGACCGCGTTATGCCGCGGGTAGCGCACTCCGTTACCGCCGCTATTAACCCTGTGTGACCAAGTTTTTACTATTGACGCAGCCTATGCAGCGTCAATAGTAAAAACATCTAATGTTAAAAAAAATAAAAAATCATTACATACTCACCTTCCGCCGCCTTTCCCGCTCCTCCGGCCGGTCCATGCAAGCGGCACGTTCCGGTGGCAAGGATGGTCTGGGAGAAGGACCTGCCATGACGTCACGGTTATGTGACCGCAACGTCATCACAAGGCCTGCGCGAGAGGGACCTGCCGTGAAGTCACGGTCATGTGACCGCGGCGTCATCACAGGTCCTGCAGGAAAAGGACCTGCCATGACGTCACGGTCACGTGACCGCGACGTCATCACACCCTGGGACCGGAAGCTGCCGCCTGCACCCCACACAGGTGACAGAACTACAACGTGCCTGCGGAAGGTGAGTATGTTTTTTTTTTTGTTTTGTTTTTTAACCTGTGACATACGTGTCTGGGCAATATACTGTGTAGCTGGGCAATATACTATGTGACTGCCCAATATACTACGTGGCTGGGCAATATACTACGTGGCTCTGTGCTGTATACTACGTCACTGGGCAATATACTTCGTGGCTCTGTGCTGCGTACTACGTCACTGGGCAATATACTACGTCACTGGGCAATATACTACATGGCTCTGTGCTGTATACTACGTCACTGGGCAATATACTTCGTGGCTCTGTGCTGTATACTACGTCACTGGGCAATATACTTCGTGGCTCTGTGCTGCGTACTACGTCACTGGGCAATATACTACGTCACTGGGCAATATACTACGTGGCTCTGTGCTGTATACTACGTGGCTCTGTGCTGTATACTACGTCGCTGGGCAATATACTACGTCGCTGGGCAATATACTACGTCGCTGGGCAATATACTACGTCGCTGGGCAATATACTACGTCGCTGGGCAATATACTACGTCGCTGGGCAATATACTACGTCGCTGGGCAATCTACTACGTGGCTGACCAATATACTACGTGGACATGCATATTCTAGAATACCCGATGCGTTAGAATCAGGCCACCATCTAGTTGTTTAATAGTCTCCTTAGGAGACGTGAAGCTGCGATTGTCTGATAGCTTGTGCTTCAGCACTGCTATGTATAGCAGAAATTGCAATCTCCTATGAACGCCGGCCACTCGCCGACATTCACAGGAATATCCTAATGACAGTGACATGTATCTTCAGCAGACCCCCGGCTGTCATGACAAGCCATCGGCGCCCCACAATCACATCACGGGCGCCTCGATGGGAGCGTGGAATTTAACAGGTTTTCAGCCGCTGGTGGAGCTCCGATCCACTCACAGACCTGTTAAAGCTACATGACAGCTGATTAAATCAGTTATCATGTGCAGGGAAAGATGCGGGCTCAGCGTCTGAGCCCGCTTCAAGGGTGTCGCGCACCAGAAACGCGTTAATGTTTTAAGGACTTACGGTATCTATCATGATATTTTAATCTGGTTTTCACAGCCACAAATAAACATTTACGTGTTTGTGAAGCTGGACCTTTCCTACTCTTAAAATGTTACTACTAGCAAATATCACTAGCAATAAAATGCTGGGAGCAATGACACCTTTTTAAACACCTATTACTGGTTGTGACTTGTATCTGGCAGTTTTGCAGTCTCTATCGATCAGCTTTTACATAGACCTAGAATAGAGGAGAGCCTCCTTCCCGTATTTCTGTACTAAATCCTCACTAGCTGCACTATGAAGGACATTGTAACCCATTGCTGAGTAGTCTCTGTCTCTCCACAGCAGCTTCTCCTTCCTTCGCCCCTTCCCCTCTTCCATAGAGGGCTGCAGTTTATAATCTCACCTTTTTTTAAACCTATTGCATGGATTGCATTTCGTTTTGAATTTCAAGAATTGCCTAATCTGTACAGGGGATTGAGCGGGGAGGTGCAGAAGTGTGGGAAAAGTGGCTGAATAGTGGAGAAAAGCATTTTTGTATAATAAGATTACATAATTTCATTTCTTTGCTTATACTGTTGATTGTGAAGAGAAAAAGCTATTTAAAAAAAAAAATCTCAGATAACCCCTTTACAGAATGCATACAGGCATGCATAGGGGTAAGAAGCCTATATTTTCTAAGGTGGTGATGCGTGTGTATGTGGTTGTGTTTTATATTTTTTCTGGGTTCTCATCAAAACTTTAATCTTTTGTTTTTATATTTAAGGTTTTTTGATCTTTTTGAGAAATGCTATGGTTACAAGACTGGAAAATTAAAACTAAAGAAACCAAAGCAGTTACAGGCAAGAGTTTTCTTTTAATTGACTGCCCGTAGGTTGTGTATTTTTCTATAAAGCTCTATTCACCCGGCTATGTTTTATATAGATTTATTAAAGGGGACCTTTCACTTGCTCAATAAAAATGGAATCAAATACTTAGTTAAAAATCCCTGAACTCTTCTCATTCAGCCGCTCTCTTCCTTTTTGTGCTGCTTTGCTTGAGTACATAGATATTTCCATTTGTTTCTTCTGGAGTTCAGTACATAAAATCTCTGCTTTGAAGTGCAACTGCTTTGTCAACTGCTGAGCTGTGATTGGCTGCATCTAGGAGGGAGGGGTGTAAATGACCACACCCACATAGACAATTATGAAAAAAACACCTAAGTGGCCTGAAAAGCTGAGATTTCACATACTGCCCTCCCGAAGAAAAAATAGGAATATCTCTGCAACGAAGTTATGCAGCAGAATCAAGGAAGCAGAGTGATTTTTTACAAGGTATTTAACACAATTTTATTTATTTATTTATTTTTAGGAAGTGTCAGTTCCTCTTTAAGTTCATTTTGTGCCTGATATAAAGGATGATGTGATCTGCTGGGAGTGATGGTTCCTTTCTAAATAAGCAACCCATGTTAACATTGCAAACTAAACCAAAAGTATATACATATATACAGTATATTTCCTACAAACCCCTGTTAACATGTTTGCTTATGTTTACCAGGAGGTACTGGACATTGCAAGACAACTTCTTGTTGAACTTGGCCAAAACAACGATTCTGAAATTGAGGAAAGTAAAGCAAAGCTTGAGCAGCTCAAGACTGTGTTAGAAATGTAAGTAATGGTATAACCTTAAGTGATAAAAGTAGATGTGTGACCTGGATTTCCGCAATACTGCATCTTGTCAGTTATGTGGAGCTTTCCCCGGTGTTGACCTCCTAGGGGGTCCCCGATGCGGGTCCTTGTATTTTCACATTATTAAAGAAAAGTGAGCGTCCAATAATAGTTGTTCATTGACCATCCTCTGTAAAAAGCCACGAGAGACGATGGCCAAAGGCAGGCGGCAGGTAGTTCTGCCACATTCTAGTCGATCCTAGTGGTTAATCTACATCTGACCGGATCAGATCACAATGTGCCAGTTGCAAAAAATCCAAATCTGACAGATCTTTGGTGACAGATCAAAAATGGCAAGCAATATTTCCAGTATAGCTTTCAATGCAAGTTGCAAGCGACGGTCTCTTACAGGGTTGTCAGTTTGTCATCCAGAATTCTCAGACACCCAATGTTTTTTTTTTTTTTTACAGTTTTAAATTTTGGAAACCATAATAAATCATTAAAAGGGTGGTTTGAAGGCAAATTTATTTTGCTACTAACGCCCTATCTATTTAGTCCCATAATCTACTTGCTTTAAAAATTTCCTACCGTTTCCGAACTACACTAACCGCTAGTGTAATTTTTTTTTTCTATTTCTGGTCTGATGACAATTTGTTTGAGTATCACCAGTGCATGCTGGGATACTCAGTGTCATCAGGGGACAGAGGCTGAAGTAACTGTCACAGCCCCTGCCCATTCCTGAAATGAAGCGTCATCAGTGGCACTTGATTTAGGGGCTATGCTGTCCCTACGTTGTCTCCCTCTGTGCACAGTGCTGTCCCTGCTCTCTCACCTCTGTTCACAGCTCTGTCCCCACTCTGTCCCACTGTGCACAATATCCACTCTGTTATCTTAGGAATGGGAATAAGTCAGTAACAGCACGGCAGAGGCTAGTGACATCATCTGATGGGGCAGCACTAATCTCTTGCACCGCCTAGAATAGTGACATCGCACTGCTGCCGGCTTACTACTGTTCATAAGCCGACAACAGAGCAGATGCTGTCCACACAGCAGATGGCAGGGGGGCAGTGTAGGGACAGCTCTGTGCACAGGGGAGATTGCACAGCTCCTGAAACGAGCGTTACTGATGACGCTTGGTTTCAGGGAAGGGGTAGTGACTGCTACCTCTGCCCCCTGATGGCATTTTGAGTATCCCAGCATTACTGGTGAAACGAGTCGTCATCAGACAAGAAATTGAAAAACAAATACAATAGCTGTTAGATGGTGTAGTTGGGGAACAGTAGGGTATTTTTAAAGCATATATATTAGAAATTGGTGTATATTATGGCAATAAATAGAAAGGGATTTAAGAGCAACATTACTTTGCCTTCGGACCACCCCTTTAGGCTGTTAAGCTATATAGTGAGTGAAATAAGTATTGAACACGTCACCAATTTTCCAAGTAAATATATTTCTAAAGGTGCTCTCGACTTGAAATTCTCTCTAGATGCCGGTAACAACCCATCCAATGCACACAAACAAGTAAATCAAACCATCGATATCCATAAATTATGTATAATAATGAGAAATGACACAAGCCATTGTTGGTGATGACCGCTTCAAGATGCCTTCGTATGGAGAAACTAGACGCAGGCATTGTTCAGGTGTGATTTTGGCCCATTCTTCCACAAACACTCTTGAAATTCTGAAGTTTTCGTGGGCTCCTCCTATGAACTCTGAGCTTTAGTTCCTTCCATACATTTTCTATAGGATTCAGGTCAGGTGATTGGCTGGGACATTATAGCTGCTTTATTTTCTTTCTCTGAAATCCATTGAGTGTTTTCTTCCCTGTGTGTTTGTCATCATTATCTTGCTGAAATGTCCACCCGTGTCACATCTTCGTCAACCTGGTTGATGGCAGCAGATTTTTATCCAGAATGTGTCTAAACATTTGTCCATTCATCATTCCTTCAATTCTATTATGTTTGTAAGTAGCATATGCTGAAAAACTGCCCCACACCATGATGTTCCCATCTTCAAACTTCACTGTTGGTATGGGGGTTTAACATGGTGTGTATTACGGCATCCAAAGAGTTCCATTTTTATCTAATCTGACCAGACTATATTCTCCCAATATTTCACAGGCATGTCTAAAGGTACCTTCACACTAAGCGACGCTGCAGCGATACAGACAGCGATGCCGATCGCTGCAGCGTCGCTGTGTGGTCGCTGGAGAGCTGTCACACAGACGGCTCTCCAGCGACCAACGATGCCGAAGTCCCCTGGTAACCAGGGTAAACATCGGGTTACTAAGCGCAGGGCTGAGCTTAGTAGCCCGATGTTTACCCTGGTTACCATTGTAAAAGTAAAAAAAAAAACACATACTCACATTCCGGTGCCCGGCGTCCGCTTCCCTGCACTCCTCCTGCATCCTGTGTCAGCGCCGAACATCTCCGGCATCTCCCACAGAGCACAGCGGTGACGTCACCGCTCTGCTTTACGGCCGGCACTTACACAGGATGCAGGAGGAGTGCAGGGAAGCGGATGCCGGGCACCGGAATGTGAGTATGTGGTTTTTTTTTTACTTTTACAATGGTAACCAGGGTAAACATCGGGTTACTAAGCGCGGCCCTGCGCATAGTAACCCGATGTTTACCCTGGTTACCAGTGAAGACATCCCTGGATCGGTGTCACACACACCGATCCAGCGATGTCAGCGGGAGATCCAGCGACGAAATAAAGTTCTGGACTTTCAGCAACGACCAGCGATCTCGCAGCAGGATCCTGATCGCTGCTGCGTGTCAAACACAACAATATCGCTATCCAGGACGCTGCAACGTCACGGATCGCTAGCGTTATCGTTTAGTGTGAAGGTACCTTAAATGTTGTTGAACAAACTTTAAACGCTCTCGAACATGCTTTTTGTTCAGCCATGCTGACTGGCTGCATACAGGCCATGAAGGTTGAGTACATTACTTGTTTTCTTTGAAACAATTGTACCTGCTGATTACAGGTCTTTCTGTAGCTCTCCACAGAGGTGGTCCTTGGCTCTTGAACAACTCTTCTCATAATTCTTTCACTCCTTTGTCTGAAATATTGCAGGGAGCATCTGGTTGTGGCCAGTTTAAGGTGAAATAATGATCTCTCCACTTCTGTATTATGGCCACAACAGTGCTCTCTGGAACCTTCAGTTGTTTAGAAATGCTTCTGTAACCAATGCCATCAGTATGTTTTGGAACAATAAGGTTGCACGGGTCTTGAGACAGCTCACTGGTTTTATTCATCATAAGATGTTCCTTGTGTGTCACCTTGGTAATGAGACACACCTTTCTATAGGTCATCAGTTGAATCAGCTGTTATTATTTTTCACTAAGTGGCAGGGTTGCTTTCTAATTATTGATAGATTTCCACTGACGACTTGACTTTCCATGTTTTTTTTTTGCAACTCTTTTGCTTAATGTGTTCAATACTTTTTTCCTGTGTTGTTTCTCTTTATTAAACATACCGTAACTTCATTTATGGTCATCTATGGTTTGATTTCTTTGTTTGTGTGGATTGGATGGGTTGTTACCGACACCAACATTTGGTGAGACTTTCATTTCAATAGCACTTTTAGAAGTATAGATACTTAGAATATTGGTGATGTGTTAAATACTTATTTCACCCGCTGTATGTGTCTCTACAGCCTAGTGTACTGTCACATTGGCTGCATTCACTGTGATTTGTGAGATCATAGTAATTGGTCATAAACGTTTCTCCAGCTTAAAAAAATAAATAAAAAATTGCAGACTTGCCAAACTTTTTTCTTTTTATTTTTTTCACACACATTGGAAGATGGTTCTTTTCTAAAGGATTCTGAGTACAGTGAAAATGAAGTGGTCATTATAGAAATACTTGAGCCACGACTGGTCTTAAATTGGAATTTTATTTTTTCTAAAGATTAACAGAATCAATGAAGGCCTTTCTGAGGGGCCTTCTTTTTAGCGAGATTTGTAGGCGTAAATCCAAGACTAGAATGGAAGATAAGGAGATTATAGAAACACTAGAAAGAGCAGAAAGGGACATGTTGTCGGACCTATCGGAGGCAATTCAATATAGATTTAGGGAAGCCCAGGAAGCGGTTAATAAGATGTATATGAAAAAAGCGGAGAGAAGAGCTTTTCAGAAATTACAGTTTTTTTGAGGAAGGAGAAAGATTGGGGCACTTGCTCTCGGTGATAACAGCGTCACAGAAAGGGTATGTGCACACGTTGCGGATTTCTTGCAGAAATTTCCTGAAGAAAACCGGAAATTTTCTGCAAGAAATCCGCATTTTTTTTTTTGCGTTTTTTTTCCGTTTTTTTTTGCGTTTTTTTAGCATTCTGCAAGCGTAATTAGCTTGCAGAATGCTAAAGTTTTCCAAGCGATCTGTAGCATCGCTTAGACAACTGACTGACAAGTTGGTCACACTTGTCAAACATAGCGTTTGACAAGTGTGACCAACTTGTTACTATAGATGCAGCTTTTGCAGCATCTATAGTAAAAGATAGAACGTTTAAAAATAATAAAAAAAATAAAAAAAATGCTTATACTCACCCAGACATCAGATCTCCTCACCGGCGTCCGTTCCGTATAGCTGATGTGTGCGCGCAGGGCCTTCCATGACGTCACGGTCACGTGAGCGGTCTCGGCCAATCACAGGACAGTGACGTCATTCGGCAAGGTCCTTCACCGCACACCAGCTACAGGAACCGAAGCCAGCGTGCAGCACACAGGCGGGAACACTTCGGGGGCCATCAGAGGGTGAGTATAGGACTATTTTTTATTTTAATTCTTATTTTTTGACCACTTATATGGTGCCCAGTGCGTGGAGGAGAGTCTCCTCTCCTCCACCCTGGGTACCAACCGCACATAATCTGCTTACTTCCCGCATCGTGGGCACAGCCCCGTGCGGGAAGTAAGCAGATCAATGGACCCCTAGGTGTGCGGAATCCCCTGCAATTCCGCATTTTAATGAACATGTTGCTTTTTTTTCCGCGATGCGATTTTTTCGCGGAAAAAAAGGCTACATTTGCACAAAAAATGAGGAATACACTGAAAATAATGGGAGGCATATATTAGCGTTTTTTTCGCGTTTTTATAGCGAAAAAACGCGAAAAAAACGCGAAAAATACTGAACGTGTGCACATGGCCAAAGAACCCATCGTATGTGTAAAACTAAGAACAGATTAGAGGACTGTGTTGACAGATGTAGTAGATATCCTGGGTAAGTTTAGAAGTTTTTATGAACAACTGTATTCATCTGGGTTGAGGTCTACATTGGGGGACATTTGAAAACTTGAGTGAGGCAAGGTTTCCCAAGATCGGGGAATATGATAGGAGGAGGTTGGATGAACCTATAACGGAGGAGGAGATTAAACTTGCTATCATGTCAATGACTAATAACAAGGCTCCTGGAGCCGAAGGACTCCCGGTGGAGATATATAAGAATTTATCGGAGATTTCAGTGGCTAAATTAAAGACCGTCTTTGATGTGGCGCTGCAGGAGGGAGAGCTGCCGGCGTCTATGAGAGAGGCGATAGTAGTGGTCATTTTAAAGGAAGGTAAAGACCCGGGATTGGCGGAGCCCTATAGGCCAATTTCGTTGTTGACGGCGGATGTTAAGATTTTGGCTAAGGTAGTGGCTAGCCGTTTGGCAAGTGTGGTCCAGAATCTGGTCCATCCTGATCAATCTGGTTTTATGCCGAATAAGTCTACAGCGATTAATTTATGTAGATTATTCATTAACTTGCAGCTGCCGTCGGACAACGAGGGTAATAGAATTGTAGTCTCACTGGATGCGCGTAAAGTGTTTGATAGTGTTGAATGGTGCTATCTTTGGGAGGTTCTGAGGTCTTTTGGTTTTGGGCCGACTTTTGTCTCGTGGGTGAGGTTGTTGTACTCTTTTCTGACTGCTAGGGTGAGAGTTAACGGTGAGCTGTCTGGAAGTTTTGATTTATATAGGGGGACTAGGCAGGGGTGTCCGCTGTCTCCGCTGCTTTTTATGCTGGCAGTGGACCCCTAGCACAGAGAATAAGGTTTCGGTTAAGGGGTTTTGGTATGGCATGATAGAGGATAAAATAGCCCTATATGCAGACGACATCCTACTATTTTTAGAAAATTCTGGAGAGGCCTTGGAGGGTGCGATGAATATTCTCAGGATATTTGGTGATATATCGGGTCTTGAAATCAATTGGGAGAAGTCAAATATTTTGATAGTGGATAAAGGGGGTGAGGACATCCCGATATTAGGGGAAGGTAGTAAGCTGACAGTGGTCTCACAGTTTAAGTATCTGGGTGTTCAGGTGTCTCTCCCTCTTTCGAGTTACGTCGATCTGAATCTGTCCCCATTGTTGGACAGGTTTAGAAAGAAAATAGGGGCGTAGTGCAAATTATATCTTTCAGTGGTGGGAAGGATAAACTTAATTAAAATGATTCTTATGCCCCAATTATTGTATGTATTGCATAATTCCCCCGTTTGGTTGCCCCGAAAATGGTTTCATACCATTAATTCTATATTTCTAGACCTTGTCTGGTGGAAGAAACAGCCAAGAATTAGGCTGGAATTGCTTCAGAGACCTAAAGATGGGGGGTGGGGGGACTGGCCCTTCCGAATCCCTGGATCTACTTTTTGGCAGCGCAGGGTCAGCAGATGAGAGGTTGGAGAGAGGAGAATGGGTTGGGCTCCGTCCAGCGGATTTTGGTTTGGTTGGTGGGAAGGGTCCCATTGGTTCAGGGCTTGGAGGCTGGGGGATTCAGGAGGTTTCGAACGGCCTATCCTACTTTGACATTGGTTCAAAAGGTATGGGAGGCAGATGAAAACTGTTGACATGAGAATTTATAGAGATATTCTGGTAGACTATGTCTGTGCGACAGGAGGAACAAAAGGGGTAGTCTCGGATATTTATAGGGATTTGTTACTGTATATACCTTTCTTAATAGAGTCCCTATTAAAGCAAAAGAGAAATGGAAGGAAGAGTTGCGAAGGATAGAGGAGGATAAATGGGAGGATATCATGGAGTATATTCCCCAATTATCATTAAGTGAGCCCAGTAGACTTTCGTAAATACATGTGCTTCAGAGAATATAGAACTCCAGATAGGCTATATAAGGCAGGGCTGAGACAGACATCCGAGTGTCCTAGGTGCCAGTCCGAGGGGGCAGGGATTCTACACATGTTATGGCAATCTACGTTATGGCTGTGCAATTAAGCGATCCTGTGATATATATTTTGGGATATGTGGAAGAGATCCGAGTTCCAACTCCTCATAAAGTGGCCATAGCTAGATTATTGTATGTTGTTCGAAAGCTAATTGCCAGGCACTGGTTGAGTGAGGTACCGCCGACTCTGCAGGAATTTTATAGACAGTCTGATATGGTTATTAGTGTGGAAAAGGGTATTAATGAAAAAAGGAAAAAAGTGTGAAAACTTTTGAAACACTTTGGAAACCTTGGATGGAGAGGACCTGATTCCAAGGAATGTGGCTTTATTATGTAAGCAATGTATGCTATTGTCCTATTCTTGTTTATAAAGGCTTTTTGGAAAGGGGGAGGTGAAGGTGGGTAATTGGGGGTTTTGTTTCAAAACTTTTTGTAAACATGTTTATTCACCTTTTTTGACACAACTGTTTTGTCTGTCAACTTGACTTCTGTTAATAAAAATTCTGATCTAAAAAAAAAAAAAAAAGATTCACTAAATAGTTTGCTTTACGCTCTATAAAAGTAATAAAAGAGCTAAAGCAGTTTGCTGATCAATGGCGTCTGTCTAAATATGAGTTGTATCATAATTGGTGAGAATTGCTTATCGTACATTTTTTCTTTTTACATGGAGTATTTTTTTCCTCATTCACCAGGTATGGCCACTTTTCTGGAATAAATCGTAAGGTTCAGCTAACATATCTGCCACATGGGTGCCCTAAGACGTCCAGCGAAGAGGAAGGTGAGTTTTGGTTGAGGAATAATGGATTCATATTCTAATTATGACATTGAAGAATACAGTCATAATGCAAAAATCCATTACACAGACTGTCGAAGAGATGAACCATCTTTGCTTTTAGTCCTAAAGTGGGGTGGTGAACTGACCCCTGCAGGCCGGATTCAAGCGGAGGAGCTTGGCAGGGCTTTCCGGTGCATGTATCCTGGAGGACAAGGTAATTGTACAGATTACCCTAGAATGCTGATAAATGCTCTCATCTGTAGGTAAAATGCTTACAGACAATAGATGCATTAGTGTGAACTGTGCTTTAGCTGTTGTGCCTGTATTGTATAGAGATGGGAAATAGGCTGCCAGAGGTACCGTATGTCCTTTCTAAAAGCTCTGACAATCTACTCCACTGGGGAAAAGATTTATTCCCACCTTGGAGTGTGCCACCATTTAGTAATTACTAGACTAGCTCAGTACTTGGTCCAACTGACCTAACAATCTGCCGTTCCTTTAAAGGAATCTGTCAACCATTTTTGCTATGTAATCTGAAGAGAGCAAGAGATAGAGGCTGAAGCACAGAATTCAGGGATGTGTCACTTGTCAAAGTGCGTGCATTTGTTTACGGACTGTGAAGGATTTATCACGAAGATTAAAATTGCCAGACTAGTCCAGCAATGCCTCCTTCCCCTGTGATAAGCACCTCACTGTCTATGGACTTTGTACACAGAGAGCCTGGTGTGGGCGGGGTCAGCTTGGGGTGTGGGCGGGGGTGTGGGCGGGGCTCGCTTTCTCCGCTTTGCTTCATTCTAAATCTAAAAGCTCTGATTGTGTCAGAACCACTGCACCCAGTAATCTGTGATACATCGTTGGATTCAACTTCTTTTTGCCTGCAATATGCTGCTCTCAGATGAGATGGCAAAACCTGCTGACAGATTCCATTTAATATGGCGGCAACCCCTTTAAACTGTTCTGCTTGGAGCACTACTGTAAGATGGAGGGCGATGACCTGCTAACACCCTCAAAAATAAAGTGACCATTCTTATTCTTTGTAATGCTGCTGCCATTAAAAGGTAAAAGTGAGCTATTCACTGTAGTACTCATTTAGGGCTGAAGTACTGGGCCATGTAGGTGGGTAAGTTGTGCGGCAGAATGGAAGACCTGGAGAATTAGCAGACTAGTTCATGGTGTCTGGACTTGCATATAGTATTATATTTGTGTACCCAGATATAAAGTCACACAACCCATATTAACCAACCGATCCCAAGTTCCCACATCGAAAAATATGATATCAATCCATAGTAGTCCTCCTAATTAAACACCCTTTTTTGAGGAAATTGATAAAGTAGGAATTTTGCAGTCAGTGAGTTTCATTTTAACTACTGAGCTAGTTTTCTTCTATGTTGCTACTCCCTATAGAGAACCTGTCATTTGCTTAAAAAAATAGTTGAATGACTTGTAAAAATCCTGCTTTGATTCTGCTACCTTTTTGTTTTTCAGTTTACTGCTGTTTTGCTCCATTGCAGAGAGATTCACATTTTTGGCTTTTAGAGCACAGTATGTGAAATCTCTGCTTGTAATGCATCTGAATGTTTCTTCAGAGTCTTTTTTTGGTGTGGGGGCGTGCACTTTTAAATCTCCCTCCAAAATGCTGCCAATCACGCTTCGGCAATATCTAAGACTAATAGTAGATCTGCTGCCGAGCTGTGCTTGACAGAGCCTGGGATGGAGGGGTGAAGACGTACGATCCTAAATAGATTCTGAGGAAACGCCCAGTAGCATTACATGCCGAGATTTCACATATTGCACTCCAAAAGCAATAATTGTGAATATCTCTGCAATGGAAGAACTCGGGGCAAACCAGAAAAATGTTGTAGAATCCGGACTGCGGGAATTTTTGCAAGGTATTAAACTCGCTGTGTTTGTACAAGTGACCGGTCCTCTTTCAGCAAATATTCTTGTAGAAATGTTGCTGAGAAACAGTCTTTCCTGCTGATCTCTTCCTAGTCCCCTTAATTTTGGTTGCCTAACAAAAAAGGTGAGTAGTTGGGCTTTATTGTTTGTCTCCCATTGCAGACCGAGTAGAGGGGGGAGGCTCCTGCTGCAGCCAGTTGCCTTACCGCCAGACTCAGGATGGTGAGAAGGAGGGAGAATTGCTTATGTCCTGTAACACATGGATATATAATTACTATCTCATAGTTTTGTTTCTATAGAGATATCTGGATCAGAATAGAGAAGGTTATTAAAGGAGGAACTGATGGGATTTTTCTATCTTAATTGTTCTTGTACGATGAATGTAATGACATATGCTGTTTCCTAGGAGACTATGCTGGATTTCCTGGCTGTGGCCTTTTGCGGTTACACAGTACTTATCGACATGATCTAAAAATCTATGCATCGGATGAAGGAAGAGTCCAGATGACAGCTGCAGCATTTGCAAAAGTATTTTGTTTTTGTTTTTTTATTTCGTTCACCTCCAATAACATTATTTTATGGCCTTAGTTGGCGATTACATATGACTGTTTTAAGCATCTCTCCAGCAATTGTTTTTTTTGTATTGCCCCTCCATTAGCCATCAACAATGTGTGTGCATATGTGATCCATGTAGCCCAAACCAGTGCAGCATGAATCCGAGCCTGGTACGTTTCTCTCTGAACCCATCTGGCATTTCAGGAAAAGTTTGCATATGTACAAGATGAGATTAGTCCAGTAGACCATCGGACGGCTTTTCTCTTCCGGTGCCTCTAGGTGACTGACAGGTCTCTCCCTACACACATGGCAGAGACCCGCCAATCAACTAGTGATGCAGGGAATAGCCGGCCTGATCTTCCAGCTGCAGAGAATAACATACCTAGTTGCCATCGTTCAGCCGGGTTCTGCCAGTGGTTTGCACAGCGTGACTCATGAGGCCGGTTCCCTTTCAAACACAGAAGTTGACGTTTGAGCCGGCTAGTCACAAGCACAATAGTCGTATGGGATAGAAGACGACCAGGGCAGAAAGGAAGACCGTAACGGGTATATATTCTGTTATTAGATACTATCTAATATGATATCACAGTTGTCTGCCCGGAGGGGATACTACAGAAATGACATGCAACCAAAAAGTAACGAAAACCGTTTATAAATGTACTAATACATACTGTATAATCAAGGTTAGACATGATAAAATGTTCAAGGCTAAAGACTGCACTAAAACACGTTGTGGGGTTTGGTAAAGCAAATCATAAGCTGCAAAATTTCGTAAAGTGAAGTAAAGAAATACTCAACATATTGCACAACTGACGAGAGTTCAGGTCAGAAGTGAGCAGTGCCAGAGAGTATGCAAACTGTCCTGCACGTCAGTAAGGTGATCCCCACGATGTGTACGTGCAGGAACAATGAGGCAGTGTTGAGTAACGTGGCATGTGCTCATCAGTGAATAACAAATCAAAAGGAGGTAAGTAATGGGAAATATAGAAGTATAGCCAAAATAACCTCCAATGAAATGTTCAAAGCAAGAGACACATATAGGTTAATGAAACATCAGGAGATACTGGTAAAAGATTGCAGTGAAAATTGCCAGAACATATATTAAGTAAATATAGACCCCACAGCATGAAGGACCCGATGCTCGTGGCTTTGACGAGGGAGTGGGGAAAGGTGAGTATCGTGGGTCATTAAACTCGAACGGTCCAATAAAATGAGCTCAATTGATATTTGCAGCAGCTTGACCTAGCTTGTGCGTGGGAAAGTGCTGACGTCACAATTCAGCCGGGTGGCACGACTTCTCAGAGCGTGCTATTTAGGAGGAGTCCGCATCGGCATGTGCTCCAGAGTGGCACACAAACTTCCCTCCTAGATAGGTGCCCTGGTGCTGTTGCCCTGATGCTCCGCCTTGGTGCTGTGCTTTGCCCTGGTGCGGTGCTTTGCCCTGGTGCGGTGCTTTGCCCTGGTGCGGTGCTTTGCCCTGGTGCGGTGCTTTGCCCTGGTGCGGTGCTTTGCCCTGGTGCGGTGCTTTGCCCTGGTGCGGTGCTTTGCCCTGGTTCTGTGCCGACTGTCATTCATTGCCGGGAGTGCACTATACACTGAACAGTGACTGAAGCCATGCTGGTGCCGCCCCATGACTAAAAGAGAAGCTACAGGGGGAATTAAGTTAATTTTTCTGCCAGCAGTGAGTCTCTCGGTGTGAGTGCCACACTGTTAGAACACTATTAACCCCGTCTCTTACATGACAGGTTTCCTTTAACCCGATGTTTTTGTGATTTGTATAATATATATATGTGGCTTATGTAATGTGTGTGGTTTTATTTCTAGGGTTTGTTGGCACTGGAAGGAGAACTGACCCCAATACTGGTTCAGATGGTGAAGAGTGCAAATATGAATGGCTTGTTGGACAGTGACAGCGACTCATTAAGTAGCTGTCAGCATCGAGTGAAAGCAAGACTGCATGAGATTCTTCAGAGGGATCGAGATTTTAGTGTTGAGGACTATGAGAAGGTAAATGGGAGGCTTCGTTCACAGGCATATTACCACTTTGTGAAAGTTTTGTATTTACTGCAAATGTCAGGACATGACCAGTCCTGGAAAAGCGGGAAACTGTTTCCTAAATGGTTCTTCCTGCTTTGCCATGATGTGATCTGGGTGAACTATATGATTACTGGTAAAACTTTAAGGGGTTGACTTGGCTGAAAAGAAATGTCTGCAGTCCGCTCTATGTGGCTGCAGACTGCCAAATGATGACAGTGTGCACACTGTCACGATTCAATCCCCTGTGTTGTTGCATACTTGTGGTCATGTATCGAATGGATTCGCTCTTCTCTCTAGGATAGGAGTGAGCTGAGCTGGATGAGACTAGTCATCGTACTTGACAGTATATGTACAAATTCATACATGTGGTCACATCACCACCTACCGGCATGGGAACCCAGGGAATCGTGACAGTGTGCAATGTCACAATTTGGCAGTCTGTAGACTTTTTCATTTCTGGCTGGACAGCCCCATTAATAGACAGGTGTCTTTTTGTTACATGTAGTGTACCAGTCATAATATAGTATATGGCCATGAAAACAAGCAAGTTAAATTTTCTTAATTTCTTCCATTAGCTAACTCCAACTGGGAGCATCTCACAGGTTAAATCAATGCAGATTATAAAGAATCCGGTGAAGACTTGTGACATAGTGTACTCTTTAATTCAAAGCCTGACAACGCAGAGCCGGCAGAAAATGGAGGATCCAAAATACGCAGGTATGGAAGTATACAATCTGTCACTTTCAGAATGATGGGCTTCAAAGATCCCATATTTCCTTGCCTTGGGGTTTTGTGCGGGGTAATGCAGCGGTAGCACACTTATGCAGTGATGAGGCAGTGACCCAGCAAAGTTCAAAGCAAAACGTCTCTTTAATGTTCAACTCATATAAACACCGCACACGGTATCCTCCGGATCACAGCCGGGCGCATATCCTCTGGATTACAGTCACTAAACACGCCAGTCTACCTCTGACCGGTTGCCGTGGGTGACTGGACCGCCGTGTTAATGTTTCTTTACTCACAGCATTACACAGTACACAATATCCTCCGGATCGCAGCCTGGAACCATATCCTCCACTTTACAGTCACTAAACACGCCAGTCCTCCTCCTGAGAACAGTTGCTGTGGGAGACTACACCGCTTTTCAGCTGCCTTGGTCAATTCGTTCCGCTGGCCTGTGTTGCCTCACACAGCATGGGGCTCAGCAGAGCCTCCTGCTCTGTACTCCTGCCAATACCAGACTGACACTGACTCTGAACCTGACACACCCAAACCCTATACTGCAGGGTATTTAACTTGAATATGTGGACTTCAGCCACATGGAAAACCCGGCCAGGAATGAAACGGACTGCACGACTACGATCCTGTAGACCATTTCAAAACACAAAAAGCCCAGAGCAGGTTTTCCCTTAATCTGCCTTGGACAACCAGCATGTCAAAGACCTATACTCGCTTTAGTCTGCATTGCAACCACAGCTACACCTGTGACTGCAATGCACTCTCATGGCCTAAATACTCCTCCGTGCGCATCCTGGGGGGAACATACAGTGACCCTCACATGTAACAGCGGAGAGTAGTCGCAGCTATAAGACGCCTGTCTGGTTTGATCATATGCATCTTATTAGCTCATGCATCACACATGTTTCGACACCTTTAGACAAAGTTATGTTTGTCATAACAAGCACTTGAATCATTTATCTTTTTAATCTACAGATATTCAACTTTATCACAGCGAGACCCTTGATCTGATGCTGCGCAGATGGTGCAAATTAGAAAAGGATTTCAAGACCAAAAATGGAAGATATGACATCAGCAAGATACCCGACATATATGACTGCATAAAGTACGATGTGCAGCATAACTACTCACTGAAACTGGAGAACACGATGGAGCTGTACAGGGTCTCCAAGGCACTAGCTGATATAGTTATCCCTCAGGTGGGTAGTATTCAGCCACACACAAAAAATTGTATGTGCAGATAACTTAACCCCTTACCAACACTGCCCTTACACAGCCCCATGTCCTGAAAAATGAATCTGTTACAGGTATCGGAAAATGGCAACACAAGAAAGTTGTTTGTTTTTTTGTTTTTTTTTACGAATTCCTCCATTTTTTTCACACTTAAAAAAAAACAAAAAACCACTATACGTGTTTGGTATTTATTCATCTGAAGAATCGTATTGCCTGGTCAAATTTACTGTATTAATTAGGACATGGTAAATAAAAAAAAATTGTGAAATTGCACTTTTTGTTGCAATTTCAGTGCACTTTGAATTATTTTCCCGTTTTTCAGTGCACTATGTGGTAGAATGAGTGCTGTTGTTCAAAAGTACAACTTGTCCTACAAAAAATCAAGCCACCATGCGGCTATATCGATGGAAATATATAAAAAGTTATGGAAGAAGGGAAAACACACAAGAAAATGGCCACTGCATGAAGGGGTTAAAGGCAAGCAGTTGCACTGAGCATGCTCTCATATCTGTAGTTAATCTGTTGTAGAACCGGAGCAGAGTCGTCCAACTGGGGCCAATAAAGTGTCGTGTTGACCTTTGTCTGTCCAGTGTAAAGGTACCGTCACATTAAGCGACGCTGCAGCGATAGCGACAACGATGCCGATCGCTGCAGCGTCGCTGTTTGATCGCTGGAGAGCTGTCACACAGACCGCTCTCCAGCGACCAACGATGCCGAGGTCCCCCGGTAACCAGGGTAAACATCGGGTTGCGAAGCGCAGGGCCGCGCTTAGTAACCCGATGTTTACCCTGGTTACCAGCGTAAAAGTAAAAAAAACAAACAGTACATGCTCACCTGTGCGTCCCCCAGCGTCTGCTTCCTGACACTGACTGAGCTCCGGCCCTAACAGCAGAGCGGTGACGTCACCGCTGTGCTTTCACTTTCACTTTAGGGCCGGCGCTCAGTAAGTGTCAGGAAGCAGACGCTGGGGGACGTGCAGGTGAGCATGTACTGTTTGTTTTTTTTACTTTTACGCTGGTAACCAGGGTAAACATCGGGTTACTAAGCGCGGCCCTGCGCTTAGTAACCCGATGTTTACCCTGGTTACCAGTGTAAAACATCGCTGGTATCGTTGCTTTTGGTGTCAAACACAACGATACACGGCGATCGGACGACCAAATAAAGTTCTGGACTTTATTCAGCGACCAGCGACATCACAGCAGGATCCTGATCGCTGCTGCGTGTCAAACTAAACGATATCGCTAGCGAGGACGCTGCAACGTCACGGATCGCTAGCGATATCGTTTAGTGTGACGGTACCTTAAGACAAGACTGTGCTTCTTATACTGTGCCCACCATTGGAAAAATTATATCGTATGTATGACTTAAGACACTGTATGGCTATACAATGCATGTGCAGGCGGTGTAAGTCGGGTAAAATTCCTGACATATAACTATAGGAAAAAGGATGTGCAAAGGGTGGTGTCATTGAGTTGTGCTGCTGATAAAAGCTCGATGGTCGAGATAAAATCAAAGGAATTTAATAGTACAGGTTTTACAAGTCAACGCGTTTCAAGGTTCTGCACGACCTCTTCATCAGGATAAAAAAACCTATATTGTAGGTCTGCTCCGTTGAAGTGGATAGGCCTAAACTGCAATACCACACACTCTGTGGACAGGGTTTTAGAAGAAATCAGCCATGTTGTTTAATAGTAGAAATGTCATATAATATAATTTCTAAAGCTGTCAGTGACCCCCAGCAGTCCTGGAGAGGACCATTACACCCTATGTTCATTTCATATGGAAAATATGATTAGGTACTTCTTTGTCCGGATGAAATGCAGTTAGTAGTAGTGACGATTCAGACTGCTAAAAATTACCCTTAAAATTACAAGAAAATAGGTCCAAATATATCCAAAAGTTGAATATTGTCTTTCTTTCTTTACAATAAGCTTTTATTTATTTTTGTACATAAAACTAGTACATCCATTTATAGGGTAGCCTGAGAATTTAACTGCGCCAATTCTTCAAAGTTCACATTATGATGCTGTTTTTCCATCGCTCATCGCAATGTAGGAATATGGAATATCCAAAGCCGAAAAGCTGGAGATTGCCAAAGGTTATTGCACCCCTCTGGTTCGGAAGATCCGCTCTGATCTGCAGAGAACTCAGGATGACGACACCGTTAATAAACTTCATCCACTGTAAGGAGCCATATGACTTATGTAATATAATTATATGTATTTATTATTCTTAGATTTTTATTTTTATTTAAATCCAACATTTTTTTTATTGAAATTTTTCAAATTAAGGACACTTAAACTACTTTCACACTGATCCGTCGGTACGGGCCCGTCGCAATGCGTCGGGCCGACGTACCTACGGACGCTGTGAAATAACTGCAAGACGTGGGCAGCGGATGCAGTTTTACAACGCATCCGCTGCCCATTCTGCAGTCCGGGGAGGAGGGGGTGGAGTTTAAGCCGTGCATGCGCAGTCGAAAATGGCGGACGCGACGCACAAAAAAGCGTTACATGGAACTTTTTTTGTGCCGACGGTCTGCCAAAACACGACGCATCCGTCGCGTGATGGATGCAACGTGTGGCAATCCATCGCAATGCGTCGCTAATGCAAGTCTATGGAGAAAGAACGCATCCTGCGGGCAACTTTGCAGGATGCGTTTTTTCTCCAAAACGACGCATTGCGACGTGCGCCATAAGACGCAAGTGTGAAAGTAGCCTTACAGACAAATATAATAAACGCTGCCCACCAACCCCTCCAATCACAGTACAACAAGTCATATCAAAGTGCAAAAGAGGCACAGTTCGCTAAAGGAGAAAATATCTTAGTTGGTTACTTGTTATAACAGAGATTAAATACGAGCCATCTCACCATATTTATCAGTAGTCAAGTCCTCAACATACCCCAGTATACACACAAAAGGAGCACGGACTATGAATCGAATAAACATTATTTATAATTTCCACAACGCCTTTCTAAAAAGGTTCCAGATTAAGATATTTTCCTTTCCAAAATTTCTTGCCATTGACCTTTTTTCTATAGGGCCTACTACTTTCCCATTTTATTTTGGAATGTGCTGGATACTTTCCCAACACCAGATCTAATAAAGTACTATATAATACTGAGATCAGACCACTAGAGTTATGCTAAGTAGTGATTCCGTGCATTATCATATTCTTAGGTATATGACCCTCCAGGATGAGTCCCTCTGCCTGAGATCAAGGTCTCAGCTGAAGGTATTTATAAAACTCATGAGTAGGTAACCCAAGCTCAGTTTGTAGTTGAGAAAATTCATTAATCAGGTCACCTACCAAAACATGGCATAGTCCATTTCCTAAACCCTTTTAACTGATCAAAAATAAAAAGCCGAGGGATTTCCCAAATTAAGGTAAACTGAGTTGCCCCTTGTAGATCTTGCAATTCTCTGACCTTCTACCGTAGCCGATGAATGAGAAATAGCGTTGGGAAGGAGTCTAACAAAACCCCCAGCCTATGAGCCACTAATATTTCATATTGCCTAGATGTTTTATAATGATGCTGAAGTAGAAGATGCTGTGCTGTTCCTCCCCACCCCCCACTACACTCCCCCATTTAGGATTGTCCCATGTTCTGATATGGTGGATTTGGGCTGCCATAAAATAAACCCACAGATTTGGAACTGCCAGGCCACCATCTCTTTTGTCTCTTTTAGAGATGGGCGAACTTGAGCCACGTGTTCAGCGTTCGTACCGGACATTTGCTGTCTGGTGCTAACTACCAAACACTGAGACAGTTTGCTTGCCCCAAATTAGTTCCCTGTACAGGAGATTAGTTTATAAAATTATCTCTAGGGTATTCAAGTAGGGAAATTGTGTAAGGCGTATAGCAGTAGAGACATCCACATCTTTTTAACTAAATTCGTGTGACCCAACACAGACAATAGCGATTTAGACCAGTTCTGCATTTTATGATTGACTTTTGTAAAAATTGAGGTTAAATTTAATCTTTCATAGTCGTTTATTTGCGTTGTTATATTAATGCCCATATATTTAAACTCAGAGACTACTCGTAATCCCTAATAAGCATAAAAAGGAACAGTGCCACCATTATCCAATGGAAGCAGACTGATGTACTCCAAGTAATCACTAAACCCGAACATCTCCCAAATCTCTCAATAGTCTCCATTGCCACGAGTAGGTGGAGACCTCTGCAAAAAACAATAATGCATAATCAGTATAAAGCGCCACCTTCACCTCTACAGTCCCTCTACAGAAACCCTCGGTACCAGGATGATTCCTAGTGATTGCGGCAAGAGGCTTAATAGTGCAAAGAGCAGGGGAGACAGCGGGCAACCCTGTCTGGTGCGTCTACCAAGTCCAAAAGTGGGGGAAAGCTGTCAGTTAACCCATAATCTATCTAAGGCCTCCCATACAGCAGCTTTATCCACAAGATGAAAACGGGGCCATACCAAGCTTCACTAGGACTACCCACAGGAACTCCCATTCAATAGTTACAGCCTTGGCCGCGTCCAATGAGCATATGACTGTAGTCTCTGCATTTTCCACTGGTCGCTGAAGAGTAAAAGTAATCTGTCAGTCAGGCCATCTTTGTGTAGTATCCTGAAATAGAGCTTGGGCAGCCCTTTCAGGATATGTAACTTTTAAACTTTTATTCCTGTACATGCCCCCCCTGCCATAAAATACTACACAGAAATGACCTGACTGATTCCCTTGAAGGTGTACTTGGCGAGTGTTAACATCTATGGATCTAGCAGACATGAAACCTGACTGGTCAATATGCACCACACTGGAAATAACCTTGGCGAGTCTGATGGCCAGTACTTTCCTGATGCTCTTTGTAATACGATAAGTCGGGGAGAAGTCGGTCCTTACCCGGTTTAGGTATAAGTGATATTACTGCTTCTTGCATTGTTCCGGGTAGTAAATGCTGTAGCAGTATATCCTCACATTTCTAATAGATCTCTTTAGGGAACCCATCCTAGCCTGGAGACTTTTTTTTTTCCATAGAGGCCTCTGCAAGCTGTAATTCTTTGAGTTGGAGAGGACTATTTAAGCAATTACTGTCAGCCTCTGAAGGTCTGGGGAGATCCACCTCATTCAAGTATGTCAAAATCTGTTCTATTTCTAAAAGAAGCTTGGTCCTATAAAAATCCTGGTAGAATTCTGACAAGATGTTTTGTATCTGGTCAGATTTCTTGCCATACCCACTTTTTCCCTTAAGGCCCCTATAAAGTAGGAGCTTGAGCATTTTCAATCACTGGTAGTAAGTGTCCCACTTTTTTCCCTTCCCCCATAATGGCACACCTGAGAGAGGGGATCCGCCCAGTCAGGACAGGAAACCCTACTGAAAATAAAAGGGCGGTACCTGTGTCGCTTCAGTTGGGTTTTCTGTCCTGACAGGGACCCTCGTGCTGAACACGGCGGAGAAGTTTCCACTTACCCAGTACCCGTCCCGGCGTGGAAGAACAGGCAGCGCCTGTGCGTCGGTGTTCGGGTTCTGGATGCACCGTCCGCAGGTCCTCCGGGGTTCTGCGTCCAAGCGGGTGTCCGTTCAGCACGGTCGGATGGCCGGGCTCCTTCCGTGGCTGCCACGCCGCCCTCCTCTCTCTGCCGGCGTCGACGGGTGTCAGATCCAAGATGGCGGCATCCATGAAAAAAACGCCGGCCAGTGGAAAAGGACTCCAGCGGCGCGGCAGAGGGGAGGGGCCACCATTGGGCATCGGAGGAGGCGGGGAGTGCAGTAGATCCCCCATAAAAGGGGGCATGACCACAGAATACGCGCTCATGCCCAAAAGCTTCATCATGGAAGTGGGGCAACAGGAGCAGCAGCCGCCGTCACATCAGCAGCAGCATCAGCAGTCCTACTGGTAGCCCTAACATCGGCCAGTAGGGTAGGTGATTTACAAGCTCTGTCGATATGCCCTCCTTATACTCAGGTTTTTGACGACAGGATAATTCGAAGACCAGACCCGGCGTATCTCCCCAAGGTGGTCCTAAAATTCCATAGGAGTCAGGAGATTACTTTACCATCGTTTTGTAATAATCCTAAAAAATCCTGGGGAACAAAAGTTCCATATGTTAGATGTAAGAAGATCTATGTTACAATACATGACCTTGACTAGTCACTGGAGGAAAGACCAAACCCTATTTGTAGCCTTTCAGGGTAGTAAAAAAAGGGTGTGGGGTAGCAAAAGTACCATTGCTAAATGCATCAGGGAGGCCATTAGTCTATCCTATTCTGCGAGTGACACTCCGTTTTCCTGATGGCATCAAGGCTCACTCCACCAGAGCCGTGGCTACCTCCTGGGCAAAGAAAGCTGAGGTATCGATTGACCAAATTTGCAAGGCCGCTACCTGGTCCTCACCCTCAACCTTTTTCAAATGCTACCGGCTAGACCTTTCCTCCTCTGCTGACCTAACCTTTGGTAGAAGGGTACTTCAAGCGGTGGTCCCTCCCTAAGGTTTCATTCTACAAAAGTCTCTCAGGTGTGCCGTCATGGGGGAAGGGCAAACACCAAGGTTACTTACCGGTAGCCGGTTTTTCCGGAACCCATGACGGCACCTGTATATTCCCCCCCCCCTTTATCACCTTTTCGGTGTGCACTATAGTTTTGGGTGTTTTTAGTTCATATGATGTGGTGATGGATTTGCCATGTGTACTAACCAGGAGGGGCCTCTCATGCTCTGAAAACCAACTGAAGCGAGGGAGAGGTACCACCCTTTTATTTTCAGTAGGGTTTCCTGTCCTAACTGGGCGGATCCCCTCTCTCAGGTGTGCCGTCATGGGTTCTGGAAAAACTGGCTACTGGTAAGTTACCTTGGTGTTTCCCCCTTAGAAAAAAAACCTGTTGATGACAAAACGTGCTTTTATTCTTGCCTTTTTTGCTCACATGCACATTGTGTGCCTTTGCGCCTCCTTCCAACTTGGCAAATCCCCCCACTGTTCCAATTAAAACAAACTGTTCCTCTGTATTTTAACACCATCTTGGAGGAATTCCCCGAACTGTCTGGTGTTGGGTTTCGATCCACTAATAGTCTGAATCAGTACCCCTCTTAAGCATGCCTTCATGGCATCTCACGTAATGTTACACAAAGCTGAGTTATTGTTTTCCTGAAAATAATATTTAAGAGTGGATGATGCCAGATCATAATGTATGATTTGGATCCAGAAGGATTCACTGCCCGTAAAACCAGAGATGTTATAGGTAACATACGTAGGGACGTCGCTAGAGGCGAATGGCCGGAGAAGACTCTAGGCAGATACTTCACGGAGACTACAAGAGGAAGACTATGTTCTGAGCCTAAGATCAAATTCATATCTGATGGTGTTTCATGAGACTAAAGGTACCGTTACACTAAACGATTTACCAACGATCACGACCAGCGATACGACCTGGCCGTGATCGTTGGTAAGTTGTTGTGTGGTCGCTGGAGAGCTGTCACACAGACAGCTCTCCAGCGACCAACGATGCCGAAGTCCCCGGGTAACCAGGGTAAACATCGGGTTACTAAGCGCAGGGCCGCGCTTAGTAACCCGATGTTTACCCTGGTTACCATTGTAAATGTAAAAAAACCAAAAACACTACATACTCACATTCCGGTGACTGTCACGTCCCTCGCCGTCAGCTTCCCGCACTGACTGTCAGTGCCGGCCGTAAAGCACAGCACAGCGGTGACGTCACCGCTGTGCTCTGCTTTTACTTTACGGCCGGCACTCACAGTCAGTGCGGGAAGCTGACGGCGAGGGACGTGACAGACATCAGAAGGTGAGTATGTAGTGTTTTTTTTTTTTACATTTACAATGGTAACCAGGGTAAACATCGGGTTACTAAGCGCGGCCCTGCGCTTAGTAACCCGATGTTTACCCTGGTTACAAGCAAACACATCGCTGGATCGCTGTCACACACACCGATCCAGCGATGACAGCGGGAGATCCAGCGACGAAATAAAGTTTCAAACGATCTGCTACGACGTACGATTCTCAGCGGGGTCCCTGATCGCTGCTGCGTGTCAGACACAGCGAGATCGTATGTATATCGCTGGAACGTCACGGATCGTACCGTCGTAGCGACAAAAGTGCCACTGTGAGACGGTACCCTTAGACTAACAGGAGATTTCCCTTTTTTTGGGATATTTAACACGCCATAGGTCTGTCAATGACCTTTGCAATAGTAATTCACTAAACTGGGACCTAGAAGTCTGCAGCCTGATTTGGTTTACTCCTCTCCCAATGTGGATGAATAATGTTACTAAAATATCCAATAATGAGAACAAGGTCAGCTGGTATTCGATCAATAAATACCGCTGTCACCTTCATCACGGAATTATTATAGGGAGAAGGAATATAGACGGCTATCAAAAGAATTTCCTTGGAGTTTTTTTTTACATTGGTCACCAGTGAATCTACCTTCCCCCCCCCCCCCCCTCAGTTTTCGTCAGGGGGTGCAGGGAATATTCCTCAGCTCTTATAGGTACCGGATCGCAGGGGCCCAGTGCAGTCTTCTGCAGGCCTGTGTCCCCGGAGCTCTCCTGCTGTACGACCGCTCACATGCCCACAATTATACAGGTCCTTCTCAAAAAATTAGCATATAGTGTTAAATTTCATTATTTACCATAATGTAATGATTACAATTAAACTTTCATATATTATAGATTCATTATCCACCAACTGAAATTTGTCAGGTCTTTTATTGTTTTAATACTGATGATTTTGGCCTACAACTCCTGATAACCCAAAAAACCTGTCTCAATAAATTAGCATATCAAGAAAAGGTTCTCTAAACGACCTATTACCCTAATCTTCTGAATCAACTAATTAACTCTAAACACATGCAAAAGATACCTGAGGCTTTTAAAAACTCCCTGCCTGGTTCATTACTCAAAACCCCCATCATGGGTAAGACTAGCGACCTGACAGATGTCAAGAAGGCCATCATTGACACCCTCAAGCAAGAGGGTAAGACCCAGAAAGAAATTTCTCAACAAATAGGCTGTTCCCAGAGTGCTGTATCAAGGCACCTCAATGTTAAGTCTGTTGGAAGGAAACAATGTGGCAGAAAACGCTGTACAACGAGAAGAAGTGACCGGACCCTGAGGAAGATTGTGGAGAAGGACCGATTCCAGACCTTGGGGAACCTGAGGAAGCAGTGGACTGAGTCTGGTGTGGAAACATCCAGAGCCACCGTGCACAGGCGTGTGCAGGAAATGGGCTACAGGTGCCGCATTCCCCAGGTAAAGCCACTTTTGAACCATAAAGAGCGGCAGAAGCGCCTGACCTGGGCTACAGAGAAGCAGCACTGGACTGTTGCTAAGTGGTCCCAAGTACTTTTTTCTGATGAAAGCAAATTTTGCATGTCATTCGGAAATCAAGGTGCCAGAGTCTGGAGGAAGACTGGGGAGAAGGAAATGCCAAAATGCCTGAAGTCCAGTGTCAAGTACCCAGTCAGTGATGGTGTGGGGTGCCATGTCAGCTGCTGGTGTTGGTCCACTGTGTTTCATCAAGGGCAGGGTCAATGCAGCTAGCTATCAGGAGATTTTGGAGCACTTCATGCTTCCTGGCACCTGCTCACAGTGCCAAAACCACTGGTAAATGGTTTACTGACCATGGTATTACTGTGCTCAATTGGCCTGCCAACTCTCCTGACCTGAACCCCATAGAGAATCTGTGGGATATTGTGAAGAGAAAGTTGAGAGACGCAAGACCCAACACTCTGGATGAGCTTAAGGCCGCTATTGAAGCATCCTGGGCCTCCATAACATCTCAGCAGTGTCACAGGCTGATTGCCTCCATGCCACGCCGCATTGAAGCAGTCATTTCTGCCAAAGGATTCCCGACCAAGTATTGAGTGCATAACTGAACATTATTATTTGATGGGTTTTTTGTTTGTTATTAAAAAACACTTTTATTTGATTGGAAGGGTGAAATATGCTAATTTATTGAGACAGGTTTTTTGGGTTTTCAGGAGTTGTAGGCCAAAATCATCAGTATTAAAACAATAAAAGACCTGACAAATTTCAGTTGGTGGATAATGAATCTATAATATATGAAAGTTTAATTGTAATCATTACATTATGGTAAATAATGAAATTTAACACTATATGCTAATTTTTTGAGAAGGACCTGTATATATTTGTAGTTCTCTTTTGATAATGACTGCCTGTGATTGGCCCCCAGAAACATATCCTATATTAATAGCAGCTTCATGGGATATGACCTGAACCCTCCCCGCTCAGCCCAGCCATGTACCGAGATCGTATCCTCATACATGGCAATGCTATCAGCACTTATCTCCCTATCCTCCTCCTTTGCACACTGCACCACATGTTGTGTCAGATTATAGAAAATCTTATTCACCCTTTGCTTTTGCAAGCTGCTTGATTTCTCAAGTTTGCAGATTTTTTTTAAAACCCCACTAACCCTCTGCATTACATTTCCGTAATGTTTATTTTCTTTTTTTCCCCCCTTCAGTTAGTGTGGAATGAATGAGGCATTAAAAGGACATAAGGCAATGTGATGTCCCCTCTTAAATCTGTATCTGCCGTCATAGTTGTAGTACTTAGTCGCTTTCCCTAGCATTGCATGGTTTCGAAAGTATTCCAATGTCCAGATAATAAAAGGCAAGAGTTAGGGTATGTGCACACAACATTTTTTTCAGGTGGATTGTGCCCAAAAAGCGCCCCTTAAAATGGAAATAATGCACGGCAATGTCAAAACGACAGTGCTGTGCGTCATGTACCATCTTACAGCACGTCTTATCTGCTTCAGGATTCGGAAACGTGTAAGTGGCTAAAAGACGTGCTCATGTGTCAGGAAGCTTTCTCTATTAGTCCCCACAAGAACCATGGCAAAACCACCAAGTCTGCTCCGGGAAACCGGCTGCTGGAGTTTTCTTGAAGCAGCGTGACCTGGAAAAACTCGGAGGCTGCATAAGACGGTGTTTGTACATTTCCTTAGGAGACGCTAAAGAAAACCGTGGCATTGAACAATTTTGCCAAAACTACAGGTCATACAGCTCCACACCGACTACAGACCCCACCCTGTGTTTCATATTAACACCTTGTCGTCCATGTTGACGTCACATTTTTTAGGCCCCCCTTAAGCACAGTGGCCAAGTGAAGTGACCTCATCATGGACAACACATCGGCATTGAGCCACAGGTCTTGAATGTGCCTTGTCCTGTTGTATAAGCTACTTGCCCTAACACAGAGAATGTTTTTAGGGTCTGCACCTCTCATCTCCCCCGTTTTTGTTGTTAGATACTCCCGAGGAGTGATGTCTCCGGAACGCCATGTGCGCACACGACTGTACTTTACCAGTGAGAGTCACGTGCACTCGCTGCTCTCCATCCTTCGTTTTGGCTCTCTCTGTGACGTAAGTAGCATTACTTCCTGTGCTACATCTGTGTGACTGATCTGCGGCCCACCCAAGGGGGCTTTGCTTGTAGTATATTCTCAATCATTGATAAATTGTAAGGTAAATGTAAAACCGAATGCCCTTCATAAGTAAATTAGTAGTATTCATTATTATATGTAGTTTAACCCCTGCCATAAATGTACAGTGTGTATGTGCATTCAATGTATAGAGCGGGTAAGTGAGAGGAACTGATGTGGTCGGAGCGAGCTCCAATTTGCAGTATCATTTTAGAGGTTGAAACTCGTGGTTATCCATCTCTTCCGCGGTGTGCAAATGTGCGGTTATGGCAGCCAGGGATCAGTAACTAAAAAAAAATGTGTTGTGTTTTTTATATATATTACAGCATATCACAAGTGTGTACACCGATCACATAATTGTCAGTATTTCATTATATCTTTTCATGGGACAAATCTGAAGCTCTGACACTTACATACCATGTATAGAAATCAGCGTACAGCTTGAATAACGGTGTAAATTTGGTGTGCCCTCTAGATACCTCCGCACCCAGACATTAATGTCTTAACTGCTGGCCACAAAAGTGACTTCCCCCCTTTCCCCCATAAAAACGAATGTGTTTAGTATTGTCACATACTTAATTGTCGTCCAAGCATAATAAAAATATCAAAATGGTTATCCACAGCGAATGAGGAGTCAAGGGTGGGGGAACGAAATGTAAATGGTAGAATCCCTATTTTCTGTCTTTAACATAAAAAACCTAACATCCCCCCCAAACAAAATCTAAAACCTTTTTTTCTCTGCAGTGTTTTTTTTTAAGCTCTAAAACCAAAAATCTCTTTTAAATTTGGTATTGCCATAATAGTTCTCGCCCATATAACAAGCGAATGTTCTAAAAACCTGCAACATTTACCCCCCCCCCCCCCCCATGTTTCAGTGCATCATATGATATAAAATCATTGGTCTCATTCAAAACTACAACTCGTCCCACAAAACAATCATTCGCATACTTCGATGGAAAAATACAGTTATGATTCTTTGATGGGTAGGAGGAAAAAATTAAATAAAAAGAAAAATGACTGCGAATTAATGAAAAGTATCGAAATACTGGTATTTATTTTGCAGCATGGGCCAGCGAATGCAGTGTTACACATATATGTCCCATAAATTAATGCTGACACCTACCGCAGTAGAAGAGACCCAAGTGAAGGAGATGGTTTCTGTGGTGAGGAGTCGCCATCTAGTGGTGAAAAGTCAAAATTACTTTTCAATGACGATAGTACTACATTGTATATACGTACAGTACAGTTCTATATGAGTATGATCTCTCTGAACTCCTATGGACAAGGTTAAAAGTGAACTCTGTTTAGTTGTTTTCTCCAAGTGGTATCTGTAGTCGGACTTTGATCATGTAGTTCTATGGCTGGGTGAAGGAGCTGCAACAGTGGTAAAGCTCAGCTTGTGTGTCCACCAGGCAATGTCCATGATAAGCCATCAGGAAGTCACTATCCTAATGTCACCTCATGCTGTGTTCTAGGAATCGAAGGATGAGCAGTGGAAAAGGGCGATGGATTACTTGAACTTTGTAAATGAACTAAACTACATGACGCAGATCGTGATTATGCTCTATGAAGACCCAAACAAGGTGACTCTAAGTGTCCAAAATCCAATTTACTAGCTTGAATGTGGATAGAAACAGTGTCAATGGGTAGCTTTTCATAGTTAAAGCCAGTATACTGAAGTGATCCTTAAAGAGAACCTGTCAGCACGATTTAAGTAAAGGCATGGCCTGGGCTGTGGAGTCAGACTCCGTGTCATGGAAACTGAGGAGTCGGAGGTTTGGCTTACCGACTCCACAGCCCTTGGTATGGCCGTGATGGCCTGATCTACTTGTTTAATGGATATCTGTAGTGAAATAATCCGTAGCCTGGTTCTTGTTTAATTCACCTTTAGAAGTTGTGGTGCAGTGTCCTCTTCATGCATCGGGGCAGGACTTTGGGTAGGGTCTTCGCACTGCCCGGCCCATCCGCATTTGTATGAGCCTCCTTCTTTAAATTTCACACTAGCGCTGTCTGCGCACATTCACGTCCCCGCGTTCTCCAGCAAAATGGCGCAGGTGCAGATTGGGATCACGGCTCAATGACTAGCGGGGATCTCAATAGTTTCCACTGACTCTGAGCATGCACCGCCCGTGGCAAGGGTGGTGCTAGTGCAAATTTTAAAAAAGGAGGCTCTTACAAGAAAAAAAAAAAGAAAAATAAGTACTGATATATGCAGGAAAGACCTAATGATCCATGTAAGAAATGGGGCTGTACAGTGACAGTAGGCCCACGTTACCAAGCCCCTCTCCGAGTGGTAGCAGTGGCAAAACCAGTCACCATCCAAAAACGGCTCGATAATTATAGGATGATAAATGGCATTGAGCAATTAAGGAGACCGGTGAGTGATGGTGTAGTTGATGTATGACAATTGGCTAAGGGCTTCTGCAGTGACTGATCCTTTCTGTCAATTAATTGGTTAAAAAAAACCTGTACGTGTTGGATGTGATAAAAAATTCAGAAATTGCATCAAAAGCTTTCAAATGAGCATTAGCTGTAGCCAAGATGGAGGTATAGTTCTTACCTTCATGTAAGATGATCTGATTTCTGCACAGAAGAAGCTGCAGCATGGCCCGATACCGATCCTGGCATCAGGATTCCCAGTTCTAATCAGCGGCCACCCTGCTATGTGACACTTCATTGGGGTCCTACAGATCCATTCCTTACAGCCCTGCATAAATGATCTTCATACATCTGGCTTGTTATATGGTAATGAGAGCTAGGCGGCCCCATGGTCCGGAGCAGACTGACCCCGGCACCTGCTCACCCAGCCTCGCTGCCTGTGGTGAAGGAGTCAGCCCAGGAATTATGCCAGTGATTGATAGGATATCGGGCTTACAGCAGGTGCTGAGGGCGGCCCATAACTGCCCATCGGACGGCACGACGCTCATTACCATATAACATGAGAAATGTGCACGGATCATATATGTAGGGCTAGGCGAAGTGAAGGAGCAGCAGCCAAGTGAATGTGTGTCATTAAGTGGTGCGATCACCGCATGCACTTGTTGTTGTGAGGAAACGTATCCACTGCCCCCCCACCTCCTGGACCGATGTCCTAGATCTCTGGATCCCCGGTAGTGATGAACAGAGGAAGCTAGTGCCTACCGATCTCCAGTGTGATAAAACTATTTAGGTCTAAGGGCTAAAGTTTCTCCGTGTGGAGGCAATTTGTATATAAAACTATTTATTCACTTCTATGAAAAAGAACAAATGGAACAAAATGGCCTACGCGTTTTGGGTTTTCCCTTCATCAGAATAAGAGAATGAGAGATGGAAAGCGGCAGCACAAGAACACCACCTGCTACACTCCACATATCCTTCTTATAGAAGTCTGACAACTGAATTCCAGCATGTCCTTGTATAGATGAAGACTTTCTAATATTGAAACCAGTCCCAGTGAGCTGATTAAATCCCCGCTGTCTAATAGCATTCAGTGTACTCCTTCTGGAGACTCATTTGTTTCCTTCAGCGCCATACAATCACAACTACAAATCCAGAATATTTAACTCTACAAAGAACCCTAAATCTGGAAAACAAGTGCCCTATCTGATCACTAAAGATCCCACTAATCCTGCTAGTCACCCCATTCTAAGGTAAATTGTTAGTGCACACAGATTCCTAATAACATGCCTAATATTAAATATGCGTTTATTCAAGCCCCCCTCAATGTGAGTGGTGTTCTCCTGCACGGCCGTTCCACCATGTATATTACAAGATCACTACCGCTAGTCAAGGACTGTGTGATGTCCACTCTCGCCAGATACATTGCTCACGTTTTTGTATATGTGATTACCCTTATCAGACGATTAAAGGGGCAAATCATGGTGTAGCCGGATTGTTGTGTGGCACCCTTTCACACTACTTGTCGAGGTACACATTCAGTTGGCTGTAGTTTTCTTCATTTTGTCTAGCTCCATACACACTATCTGCCTTTTCTGAGGAGTCTGGAAGTAGAAGCTGCAGGCGAGTGTGGTTTGGAGGAGTCTAAGGAGCTCAAGTAGGAGTATGGATTGTCCTGAGTGATCCGCAACACATTAAACTCGATGGACTTAGGTGTTTTTTTTTTAAACTATGTAACCTATTATTTATTAATTTTTTTTATATAAATTGATGCAGTATGTATGCAGGGCTGTAGGGAACGGACCATGTGGTGGTACCAACATTTAAGAACCAGGAAACTCAATCTGTTCCCTTTTAGGCTGTGTTCTCACGATGAGTTTTTGGTGCCTTTTTGACAGTGTACTTTTGCTACGGCAAAAATGCAGCGTTGTCCAGTTCTAGCCAAGTGGATGGGATTTATAGAAACCTCATGGCCCCTGTGCTTCTTTTTAGCACAACATAAACTGACCTGACGGTTGGGGTGTTTCAAATCTGCAGCAGGTCAATTTCTCTTGCGGGAAGCTGAGTATCCTGTGCGAAATGTCCTCATATACTTGAATTAGGTGCCAAAAATCCTCAGGTAGCATATGTACAGTGAGTGGCGAAAGTAGTCACCCCCTTGGATTTTTACCTATTTTGTTACATTACAACCTGTGTTTAAACACTACATATACACCCCTTTCCTGAAAGGCCACAGAGGCTGCAGCACCAGTAAGCAAGAGGCACCACTAACCAAACCACACTATGAAGTCAAAACAAGTCAGAGACAAACTCGCTGGAAGTACAAATCAAGGTTGGGTTAAAAAAAAAAAAAAAACCGTGGTACCACAACAAACCTGCCAAGTCAGGGCTGCCCACCAAATCTCTCAGCCCGGGCAAGGAGGGCATTATTCAGAGAGGCAGCAAAGAGACCAAAGGTAACCCTGAAGGAGCTGCAGAGTTCTCAATCAGAGATTAGAGTATCTGTCCATACGGCCACAATAAGCTGTACACTCCATAGAGGTGGCCTTTATGGAAGAGTGGGCAGGAAAAAGCCTTTAGTTACACACAAAAATTGTAATTCTCGTTTCAAGTTTGCCAAAAGACATGTGAGAGCCTCCCCAAATGAATGGAGGAAGGTGCTGTGGTCAGACCAAAATTTAACTTTTGGGAACCAAGATAAACGCTATGTCTGGCGTCAAACCAACACCGCTAATCACCCCAAGAACACCATCCTAACAGTGAAACGTGGTGGGAGCATGATGCGACAGGGAATATTGGTCTGAGTCGAGGGGAAGATGGTTCGTGTGAAATACAGGGATATTCTTGAGCAAAACCTGTTTCAGTGATTTGAGATTGGGACAGAAGTTCAGCTTCCAACAAAACAATGACCCAAGGCATTCTGCTAAAGCAACACTCGAGTGGTTTAAGGGGAAATGTGTAAATGTTTTGGAGTGGTCTAGATAAAAGCCCAGACCTTAATCAAATTAAAAATCTGTGGTCAGACTTGAAGATTCACCAGATGAAACTATCTATCTTGAAGGAACTGAAGCAGCTTTGCCTTGAGGAAAAGGCAAAAAATCTCAGTGGCAATATGTGGAAAGCTCATAGTGACTTATCCAAAGCGACTTTCAGCTGTAATTGTTGCAAAAAGATGCTCTACAAAGTAGTGACATTAGTGGGGTGAATAGTTATGCACAATGAAGTTTTCAGTTGTTTTATCCTATTTGTTGTTTGCTTCACAATAAAAAGAAAACCAAATGTTCAGAGTTGTTGGCATGTTCTTTACATGAACTGATTCAAACCCTCAAAAAACAGTGAAATTCCAGGTTGTGTGGTAGCAAAACATGAAAAATGCCAAGGGGGAGGTGGTGAATACTTTAGCAAGTCAGTGTAATCTGTATGTCAATAAAGTTTTGGCAAATGACAAAGTATAAAAAACAAAGCCACTTTATTTGACATTCCACACTCGCAAGAAAAAACCCACAGCGTCCACAACGTGATATAAACGCATGACAAAAAAACAACACACAAACGCGATGTAATAATGCAAATAACTTAATTTAAAGGTAAGGTACCGTGTTTGTAGATCATTAATAAATCACTGTAATGTAGCATAACATGCTGCTATAACCAAGTTTTAAATGCATGTGAAACAGATTTCGTGTGTTATGTGTTTAAAGAAGGAACTGGGGGCTGACATCTTGGTTTTGCAGCAGTAGCAGGGCACTAACAGTGTCATTATACAGCACCTCATGGACATAGGAGCTAATAGACCGGCGCTGACCCTATCTATAACATTGGAGAGGTGTTAGCAGTGAGCTGGGCACGCCTCTGTGGGCTGCACAACTCACTGCTGTAGGTGTGACTAGCAGCCATTTTATTATAGCCCAGTGCTCTCTGCCCAGCTCCACTTACTCTCTATCACAGGAGCTCCATTCATTCCCAGCCTGCAGAGAGAGGTGACACCTGATACAATGTATCTCTCCCCTCCCTCCACAATGCCTGGCCATTCACTGCAGACCTGGAGCTCCTTCTTATCTTACTGAGGGATGAGTCACAGACAGCTCTGCACAGACAATGCTGCTCCATACACACCACATAAACTATAAACTGCTGGTGATAGCAGATCACAGGTCAGTCACACACAAAATGGCTCTGCCCTGTGATGCTGCTCTTCATTCTGCCCCAGGGATACTAGACCACCCAAAAGGGGAGGGAAATGCTGATGTCAGCAGTTACTGCCCAGATTTTCCAGCTAACAGTAAAGCTGGTAAGTCTCACTATAGCTGCTTGAGGTCTAAAACGGAAAATGCTCCCCCTAGTGGTCAATCTATATATTTGTAAGAAAATATATAATATTTTTCATATAGAAATGTTTGCAAGCAGTGCAAACATTGCATTAATACATTTTATTTACTATTTTAAGCTTAATTTCACAAAAAAACAAACTACAAGAAAACTGGTGGCACCTTCCCTTTAAATAAAAGGTGGAGAAGTTCTGCAGTCTCAAAAACTCACCAAAGGCGTGGGAATGTAACTTTAAGGTTTTTATGAATCCTTAATGTGTAGCAGCCAGCAACCATCCCCTCCACAGAACCGAGATGGAGCAGACAAGTACAGAACTGCCCTGTGACGTGTTATTCTTCCTAAACAGGACTTGTCATCGGAGGACAGATTTCATGTTGAGCTTCATTTCAGTCCAGGTGCTAAAGGTTGTGAAGAAGATAAAAATTTGCCTTCTGGATTTGGGTACAGGCCGGCTTCACGAGAGGTTTGTTGCCTTTTATTTTAACAGGTTTGAGGAATTCTGTTTCCATTTTTTCATTCATACATTATCACACGTTACATAGTAGGGCCATCGTCAGAAGAGCGTATTGTGGGCGCATGTCTGCACTGTTCGTTTGGGTGCAAGTTCCATCCTGAGAATCTATGAAGTCATCGGCTCGTATCATTAGATCCACGGTCCAGCCAGGACTTCTCGATAGCACAGGCACAGAAATGCGCACATATTACTCTCGCATGAAAACTACCTAAGGATGCTTTTATCTATGTATCAAAGATTTAGCATTATAAGGATCACACTCTGCAAATTCAGTGCGACTCCCAAAAGTAGAGTTTTCCTAATACAGAATAATAATCAGCCAACACTCTTATAACCTTGTGATTTAATCAACACTAGAAGTTACAGAATCTACTGCTTGCAACTCCTGCTCTTCAGGGTCCGGAGACACTTCCTTCTCTAGGTTCTGGGAGTTCACTTTTATTGTGGAGACATGCTTGTGCCCCCCAACACAATCCACATAAATAGACCCATTCATGTTGTTACCATTATGTGGATTATTTATAGACCTTGGTTTTGAGGATTCATTCTATCCAATCAATGTCTTTAATAGAATAGTGTCGCAATGTGCATTGGTAACGAAGCAAAGTAGTGAGCAATCAAAGGGTTTTTTAACAAGTTTAGAATTTACTGATTGCTGGCAGTCCAAATACTGTGACTCTTGACTTCCCGAGAACAGTGCTCTGCAGATCCCTTTCTGAGTAGAGCATATGTTGAGCACAAGTACCACTGCTCCATTCATTGTCCATGGGACTACCAAAGATAGCGGAGTGATGTATGCGCCTCTCTTCAGCAATCCCATAGACCCTAAATGGAGTGATGATGCTCGGCAGATAAGCTTTCTTGTAAGCACATGTACAACCATCTTACTCGGCTGATTGAGCACAAATGATTTACTCCAGCCTTACACCTCCATGCTTAGTCAGCTGAGAAGATTTATTTCTACTCCTGTCATAGCCCTTCTGTGTGCTTACCATACAGCTCTGCCAGTTGAGGCACAGGTCTCAGAAGCAGTGTTTTAGACTGCAGCTCATTCTGTCACATGACAAGGATGGCTGCAGTTTGAATTACATGACGGGGGGGTGATTTTATACATTCATGCTAAACCCCTTTTTTAAATAACACTAGCTACGTTTACAAGTTCCATCACTCATTTTTTTTTCTACCTTTTTGTAGGAGTATAGAAGTTGTACTTGTATTCACTGACATATGCACAATAGTTAATATGTACACTTTCTTTTTTGTTTTTATTTGTTTTCTTTACGTATGGTAGGTTTTACTTACATTTTTTTTTTCTTCCACCAAAAAAGTGGTAAGTACATATGGCATTTGTTTTTGGGCTGTTTTAATTTAGAGTGAAAGTTCAAAGAAGCCGGTTCATGGCAATGACAGCGATGAGGATTCTGGCGTGTGCAAAAGGGATGAGCCTGATCGAGCCTTGGTGATGTTTAAACCTATGGTGTCTGATCCTATTCACATTCACAGAAAATCTCCTTTGCCTCGGTCCAGAAAGATAGGATCTGTAGAGGTAAGAGACTAGCATAATTCACTATGGGCTAAGATTTAATTTTTTGATAAGTTTCCTGAAACATTACTTTGGGTATTGCTGCCTTTAATGTGGCTTGCTTTAAACAAAATTTCAGTCTGTATTGGATAAAATCTGCTTCCTGACAGTATATATGGGACAGTATTAGCAGCTGTACATCAGAATCACACCTCGGTTTTAGAAAAAGATGGCTCTTCTCTTGTTCACCTGTTTGTTCGGGTAATTGGGTTATCAACCTTTGGGGACAATTTTCTTTTTTTTTTTTTTTTTTCTTAAATTCATGTTTTTGGAGTTAAAAATAATTTTTGAAGATGGGTTTTTATTAATAATTTTGCATAGTTTGCCTCTTATAATCTCTGTGCTGCATTGTTTATTGATGGCTGCACAATGAGTTAACTGAGAATTCATCAGCGAGTTTGTACTGACTTTCTAGCTGGAGAGTTTTGTTACCCGCTTATCTTTTTTTCTGAGCTATTTTCAGCTGATTTATGACTATAGACCACATGAAATTTGATTGTAAAGGGGATCACAGAGCCTGTAAAAGTCAAATGATGCAAAATTTTTTTAATGCCACCCAAGCGCAAAAATGATTTTTAGTCTGAAATGCATTTCTGTAATATATTATGTAGACACCAAGGGTGGACAATCTCTTTAAGTCCTTTCACTTGTGATAATAAAAGGCAAACTCAGTTTCCCTTAGTTATCCCTTCTATCCATCTCTCCCATGTCATTTGGATCTGTTTGATGTGCACCTTCCTGATTCACGTTGTACAGACTAGAAAGAAAAAAAGAAAGTTTCCAAGTTAATGGGGTTGACCACTTCTGACAACCCCTTCTCAATCCCAATGCTTGCTCCAGTAAAATAATAAGACTTACACTCACCTCTCCGGCGCCATTCCAGCGGTGTCGGCACTGGCTCTCCTGGGAAGCTCTCACTTCCTTCCGATGGGATTTGTCTGAAGGCAGGAAGAGTGAAGCCAGCGCTGATTGGCCGCATGGATCACATGACATAATGTCCCGTGATCCCCGGGAGAGCGAGCGATGCCACCTGGAACGGCATCGCAGGCAGGAACAGGTAATATTATTATTTGATTTATGTAGCGCCAACATATTCCGCAGCACTTTACAATTAAGTGGTGACATGTACAGACAATAAATTTAATACGAAGTAAGACAGTGAACAGTTAACAGGAGCAGTGAGGTCCCTGCCCGCAGGCTTACAATCTACAAGGACATAGGGGGACACTATAGGTGAAAAGTGCTTGTTATTTCAGGTCCAGAGATTGATAAATAGGGGTTTTCATACCTGGTCATCAGCCCGTATGTGCAAGTGCAATTATCAGGTACAGTTAGTGCGCATGGAGGTTGTGGAGACCGAGGAATAGGAGGGAGCAGATTCTGAATAAGGTTTAGAGGTAGGGAACAGGGGAGAGTTAGGTGAGTTGGGGTGATAGGCTTGTGTAAAAATGTGTTTTTAAAGCACACTTAAAAACATGGGGCTAGGTAACTGTCGGATCGTCTGGGGTAGTGCATTCCAGAGAACTGGTGAAGTAGGGGAGAAGTCTTGGAGATATAGGTGTTGGGTTCGGATTTATGGAGGATGTTAGTCTTAGGTCAGTTTCAGAAAGGATGGTACTTGTAGGGTGATAGATATAAGAGAGGAGATATAGAGCGATGCAGAACTGGAGAGCTTTGTGGGTGAGAGAGATGAGTTTCCATTGTATTCTGTAGCGAATAGGCAACCAGTGTAATGACTGGCACAGGGAAGAGGCATCGGCAAAGCAGCTGGACAGAAATTCGACCGCAGGGTCTGCCGCATTTAGGAAGGATTGGAGAGGATAAAGTTTGGTTAGAGGGGAGACCAATCAATAGAGAGTTGCAGTAGTTGTTCAGACGAGAGTGAATAAGAGCGACAGTAAGAGTTTTTGAAGTTTTGAGAAAAGGTCGCATTCTGGAGATTTTTTAGGATGCAGGTGACAAGAGCAGGTGGGCGATTGGATATAGGAAACAAAGGAAAGTTGTGTGTCAAATATAACACCAGGACAGTGAGCTTGCTACTTGGGATTTATGGTTGAACTCTTCAAGGTAATTTCAATGTCAGGTGGAGTTAGGTTAGCAGAGGGGAGAAACTCAAGAAGTTAAGTTTTGGAGAGATTCAGTTTCAGATAAAGGTTGACATGATTGTAGAGACAGCGGATAAGCAATCCTTGATATTTTGTATTGGGGTCGGAGTGATGCCAGGGTTAGAGGTGTATAATTGGGTGTTGTCAGCATAGAGATGATACTGGAACCCAAATCTACTGAGTGTTTGTCCAATAGGGTGGCGTATAGAGAGAAGAGGGAGCCTAAGGGTATGTGTCCACGTTCAGGATTGCATCAGGATTTGGTCAGGATTTTCCATCAGTATTTGTAAAGGTACCGTCACACTAAGCGACGCTGCAGCGATACAGACAACGATGCCGATCGCTGCAGCGTCGCTGTTTGGTCGCTGGAGAGCTGTCACACAGACCGCTCTCCAGCGACCAACGATGCCGAGGTCCCTGGGTAACCAGGGTAAACATCGGGTTGCTAAGCGCAGGGCCGCGCTTAGTAACCCGATGTTTACCCTGGTTACCAGTGAAAAATGTAAAAAACAAACACTACATACTTACATTCCGGTGCCCGGCGTCCGCTTCCTGCACTGACTGAGCGCCGGCCCTAACAGCAGAGCGGTGACGTCACCGCTGTGCTGTACTTTCACTTTACGGCTGGCAGTCAGTCAGTGCAGGAAGCGGATGGCGGGGGACGCGAAGGTGAGTATGTACTGTTTGTTTTTTTACATTTTACACTGGTAACCAGGGTAAACATCGGGTTACTAAGCGCGGCCCTGCGCTTAGTAACCTGATATTTACCCTTGTTACCATTGTAAAACATCGCTGGTATTGTTGTTTTTGCTGTCAAACACAACGATACACGGCGATCTGAGATCCAAATAAAGTTCTGAACTTTAATCAACGACCAGCGATATCACAGCAGGATCCTGATCGCTGCTGCGTGTCAAACACAACGATATCGCTATCCAGGACACTGCAACGTCACGGATCGCTAGCGATATCGTTTAGTGTGACGGTATATTAAGTCAAAACCAGGAGTGGGTGATAAATACAGAAGTGGAGCATATGTTTCTATTATACTTTTCCTCTAATTGTTCCACTCCTGGTTTGGCTTACAAATACTGATGAAAAATCCTGACCAAATCCTGATGCAATCCTGAACGTGGACACATACCCTAAGAGGTGTTATTATTTTTACTGGGGGCAAACAGGGATTGAGAATGAGTTGTCCTAGTAGTGGATAACCCCTTTAAATACTGTTTTAAAGTGTGTGAATGAATGTATATAACATTGTAAAAGGTACTATGCAAAAGTTTTAAGGAAGCAATGCTGCAAAGTAAGAATGCTTTAAAGAAAAAAATTAAGTTAATAGTTTATTTTTGGTGATTAACAAAATGCAAAGTGAACATATAAAAGGGAAAATCAATAGTTGCTTTGACCACATTTTGCCTTTGCATTTTAACTGATAAAAATAAAGCAGTAACACTGATCTTTGAGAGCAGCGGGTTTTACTGGGTGTATGTGTCTATATACAGTATGAAATTGTATAATACAGTTGTGGCCAAAAGTATTGACACCCCTGCAATTCTGTCAGATAATATTCAGTTTCTTCCTGAAAATGATTGCAAACACAAATTCTTTGTTATTATTATATTCATTTAATTTGTCTTAAATGAAAAAACACAAAAAGAATTGTCCTAAAGCCAAATTGGATATAATTCCACACCAAACGTAAAAAAGGGAGTGGACAAAAGTATTGGCACTGTTCGAAAAATCATGTGATGCTTCTCTAATTTGTGTAATTAACAGCACCTGTAACTTACCTGTGGCCCCTAACAGGTGTTGGCAATAACTAAATCACACTTGCAGCCAGTTGACATGGATTAAAGTTGACTCAACCTCTGTCCTGTGTCCTTGTGTCTACCACATTGAGCATGGAGAAAAGAAAGAAGACCAAAGAACTGTCTGAGGACTTGAGAAACCAAATTGTGAGGAAGCATGAGCAATCTCAAGGCTACAAGTCCATCTCCAAAGACCTGAATGTTCCTGTGTCTACCGTGCGCAGTGTCATCAAGAAGTTTAAAGCCCATGGCACTGTGGCTAACCTCCCTAGATGTGGACGGAAAAGAAAAATTGACAAGAGATTTCAACGCAAGATTGTGCGGATGTTGGATAAAGAACCTCGACTAACATCCAAACAAGTTCAAGCTGCCCTGCAGTCCGTGGGTACAATAGTGTCAACCCGTACTATCCGTCGGTGTCTGAATGAAAAGGGACTGTATGGTAGGAGACCCAGGAAGACCCCACTTCTTACCCCGAGACGTAAAAAAGCCAGGCTGGAGTTTTCCAAAACTTACCTGAAAAAGCCTAAAACGTTTTGGAAGAATGCTCTCTGGTCAGATGAGACAAAAGTAGAGCTTTTTGGGCAAAGGCATCAATATAGAGTTTACAGGAGAAAAAAAGAGGCATCCAAAGAAAAGAACACGGTCCCTACAGTCAAACATGGCGGAGGTTCCCTGATGTTTTGGGGTTGCTTTGCTGCCTCTGGCACTGGACTGCTTGACCGTGTGCATGGCATTATGAAGTCTGAAGACTACCAACAAATTTTGCAGCATAATGTAGGGCCCAGTGTGAGAAAGCTGGGTCTCCCTCAGAGGTCATGGGTCTTCCAGCAGGACAATGACCCAAAACACACTTCAAAAAGCACTAGAACATGGTTTGAGAGAAAGCACTGGAGACTTCTAAGGTGGCCAGCAATGAGTCCAGACCTGAATCCCATAGAACACCTGTGGAGAGATCTAAAGATGGCAGTTTGGAGAAGGCACCCTTCAAATATCAGGGAACCGGAGCAGTTTGCCAAAGAAGAATGGTCTAAAATTCCAGCAGAGCATTGTAAGAAACTCATTGATGGTTACCGGAAGCGGTTGGTCGCAGTTATTTTGGCTAAAGGTTGTGCAACCAAGTATTAGGTTGAGGGTGCCAATACTTTTGTCTGATCATTTCACACAAAACTCCAAAAATGGGCCAATGTTTGGCTTTTTGCTTCATTTTCTTTTGTGTTTTTTCATTTAAGACAAATTAAATGAAGATAATACCAAATAATTTGTTTGCAATCATTTTCAGGAAGAAACTGAGTGTTATCTGACAGCATTGCAGGGGTGTCAATACTTTTGGCCACAACTGTATATACAAACTGCTTATCTACAATACGTGTTATAATTCTATATAGATACTGTATATTTGTATTTTAAATATGCAATTTGTATGTATTTGTTATACAATTACACAGTCCAATTGCTTCTGGCCGCAGTGTTTTCTGTGTCGCCCTTGAACGCCCCTTCCACACACCTTCATTGATCCCGGCTTCCTGATTGTGTGTGACATGGGGGAAGGGGAATATCTCGGTGTAATTGGGTTGGGCCTGAATGGCAGAACACTTTTGTGACAAACAGCTGTGCTCTCGTAATCCGTTCTCTTTACACGGCTGTTTATCTGTTTGGAAGCAGTAAACCTAATGCTGCTTCCTTATAAAGCTCTGAAGCCTTTTGGTCCTAGACCCTGAAATGTGCCAGTAGTGATTTTAATTCATTCCTTAATCCTTAATTCCTTAACTCTTTGTGTGCTGGAAGCTTGGATGTTCTAGCCATAACCGATCATTGTCACGTGGATTTACTCTTTGCCATCTTCTTTTTCCACTTCTATCTTGGCTTGTGATTTATTACAATTAAACCCATGCTAAAGGCTTCCAATACAGACAGGAAGCAACATCTAAAAATCCAATCTTAGCTTTTTGCTACAATCATGCCACACATTAAAGGTTATGTACAGTTCTCCTTCTCTGGACTACAAATAAGGCTAAATTCAGACATCCTGATTCACAGTCCCTACACGGACCACTGATACCGGACTGACCGGGGAACTCCTGACCTGACCTCAACAGCCTGACATGTATAGCGGGCTGATGAGTTGGGGTCAGGAGACCCGCTGTTGGTCTGGGAAGTCAGTGTACACTCTGTGATACTTGGATGTCTGAATTCAGCCTAGGAGTATTTGTTTTTTATTTATCTGTTCATTTTGCTTTGTTTCTAACTTTGCATGCTTTGCTTTGTTTTTGCCCCCTTTCTCACTTCTAGGAAGAGAGCCCCCTGAGTGTGTCTAGCCCAGAGTGTATCGGTACCTGGATGCATTACACCAGTGCTGTGGGTTCTGGGCGCCGAAGACGCAGATCAGGGGATCAAATCACTTCTTCCCCTGTGTCCCCTAAATCATTGGCTTTCACATCCAGTATTTTTGGCTCATGGCAACAGGTTTTTAAACTTTACTTCACTAAAACTTTTTGTTTAAACATAAAGACCAACCAGAAATAGTATTAAAGGACATCTAATTCTTTAGTTTTTTTGTGATGGCAGTATGGCAATGCCAGGTTGGTCAGTATACCGCTGGCACGTGCTATGTTTTAGGGTGGTGGGAGAAGAGCGGGTCCCTGATTTTTATTTATTTATTTTTTTTAAACACATCCAACAGGTGTTTTTTTTTTTGTTTTTTTTTTTATGAATAAAAAGCTAGAGGTTTTTCAAGCAGAAACACTGGAAAAATGCTCCAAATATGCCTGCGCACGTTCCCTTTTTTAAGCCTTCCCATGGACTTATATTGTAAAATGTTGACCATTTTCAGAGTGGAAAACGCTTCCAGAATTACGTCTTCCAACTTCTTCGTGTTTTCACAAAAAAAAACTGAACACGTTAACAGCGAGTTGAAAAGAACGTTATTTTTTTTTGCCTATTTTCTGGGTGTTTTCTTAAGGGTTGTAGAGTTGACCCACCTGAGGGAAAAAAAGTGTCTTGTGCACATGCCCTTGGAGGAAAAAATATATATTTTTAGGTCTCAACATTGGGGAGACAGGAACCATGAGAGTTTACTGTTGTCACCTGGAGGCTGACATTGAGATAGCAGAAAAACCTACTATGCAAGTTACACCCATTTACTGAAACCATACTAACACCAATTTAGTTTAGTGACCTGTCGGGCAAAGATCCCTGTTTAGTGTCTGCCAAGTTTAGTTTATTCATGTCAATGAGGTATGCCCTTCCCTAAATAAACTATTCCTTTATATCAGTCAGCAGATCTAACCAAGGTTTTCCAGTCATTGGTCACCGTTATAGAATGTCTTCCCCCTCATCATGACTGCCCATCATTCTGTATTTCCCATGGTGAGTCAATCCTACGAGCAGATACCCAGCATGGTAGGCCATGGAAGCAATCTGGGCATCTGTGTTCTAGTTTACCCTGCAGGTCCACTTTGGTGTCTGCATTCCCCCCAGAGGCTCTTCCGCCTTTCTCCCTTCTCTGTGGTTCATTCCCTGAGAGAGCAAGATTTTTATTCTGATTTAGACTCTGATCTAGACACTGACCAATTCTCTGCATTAATGGTGATGCAGGTTGATGACACTTCACAAGTGAAGGATGGAAAAAGACTCTTCTACTGTAGAGCGTTTCTCCTTCAAGACAGCCAAACCAGCCAGTTAGGTAACCATTTATTTTGACAAAGTCCTAAGCAGAGAACTAAGCAACCAGATTTTCAGAAACCTTAGTGGCTGGACGTTTTGTCCTATTTTTTTTTTTTGACAATCTTCCCTCCAACCTGGCCTCATCCCCTAAAGTGGAGCCTCTAGACGTGAAACCTCTCAATAACAGGTACAAGTTTGGCTTCACACTTCAGAATAGAGTGCCTGCTCTCGTTGATCTATGTAGCCCAACGAGTTTCTCTCAGTAGACATCCAGGACCCTTGTTTTCACAATCCCATTTTTCTCTCACACCCAAGGTACATCTGCTTCACAGATTCTGGGTTTCTCGTTTTCAGTTTGTTGCTCTCCCTTTCAGCCTGTCCACAGTTCCCTAGGTATTCACGAAAGTTATGGCAGTGGTCATGGCCCTTCCGTTTGCCAAAGGTGTTACTATCAATCCCTATCTGGACAACATCCTCTTCAAGGATTTTTCTCAGTCCAAGAACTTGGAATGTCTGCAGATAAAACTTTATTTCGGCTGCATCATCAATAGACCAAAGTCCTCTCTGATCCTGTCTCGGTGCCTTCTCTTCCTAGAGATGTTATTTGACACCATCGCAGAAAGAGTATTCCTTTGGGAAGACCAGAAGGTGTCTCTCCAGTTCAGTCACTGAGGCACATTTCTCCACTCTCTCCATTCCTGCATGAGAGTCTTGGGTAAGATGATAGCCTCCACAAAGGTCATTTCCTTAACCTAGTTTCATACAAGCTCACTTAAGGGACAAGTAAAAAGAGCTTTCCACCGATGGGTTGCACCCTCAGTTTCGGTGTACCTGACTTTCCTTGTTCCTGTGAGATCTCAACCTAATTCTAGAGGCTCTGCAATCTCCCCTTTTAAGCCTTTCAAATAAGTCTCAATGCGGTTGTTCTCTTGGAAAGTAGCCTTCCTTATTGCCACATATATGAGAAGGGTTTCGGAAATGGCTGGTGTCTTTTGTGCCCATCACTCTTTCTTGTTTTCCATAAGGATAAAGTGTGTGTTCTCTCTCTTACCCAAGGTAGCTTTCTCATTTTTACCTCAATGAAGAGAGAGATCAGAGAGATCCTAGAGAGATCCTCCTCCCATTATTGTTGTTTTTCCCTGGCTCAACCCACAGAGAAACTGCTCCACAACTTCAACTTGCTCAGAGCCATCAGTCTCGGTTTGTCACTGCTCTCAATTTGAATTTGTTGCACTCCCTTTAATTTGTTCAAATGACTTATTTGTCATCATGGAGGGTTCTTGCAGTGGCTTGCCTGTAAGGCAGCTATTATCACTGGATGCGATCTACCATTGCAGAACCCTATCGGGTCCTCATAACTGTCCCTACTCGGGAAATGTACACAGGTTTTTATGCAAACCAGTTCCTGGTCACCCAGACAGACCGTTCTGTCATGACCATCCTAGACCTGAAACTTCTCAATAATAGGTACAAGTTTGGCTTCACACTTCAGAATGGAGTGCATGCCCTCGTTGACAGCATCTATAGAACCCTGGAAGTTTTTTGGGTTTTTTTGCTCAATAGACATCCAGGACCCTTGTCTTCACAATCCCACTTTTCTCTCACACCCGAGGTACATCAGCTTCACAGTCTGTGTCATCCGTTTTCAGTTTGTCGCTCTCCCTTTCAGCATGGCCACGGTTCCCTGGGTATTCCCAAAGGTATCCTATTCGTATTCCATGCGGTTGTTGTGTTCTATTTCCATAGTTTACTTAAGTTTTTCTTCCCTCAGCCTTGTGTCTTAGAATTCTCCTACTGCTTTTTTACTAGCAATTGTTTACTGGGTTCTAGTAAATGGGTTGTAGCCTGCGCAGGCAAACCCAACATTTCAGCCCTCTGGTGGCCGCAACCAACACTCATGGGTTTTGAGTCAAGCAATTAAAATCACAAAAAAGTGATTTCATGGAGGGAATAAAAAAATCCGCTTTTCAATTAAAAAAAAAACCGCTGATTGGCTTAGCTGTCCTTTAAGACTATAATATAGCATCAGGTAAAATTTAATTGTTTGATAAAATATATTTTACTGGTAACTATGATGCTATTAAACCAGTGGGGGTCAAAAAAGAAATTAAAGTGTTCGCAATAATACATTATTTGCTTGATGTTAACCAAGAGTTTCATTTCAATACTAATCCCTTCTTGGTCACTAGTACCTAATGTACAGCATTTCTTCCATTAAAATGCACCCAAAAATCCACAACAGGTCAGATGGGACTGTTCCCTCATCAAGAAAGTGGCTGTATATTTTTAAGTAGTACCGGTATATGGGCAGTAAAAATTTGAGTAGTAAGTTTTCAGTCCTATGACATTGTACCTGGTGTTACACATTTGCATTATTTAACTTTTTTTTTTTTTCTTTTTGCCTTTAATTTAGGCAACACCCATATCACCATTGTAAGAAGTATGCCTCCTTTACACTTAAAGGGGTTGTCCACTACTAGGACAACCCCTTCTTGATCTAAACGTTTGGGGCCGATAAAACAAAAAAGCCAATAATCCCCTCGCTTGTCAGCGCCTTTCTAGCGGTGTCAGCACTCGCAGTCCCGGGGCTCTCGCGCGGTTATTGTGACACGTGACCCCGGCGCCCAATCAGCACTGGCGTCCCTATTCCCGCTTTTGGATGTTTTGAATATGAAGAGGAAGTCGGGGCTGCAGCTGATCTGACTTCCTCTTCACGTTCAAAATGTCCAAAAGCGGGAATAGTGATGCCAGAGCTGATTGGGCACTGGGGTCACGTGTCACAACAACCACACGAGAGCCCCGAGACCGCAAGTGCCGACATCCCTGGAATGGTGGCAGCACTGGAGGCGAGTATAGCTCCTTACTTGGCAATTCCCACATTGATTTTTAGCTCACTTTTGCAATCCAATCCTTTAAAGGGGTGTTCCCGTGAAGAGTATTTATTATCCACAGAATAGATGAGAAATAATTGATCCCTAAGACCCCAATCAATCACTAGTATGAGTTTCCTGAGTGCCCTGTTGGAATGGATTAAGTAGTCAAACAAAAAGCCTTTAGCTATAGCACCAATCACGTGCCTGTACATCACCATAATCACACATGCTCAGACGCTGTGCCCGTGCACTTTCTTTGGGATTCTGGGGGTGATTGATAACTAGACTCCTATTGTAAGTGCTGAAACGAGTGGAGCCTCATTTTCTGGAAGTCTAACCCTTTACATGCGTAGTCACTGCATTTCCCCCTCACATTGATGGCACGTGTGGTATGATGACCAGAGGCCTACCGATGACCTCAATGGCTGTCAGCCACAGAAGCATATTACCGCTAGGCAAACATTTACAAAACTGAACATGAGGTTCTTAGTTTAATATTCTGGTCACACTTCATGAAGCCCACTGCCACGTCACGGCCAACCCCTCAGTGAGTCCTTAACTTATTATCGCCTTAAAGGTGCGGCACTGTGCGCCAACCACCACCAGCAGAGCAAGCAACCTAGGCCCTCACAGCACCTATGCTGCAGGGCTGAGATTCCCCCATGACTTCAGGCCACACAACACTGCAGCACCAGTGGCCACCACACAGCACCAACACCATGTGAAAGTAGAAGAACCTCACCTTCCACAATCTCACAGACTATGAAATGAGAGAAATAGCAGAACCCCTGTTGCAGTCTCCTGCTAATTTAAAATGCCTTTGACAAACTGGAGAAATGCTGGTACATGTAAAAAAAAGAGGGAACATAACATGCTATATGCTGAACTATAGAAAAGACATGGACCCCACATTCTAGAATAGTACATTGATCTAATGCGGCTAGGGAAAAATTAGCAAAAGGGAACATGAGGCTCTTGGTTTAACATACTGATCAGACTGTATGAACCCCTTCTGCCACATCACGGTGAACTTCAGTGGGCCCTAACTTGTTGTAGCCTACTTTAGGCATTTTATCCAAAAATGTATGTTCAAGTCACCTAGTGGGACTAATGAATGTAAAAAAAAGTAATTTATTGAAAAAAGAAACAAAAAAAAATTATATATATATATATATATATATATATATATATATATATATATATATATATATATATATATATATATATTCATAAATAGAGATATATCATTATTTTTTTTACGTTAAAACATTGTAAATAAATTTAAATTGATTTACAAATACAGAAACAAAAAACATGAAAATGTGTGAATTGACAAGCAAGTTAAAACCTATGTACACACCGGAAGGTGCACTAGACTAAGCTGAAGGTGACAGAACCATATAAGTGTAATATAAGTATGTATACTATTAAATAGCATGTTACAAAAGTAAGCAAGTCATTGAAACAATTAGCCACCTAAAGTAGAATGAACTAGTGACCTAGAAGTTACATTGACCGTAACTTATGTGCAATATCACATTGTAATAAACACAGAAGTAAAACAAAACACATTTTTTGGCTTTTTGAAAAGAACATCAAAAAGCAAAAAAATCACTGTGTCCTTGAGGCCCAATATTGTCACTTGTTGTCCCACCCAGCATCCATTCACCCATGGATACAGCCAGCATTGGTGGAGTCCTCATTTCTGTGTCCATTGTCTAACAGTCTGGAGCTCTTTTTTTTTTTGGGGGGGGGGGGGTCAGTGCTGATTTCTATTTTCAGAAAAGTTGTTCGTGTCTGATCAAGGAGAACTAAGGCACTGATTAGTGGGGACTGGCGGTGTAATGTGCATTGCTGGGCTGACTTGTGCTGCCGTATAGTGCATGACGGTTGTGCAATGTGACTGAATGACTGAGCCGTTCACATCACTGTAAATTGCCAATTCTAATGGAAGAGGTTCTGTGAAATATGGTTGATTCCTTTGTTTCAGGAGCCGGGTATATGCTTTACATTGGGTGCAGCCTGTAACCTATTCCTCCTCCTGTAGGCCTCATGCATGGATTCTCGTGGCTTGTGTGTTGGTGTCGCTGAGCTGCTCGCTTCCAGCTTTTCTTTTTATTTCTTTCCGTACAGGATATGTTCTTGAATTGAACGCATTGTTTGCAATGTGACGTCTCTCCAGTTATTTGCTTTATTTCTCTTCATCTGTAATTTTTGTGTCTGATGATACTGATGGCTTGCTATGCATCACTCCATGACCACAGGTCCTGTGTGAAGTGGACTTTTCTTAGAAGGGAACGGAGTTGCATGACGATGTTCTGTTCCACTAACGTGCATCATGCATCAAGTTGTGTTATTAACATTACCTGTCTGAGCCGGGTCGCCCGACATCGGCACTTTGATCAGATGTCTAACCCAAGACCAAACCTCTCTTTCCAGGTACTATCGGATAATAACAGCCACCTAAGAGCAGCCCGACTCCTGGAGCAGAAGCACAGCGGTTTAGGTAAGTATACTTTCTTTCTGTTGGATCCGATCACGTTGGGACAATGCTAACAGGCTGAGCTGCCAGTAACTTTGTTTTTTAACCTCCTGCTTAATTTATAAGCGCATCCAAGCATGGCAGCGGCAGGCGTCACTTATTACATGGCTGCGCTTTTTGACAACCAAACAATGATGCTATTCATTTTTAGAAAAAATATTCTTCAACATCACAAAATACAAGTAATATGTTCGTATATGGGGGAAATAAAACCCACAAACGAGGGTCACCAGTTGCATCTCTTGTGTGCTATAAAGCCATGTGGGACAACCAGGATGGCATTGTGTGTAACCCTGTAGTCTGTGCCCTGATTATTACAAGGTACTAAAGCAATTTGCTTATTTGTGCCACCTTCTGAATTTAAAAAAAAAGTATATATGTAAAATGACAGCGTTCCTAAAGCATTGTCCTCGTTTCTGTCTCTCATCCACATATTGGTGTGTTTGTTCCTGTTCATTCAAAGGTGTTGTATATGTTAATTGCAAATCCATTATAATTATCACTTGGTAATAACCCCGAAATGAAATATTCATAAACTTCTCGCATGTTCTGAATGGGCACCTCACCGCATGCTTGCGATAAGAACTCACATATGGGGGGTGCATTAGGTTAACATGGGTATTAGACACAGGTTTCTGTTGATACTCCATCAAATGGGCGTAGGATGGAAGAAGCTGAGCTCAGTTATATGTAGTTTTCTATTGATAGAAACTAGTTTACATGCTGCAAGGATGGAGAAAGCCTGTGAGTCCTGCTCTGCCTGCGGACATAGTGATTGACAGCCTGCATACACACAGTTAATCACTCTGCATAGGTGGTAGAAGGAAGACACTTACAGTGCCTTGCGAAAGTTTTCGGCCCCCTGGAACTTTTCAACCTTTTCCCACATATCATGCTTCAAACATAAAGATACCAAATGTAAATGTTTGATGAAGAATCAACAAGTGAAACACAATTGTGAAGTTGAACAAAATTTATCGTTTATTTTAAATTTTTGTGGAAATTCAAAAACTGAAAAGTGGGGCGTGCAATATTATTCGGCCCCTTTAACTTAATACTGTGTTGCACCACCTTTTGCTGCGATTACAGCTTGGGGTATGTCTCTGTCCATTTTGTACATCGAGAGACTGAAATTCTTGCCCATTCTTCCTTGGCAAACAGCTCGAGCTCAGTGAGGTTTGATGGAGATCATTTGTTAACAAGTTTTTAGCTCTTTCCACAGATTCTCGATTGGATTGAGGTCTGGACTTTGACTTGGCCATTCTAACACCTGGATACGTTTATTTGTGAACCATTCCATTGTAGATTGTGCTTCATGTTTGGGATCATTGTCTTGCTGGAAGACAAATCTCTGTCCCAGTCTCAGGTCTTTTGCAGACTCAAACAGGCTTTCTTCAAGAATGGTCCTGTATTTGGCTTCATCCATCTTCCCATCAATTTTAACCATCTTCCCTGTCCCTGCTGAAGAAAAGCAGGCCCAAACCATGATACTGCCACCACCATGTTTGACAGTGGGGATGGTGTGTTCAGGGTGATGAGCTGTGTTGCCTTTACGCCAAACATATCGTTTGGCATTGTTGCCAAAAAGTTTGATTTTGGTTTCATCTAACCAGAGCACCTTCTTCCACATGTTGGTGTGTCTCCCAGGTGGCTTGTTGCAAACTTTAGACTACACTTTTTATGGATATCTTTTAGAAATGTCTTTCTTCTTGCCACTCTTCCATAAAGGCCAGATTTGTGCAGTGTACAACTGATTGTTGTCCTATGGACAGACTGTCCCACCTCAGCTGTAGATTTCTGCAGTTCATCCAGAGTGATCATGGGCCTCTTGGCTGCATCTCTGATCAGTCGTCTTCTTGTTTGAGATGAAAGTTTAGAGGGACGGCCGGGTCTTGGTAGATTTGCAGTGGTATGATACTCCTTCCATTTCAATATGATCGCTTGCACAGTGCTCCATGGGATGTTCAAAGTTTTGGAAATCATTTTGAATCCAAATCCGGCTTTAAACTTCTCCACAACAGTATCACGGACCTGCCTGTTGTGTTCCTTGGTCTTCATGATGCTCTCTGTGCTTCAAACAGAACCCTGAGACTTATCACAGAGCAGGTGCATTTATACGGAGACATGATTACACACAGGTGGATTATATATATCATCATTAGGCATTTAGGACAACATTGGATCATTCAGAGATCCACAATGAACTTCTGGAGTGAGTTTTGCTGCACTGAAAGTAAAGGGACCGAATAATATTGCACGTCCCACTTTTCAGTTTTTGAATTCCCACAAAAATGTAAAATAACCAATAAATTTCATTCAACTTCACAATCGTGCTCCACTTGTTGGTTCTTCACCAAAAATTTACATTTGGTATCTTTATGTTTGAAGCATGATATGTGGGAAAAGGTTGAAAAGTTCCAGGGGGCTGAATACTTTCGCAAGGCACTGTATGCATCTTCTATCTATGAAATCATAGAAAACTATTAGTGATGAGCGAAAAGCTGGGATAAGGTGTTATCCGAGCATGTTCGTGTGCTAACCAAGGGTCTTCGGCGTGCTCAAATAATGTTTGAATCCCTGCACCTTCATGTCTTGTGGCTGCTCGACAGCCGTAACACATGCAGGGTTTTCCTGTTTGTTAGGCATATATTATTTGAGCATGCTGAAGATGCTCGGTTCGCACACAAGAATGCGCAAATAACCTTATCCTACCACGTTCGCTCATCACTAAAAACTATGTAGACCTGAGTGCCCCATTTTCCCCTCTGTGCTGACATTTGACAGAAAAGCTTAGGAGAAATTATTAAGTCGCACTGATTGGTCAGCATCAGAGTGTGCAGGGACACCACCCCAACTGGTAACATCCAGTTGTCAATTCATACATTTCGTTGAGACATTACCGCTGTACTTTGCATAGTACTGGGGTGCACTATAAAGGAAAGCATTCAGGTCCTATTTAATCTATACATATGTCCTTCCACTTTTCTGACACCCCCTCCCCATTATGTTTTCTTCTTATTATATGCTGACCCATCTGTAGACTCTTGTTTTATGTGTGATGTCCTCTTCTACTTAGTAAGAATATAGAATAAAATGAAGAGACGATGTTCCCTTTTTAAATGTTCATCTCGTCAACCTCCTGTAATCTATTCCAGACGTCAGGTCCAGACTTGTATGTGTTTACAGGGTGTTTGATTCTTCCCATATTCTATGACCCCTTTTCCCTTTCCTTTCTTCCATGTCCCCTTTTCCCCTTCCCTTCTTCCATGTCTTCTTATGTTCTGCCCTTCCCTTCTTCCATGTCCTCTTTTGCCCTTCACTTCTTCCATGTCCCCTTTTGCCCTTCCCTTCTTCCATGTCCCCTTTTCCCCTTCCCCCTCTTCCATGTCCCCTTTTCCCCTTCCCTTCTTCCATGTCTTCTTATGTTCTGCCCTTCCCTTCTTCCATGTCCTCTTTTGCCCTTCACTTCTTCCATGTCCTCTTTTGCCCTTCACTTCTTCCATGTCCCCTTTTGCCCTTCCCTTCTTCCATGTCCCCTTTTCCCCTTCCCCCTCTTCCATGTCCCCTTTTCCCCTTCCCTTCTTCCATGTCCCCATTTCCCCTTCCCTTCTTGCATGTCCCCTTTTGCCCTTCCCTTCTTGCATGTCCCCATTTCCCCTTCCCTTCTTCCATGTCCCCTTTTGCCCTTCCCTTCTTCCATGTCCCCTTTTGCCCTTCCCTTCTTCCATGTCCCCTTTTGCCTTTCCCTTCTTCCATGCCCCCTTTTCCCTTTCCCCCTCTTCCATGTACCCTTTTGCTCTTCCCTTCTTCCATGTCCCCATTTCCCCTTCCCTTCTTCCATGCCCCCTTTTCCCTTCCCGTCATCCATGTCCCCTTTTCCCCTTCCCGTCATCCATGCCCCCTTTTCCTCTTCCCCTCGTCCATGTCCCCTTTTTCCCTTCCCTTCCATGTCCCCTTTTTCCCTTCCATGTCCCCTTTTTCCCTTCCCTTCTTCCATGTCCCCTTTTCCCTTTCCCCCTCTTCCATATACCCTTTTGCCCTTCCCTTCTTCCATGTCCCCTTTTCCCCTTCCCCTCGTCCATGTCCCCATTTCCCCTGCCTTTCTTCCATGTATGCTTTTAAGTAAAATTGAAATTAAACATTTACAGAGAAGCAAGCGGCCATAGGCATCAAGTTAAAAGGATTCTCAGACTATTAAATCCTATTATGCTATGAGAATTTCTAAGACTGTATTCACACTGAGTTTTTACACTCTTCGTGATTTTTGGGAAGTTTCTGCTCCAAAATTTCAGGGATAAAAAATCAGATGCACACACCTAGTTTGTGTACATGGCATCTTTTTCAGGCGGATTCTATTTGGACCTACCTTAAAAGAAAAAATAAATTAATTAATAATTATAGCAATGAAGAAATGACTTTCTGTGCTTTTGTGCAGTCTATTTCAACTTCATTTAGCTCTTCAGGCTTCTATAGCGGTTATAAGACGTGAACGGGCCATTCTTCTGGCGGCTTTCCACTATTAATACATATTTGAAAACAAAATGGTGATGGCAAAGCCGCTGCAAAAGACGTCACAAGAGAAAGGTTCTTCACTGAAATCATCACTGGCGTATTCCTAAAGCAACCGGTCCACCAACATCTAAAAGATGCCATGTGCACACACCGTACAGCAAGTCAAAAGTGACACTGTACAACATGTTGAAGTGGCTTCTATGCAGTCAGTGGTGTAGGGTAGCAGTACGTGCCTGGCCACCTCTCCAGTGTGAACCGGGAACTGAATCATGTACATTTTTTGGCCCATGGAGTTTACAAAACGTGATTTTGTAGATAAAATGCAATAACACCATAACCCGAATGTGAATTTTGGTAGACAAGCCCGGGCTTAGGGAGTTCCCTTTATATAATAGAGATATACTGAAGAATTGTACTCACTCTGTGTTAATTGTGATGACCCCTTTTAGGTTAGTCTCACCCCTTCTTCATCCATATTCCTACTGTACCATTTCCATCATCTGTCAGTTTGGATTGTCTTCTACTTTTTGGGCACATTTAGCCCTTGTCACATTTCTAAAGACTTGGCTCTGTCCGATTCTGTGCCACCTTCTGTATCTCTATATAGTGATCTCTGGACTTTTCACCATTTCTGTCCTCTTTCTATATTTTGGTTTTATTTCAGTCATTTGTTGGAGCAGTGCAGCCAACAAGCATCTACCGATCTGTTGATAGATCTTTGAACCTTGTGTTGGCTCTCGCACACCCCACTATTGGGCTTTGTTAGGTTTCCCAGATTATTTTTTCTTATTTTATAATTTGAAGTTACTGACATACTGTATCCGTTCTGTATATCCTATATAAAGGCCATTCACTTATTACTTGTGTCTGGTGTGTAGAGCACTTTTCCTGCTTTTTAGATGACTGAGGAAGTCTGCATATTTTGCAAGCTTCCTGCAGGTATTTGTTGCAGACTTAAGGTACCGTCACACTCAGCGACCCTGCGGCGATATAGACAACGAGCCGACCTAAACTAGATCGCTGGAGCGTCGCTGTTTAGGTCACTGTAGAGACGTCAAATACAGCAACTCCAGAACGATGCAGGAGCGATCCAGTGACGTAACGGCGACTCACTTCTCGTTCTCGCTGGTTGTTAGCTCCATGTCAAACAGCCGGAGTGTACCGACTGGCTAGAAGGAGACGCTGCGACGCCCCCTATGCTCGTTGCTGGCGTCGTTGCTTTTGATGTCAAACATGAAGATACACGCCGACCTGGCGGCGAAATAAAGTTCTGGACTTCTAGCTCCAACCAGCGATGGCACAGCGGGATCCAGATCGCTGCTGCGTGTCAAACACAACGAGATCCAGGACGCTGCAACGTCACGGATTGTTGTCGTTCTCTTTGCAAAGTTGCTGAGTGTGACGGTACCTTTAAAGCTAAGGGTCTGTTTATAAGGACTAGACTTCTGCCGATGGTCAGGCAGAACCCAGTAAACTATGCACACCAAGTGATCTGTAATAGATTGTTCAGTGCACACAGGCTGCCATTGTTCTCAGCAGTGTAAGTCCTGTTTACACAGGACAATGCCCCTCTGAGAATGATGACCTTTTGCTCTGTGCAAACGATCATTTCACCCAATAAGAGAGCATGTTAGTTCATTGGATGAAGAGCAGCAGGGTATGTGCACACGTCCGGATTTCTTGCAGAAATTTCCTGAAGAAAACCGGAAATTTTCTGCAAGAAATCCGCATATTTTTTTTTTTGTGTTTTTTTTCCGTTTTTTTTCGCGTTTTTTTAGCATTCTGCGAGCGTAATTAGCTTGCAGAATGCTAAAGTTTTCCAAGCGATCTGTAGCATCGCTTGGAAAACTGACTGACAAGTTGGTCACACTTGTCAAACATACTGTTTGACAAGTGTGACCAACTTTTTACTATAGATGCTGCTTATGCAGCATCTATAGTAAAAGATAGAATGTTTAAAAATAATAAAAAACATAAAAAAATGGTTATACTCACCCTCTGCAGACAGCCGATCTCAGCGGCGTCCGTTCCTATAGATGCCGGTGTGGTTCAGGACCTTCGATGACGTCGCGGCTTGTGATTAGTCGCGTGAGTCACATGAGCGGTCACGCGACTAATCACAAGACAGCGACGTCATCACAGGTCCTGAACCACACCGGCATCTATAGGAACGGAAGAGAAAGCATGCACCGGAGAGGCTGGAACACTTCGGGGGCCATCAGAGGGTGAGTATATCACTATTTTTTATTTTAATTCTTTTTTTTTTACCAATTATATGGTGCCCAGTCCGTGGAGGAGAGTCTCCTCTCCTCCACCCTGGGTACCAACCGCACATAATCTGCTTACTTCCCGCATGGTGGGCATAGCCCTGTGCGGGAAGTAAGCAGATCAATGCATTCCTAGGTGTGCGGAATCCCCGCAATTCCGCATTTTTAATGAACATGTTGCTTTTTTTTCCGCTATGCGATTTTTTCGCGGAAAAAAATGCAACATTTGCACAAAAAATGCGGAATACCCTGTAAATAATAGGAGGCATATGTTAGCGTTTTTTTTCGCGTTTTTATAGCGAAAAAACCGCGAAAAATCCTGAACGTGTGCACACGGCCTCACGCATCAGGTATTCTAGAATATGTATGTAGTTAATTTATGAAGATTTAAGAATAATGCAATGAATAAACAGGACTTTCCGGGTAAAATATATACATTATCACCGAAGCGGTGTTTAAATCCCACGCCAATATCACTGATTGGTCACGCCCGGCAGGCCGAGACCAATCAGCGCAGCGAGGTTTAATTCTCGAGCCAATATCGTTGATTGGTCGTGGCCGGTCACGACCAATCAGTCAGCAAAGCGTGGTTCAAATCCCGTGCCAACTCGCGGCCGGACTGCGCCTGTCACTGATTGGTCGCGGGCAGCTGACGAGACCAATCAGCGACTGGATTTCCGTTAGACAAACAGACACAATTAGACGATTATATAGTAGATACCCGATGCGTTAGAATCGTGCCACCATCTAGTATTCATATAAACATTGGTGCTTACATTTATGTTTTAACCCATTGGACACACTGCCATTGTTTTTCTCCTGTCTTTATTTTAAGAGTCAAAACTTTTAGTCATCTATCGCTGTATGACGACTTGTTTTCTACAGGATGACTTATAATTTTCAAAGACACCATTAATTTTACCATATGATAAACTTAAAAACAGGGAAAATTTTTATTCTCTCTCTTACACACTGTCCTCCATGTTATTCTCTCCCTCACAGACTGTTCTCCATGTTATTCTCTCCCTCAGACTGTTCTCCATGTTATTCTCGCCCTCACACTGTCCTCAATGTTATTCTCGCCCTCACAGACTGTCCTCCATGTTATTCTCTCCCTCACACTGTTCTCCATGTTATTCTCTCCCTCACAGACTGTTCTCCATGTTGTTCTCTCCCTCAGACTGTTCTCCATGTTATTCTCTCCCTCAGACTGTTCTCCATGTTATTCTCTCCCTCAGACTGTTCTCCATGTTATTCTCTCTCTCACAGACTGTTCTCCATGTTATTCTCTACCTCACAGACTGTCCTTCATGGTATTCTCGCCCTCAGACTGTCCTCCATGTTATTCTGTCCCTCACACACTGTCCTCCATGTTATTCTCTCCCTCACACACTGTCCTCCATGTTATTCTCTCCCTCACACCCTGTCCTCCATGTTATTCTCGCCCTCAGACTGTCCTCCATGTTATTCTCGCCCTCAAACTGTCCTCCATGTTATTCTCGCCCTCAAAGACTGTCCTCCATGTTATTCTCTCCCTCACACCTCACAGACTGTCCTCCATGTTATTCTCGCCCTCACAGACTGTCCTCCATGTTATTCTCGCCCTCACACTGTCCTCCGTGTTATTCTCTCCCTCACACTGTCCTCCATGTTATTCTCTCCCTCACACACTGTCCTCCATGTTATGCTCTCCCTCACACACTGTCCTCCGTGTTATTCTCTCCCTTACACACTGTCCTCTGTTATACTCTCCCTCACACACTGTCCTCTGTTATACTCTCCCTCACATACTGTCCTCCGTGTTATACTCTCACTCACACACTGTCCTCCATGTTATTCTCTCCCTCACAGACTGTCCTCCTTGTTATTCTCTCCCTCACAGACTGTCCTCCTTGTTATTCTCTCCCTCACACACTGTCCTCCATGTTATTCTCTCCCTCACAGACTGTCCATTCCAGAATGCTATAGATAAGCCCCTGATGCTGGTGGGCTTAGCTCACCTTCGATTTTGGGGGTGACAGGTTCCCTTTAAGCCAAACATCCAGCTCCGACTACTCAATTTCCATGACACAGACTCCGACTCCACCAAAACGGGCTCCGACCTCCACAGCCCTGATAATAAGGTCCATCTTTATTGTAGTTTTCTTTTTATTTTGAATGGAAATATATTCTACATGTACGTTTTTTTCCTTTAAAAAAAAAAAGAGACAAAAATGAAACCCGACTGTCCCCTTTCCAGTCAGCAGGGCCTTTCTGCTTCAGTTTGCATTCGTTCTGGAACACATCCCTTCCGTACCAATTCTGTTTCTCTGGTCCTAAAACAAAACAGAAAAGGAACTCAAAGGCTGGTAACATCATGTACCACAGGTAAAATATGCAGCCACTACTCACTGAGCCAGGTGGGAGCACTAGTGGACCACTAGTTTTCTGCTCCTTTTACTAGCCGCTGTTTATTATAACTATGCTGAAATGCAATCTTAGGTGCTTCACCTTCCGAAAAGACTGAACAACATTTTGAGTCAATAAGATTTACAGAAAAACCTTGACCTTCATATTGGAGAGTAGTAAGGTGTAGAAACGAATGAAGAGCTGCCAAGAACCGAGAGCAACGTGAATGATTCTTCCTCTATTGTGGGGAAAGTGAGATGTGTGCCCGTGGAAATCAATGATGGCAAAGCCTAGAAGCCACACATGCAGCTAATCTTCATATTTTTGTAAGATTTCCTTTTTCTCTTTGAATGACGGTGTGTGCCATAACTGTAATACTGACCTTCTGCCCCATCCATCTGTAGTGATGGCCATTCCTTAATGTTGGGTTGGGACGCATCTTCTAGTAGGCAGTGTGTGCCCGCGTGGTCTCCTACTGCCACTGTTGGGTCATTGACTATCTGCCATGTGGGATGCGGGGAGCTCGCGGCTTCTTTTTTTACCTGTCATCGGTCGCCAGTCTCTGTAGGGATTAAGCATTATATAAATCGATTTAGTTCCAAATGAAATGTATTCCATTGTGTGTAGAAGCGGGCAGACGTGTGTCCTTCGCGTCGCTGGCACTTAGCGCGCTAATTGTTGGATTGTACCTACTGTGGCAGCTTAGATTTCTCCTAACTTTACAAGAAGGGCTTGGTCACTTGTTGCGTTTTTATTCCCCCTGCGTTTTTTTTAAGACTAAAAACCGCTGCAGTTTACATTACCAGCAAAATGAATGAGATCTCTGAAATCTTATGCACTCTGCTTGTTTTTTTCTGAAGGATTTGAACCATTAGTGCATTTTTCTCTAATCTGCAGCATGTGAGTCGTTTCAGTATTTTTTATTTAGTCAAATGAATGGGAAAAAATGCATCAAAAGTGAGTGTCAAATTGAGCATATTGCACACAGCGTTTTTCCTACCAATACTCCTCTTGTGCACATACCCTGACGTTGGGTGTTAATAAGAAAACACATGTAGGGGAGAGTTTAGACCTCTACAACATTCCCCTTTTAGGACTTCTGAATATCGGTATACATCCATTCTATACAGCTGTTTTGTCATTTCTTCTCTGTTGGTTAGTCCATTTGTTCCCGATCTCTCCCCAGGTCCTCCACCTTCCTGTGTGGTGCATACCGTACCACTGATTTGCCCAGTCTTCCATTACAAAATACCTTTTTTTACCAGCTAAAAATATCTCCTAAAGTGCCAAATCCGCCACTTTGTTTTACTTCCCTCTCCACAATTTGTACTTTCCTGGTAGCTGGTCACTCTAGAATATGTCTCCCTGCAGACCCTCATTCCCAGAAAAAAGAAAGGAGGAAACATTCTCATTCTGGCAAGTGTAAGACCAGAAGTCACTATGGGAGCTCTCTGCTACGAGGTAAGGAGTCTAGTGGTGGTCCGCCCTCCCTGCGGGGGCACAGTAGAGTAGCCTTGCACCCACAACTGGCCTTGCTCCAGAGTGCTCACGTGCGGGGTCCTCCTTGGTATTTAGCCAGCTGTTACTGCTGCGGTAGGCTTGGGGTTTGGATTATAACCTGCATTAGATACATTTTCACTCCTTTCTCCATTAATTTGCTAATTTGAGGATCCAGAGGTATCAGTAAAGATCTAGAAATGCTTTAGATTTAGCTCATGCACTTTATGCTGGCAGAAATTTTCTAATATTTATATAATCTAGATTTACGTGTGTACCTAGATGTATATATTATGCAATATTTATTGTATGAAGGACTCCCAGCAAATATCCAGGCTTTCCCAGATGTTGCTTTTTGGATTTTGTTACTGTTGCAGAGGTGAGAAAACGTGATAATTTTTGCTGCCCTGATGATAATTCCATCACCTGTGCAATACTAAGGAAATCCTGAAAACCTGATCTGTAAGGGGGTTGTTGGAACGGACGTTTGGGTAACACTGGTCTCATCTCTTCTCAATATGTGATGTAGTGTAGATGCATTTACATATTTTCCTATCACCCACTTTCCTGGTTTCTAGTACCTTTTATGGTGGTCTTCTGTCGGCCCACATGGGTACTTCAGGTCCACACACACAACCCTATATAATTCAGGAAAACCCTGGAAATCTACATAAGGCTACGTTCACATTTGCGTTGTTGGGCGCAGCGTCGTCGACGCGACCAACAACGCATGTACACAACGCAGCGTTTTGCGACGCATGCGTTGTCATAAGATCCTACAGATCGGGAATTTCGGCGCAGGGAAAACGCTACAAGTAGCGTCCCCTGCGCCCTGTCTTGTGCGTCTATATGACGCATGCGTCGTAAAACGCAGTACAACGCATACCGGCGCATGTCCATGCGCCCCCCATGTTAAAGATAGGGACGCATGCGTCGGTATGCGTCAACGACGCTGCGCCCAACAACGCAAGTGTGAACGTAGCCTAACATTACAGACATAGTTAGAAAGGATTAGGGGACACATTTTTTGCTGGCAGTGCTTCTTTAAAGGGAATCTGTCATCATGTTTTTGCTATTCCATGATGTTGGAGCAAATACCCGGATTCCAGCAATGTATCACTTATTGGGCTGCTTGGTTCAGTTTTGATAACATTTCTGTTTTATCTGCAGTGAATAGCAGTTCTCTGAATGCTAAGCTCTGTATATCCCCACCTACACCACTAATTGGCTGCTTTCTGTGTACACTGCATTGGCAGAAAGCGGACAATCCATGGTGAGGGTAGGGTTATGCGGCGCTGATGAATATGCAGGAACCTATGGTAGCAAGTTTACTAGTCATCTACTGGTGTTCTGTTGATAAAACTGTGATTTCATCAAAACTACAGCAAACAGCACAGTGATACATCGCTGCAATTAGGGTCTCTGCCACTATATCATGCTGCTCTCAGATTAGGTGGCAATATTCTGGTGACAGATTCATTTTAACTAGTGCTGCTTGGTTACTGAATGGGACATGCATTTCTGAAACATTCACGTAGTACTTAATTTGCAATATAGAGTAGACAAACTTCGTTTTACTCCAATTTCCTGTAATTTTTGTCACATTGGAAAGGGAAGTTGTCGTGTCCCCAAGTGTTTTAACCTGCAGATATGGGGTTAATCTGCAGGTTAATGGCGTTCTAAAGCCATGTTGCAGCTGAACTGAAAGTCATAGAGATGCGGCTGACGTGGCTTTAGTCGCCGCTTAGTTCACAGTGAGCAGGAGCTGTGACAACGCCTCTGCACTTGATGGCCGCCGGGTTTGTAATGATGCACTGCTGAGCTGGCTGTCAGTCAGTGCCGGGGCGTGGTTACAGCCACCAGTCACTGAAGCCGCACCTCTATGACTGAAAGCCAAAGTCTACCGGGAGGAATAAAGTTGATTTCCTCCCAACAACCAGCTTTTCAGTGCCGTAGCTGCACGTCTTAAGAATGCTATTAACCTGCAGATTAACCCCATATCAGATGGTTGTGTTTTTTTGACTGGTTTCTTTTTAAGTGCTTTGGAGCAGATTTCTTGGCAGATTCTGAAGACTGATTTCATATGTGCCGCTGAACAGTATATTTTAGGAGGGGACTGTATTTCATCTCCTCTTCTATCTGAAAAGTGCTGCATCCAGTCACACCCTTTGCTGTACTGTATGCTTGTATACCCTATACCAGTGTTCCCCCAACTCCAGTCCTCAAGAGCCACCAACAGGTCATGTTTTGAGGATTTCCTTAGTATTGCACAGTTGATAATTGCATCACCTGGACAAGCAAGCATTCAATCACCTGTGCAATACTAAAGAAAATCTCAAAACATGACCTGTTGGTGGCTCTTGAGGACCGGACTTGGGGAACACTGCCCTATACTATGCTCATCTACACATTGTGGAACTGATTGTTTAACTTATTTTTCATTCCAAGCTCTACTGATTAAAATGCAATTTGTTCATGGTACCACCACTTTAACATCAGATTAGTGGCAGTCCATAACTGGGCACCACAATTGATCAACTGTTTTCAGCTCCAATGGCCACTAGATGTAAATGGAGGCAAATAACACAGCTATGTTTACTGTGTAGTGGCCTTTATCTGGTACTGCAGCTCAACTTCCTGGTATCTTCAGTATTAGATCAGATAGACAGGGTGGACTGCAGTGTGAGCAGCCTCTTCTTAGCTAAGCACCCATGGTATCTTCACTATCAGATCAGAAACACTGTGGACAGCAATGTGAGCAGCCTCTTAGCTTCAGTACTCCCAGTATTGGATCAGATGGACAGGGTGGACAGCTGTGTGAGAGCAGCCTCTTCTAATACTGGAGATACCAGGAGTGCTGAAGCTGAGATCAGATGGACAGGGTGGACAGCAGTGTGAGCAGTCTCTTCTCAGCTTCAGCGCTCCCGGTATCTCCAGTATTAGATCAGATAGGGTGGACTGCAGTGTGAGCAGCCTCTTCTTAGTTTAAATACCATAAGTGCTTTGCTAAGAGGCTGCTCACACTGCAGTCCACCCTGACTATCTGATCTAATACTGGAGATACCGGAAGTGCTGAAGCTGAGAAGAGGCTGCTCTCACACAGCTGTCCACCCTGTACATCTGATCTAATACTGGGAGTGCTGAAGCTGAGAAGAGGCTGCTGACATTGCTGTCCACAGTGTTTCTGATCTGATAGTTTAGATACCATAGGTGCTTAGCTTTCAGATCAGAAACACTGTGGACAGCAATGTGAGCAGCCTCTTCTCCGCTTCAGCACTACTAGTATCTCCAGTATTAGATCAGATGGACTGGGTTGACAGCAGTGTGAGCAGCCTCTTCTTAGCCTAAGCATCCATGTCATCCTCACTATCAGATCAGAAACACTGTTGTCAGTAGTGTGAGCAGCCTCTTCTCAGCTTCAACACTCCCAGTATCTCCAGTATTAGATCAGATGGAGAGAGTGGACAGCGGTGTGAGCAGTCTCTTCTTACCTCAGCACTCCTGGTATCTCCAGTATTAGATCAGATGGACTGGGTGGACAGCAGTGTGAGCAGCCTCTTCTCAGCTTCAGCACTCCTGGTATCTCCAGTATTAGATCAGATGGACTGGGTGGACAGCAGTGTGAGCAGCCTCTTCTTACCTCAGCACTCCTGGTATCTTCAGTATTAGATCAGATGGACTGGGTGGACAGCAGTGTGAGCAGCCTCTTCTTACCTCAGCACTCCTGGTATCTCCAGTATTAGATCAGATGGACTGGGTGGACAGCAGTGTGAGCAGCCTCTTCTCAGCTTCAGCACTCCTGGTATCTCCAGTATTAGATCAGATGGACTGGGTGGACAGCAGTGTGAGCAGCCTCTTCTTACCTCAGCACTCCTGGTATCTTCAGTATTAGATCAGATGGACTAGGTGGACAGCAGTGTGAGCAGTCTCTTCTTACCTCAGCACTCCTGGTATCTCCAGTATTAGATCAGATGGACTAGGTGGACAGCAGTGTGAGCAGTCTCTTCTTACCTCAGCACTCCTGGTATCTCCAGTATTAGATCAGATGGACTAGGTGGACAGCAGTGTGAGCAGTCTCTTCTTACCTCAGCACTCCTGGTATCTCCAGTATTAGATCAGATGGACAGGGTGGACAGCTGTGTGAGCAGCCTCTTCTCAGCTTCAGCACTCCTGGTATCTTCAGTATTAGATCAGATGGACTGGGTGGATAGCAGTGTGAGCAGCCTCTTCTTTCCTAAGCACTCCTGGTATCTCCAGTATTAGATCAGATGGACAGGGTGGACAGCTGTGTGAGCAGCCTCTTCTCCGCTTCAGCACTCCTGGTATCTCCAGTATTGGGTCAGAATAATCTAAGAACACCTCATCCTACATGTGATGGGAGGTGTTAGAGCTTTCTACTGCACATGCTCACCGGCACCTATTTATATTCTATGGCAATAACTGTGTAACATGACGTTCATTTTTATGTGCTATATTTATTAGCTCTATAGACAAAACAAACGTGGTTGCAGATTAAAGGAATTCAGGAATTTATTTATAATGACACTTTGATTTATTTTTTCTATTTCTAGAGAACCTCTTTAAGTATGGCCACAGCAGTAAATAATTTGACAGTTTTAAAAATGTAATGAGGCCTCCAATCCCTCTGCACTACTTTTATTTTTTTTCCTTAAGCATAATGGCCCCTGATTCATCATTTGCATTTTTGTCGCTTATAATTTTTTTTTGTCTTGTATTCGCTGACAGCTAATTGTGCCAACTTCATCGAAATGGCATTCACGGTTCATAAATTTTGCCGGGAAAAAAAGGGCATTATTCTTGTCACTTATCCTATTTGCGACCTTTTGAGCCAAAATTTGAACCTTGTCAAAATGTTGCAAAAGATTCGACTTGTTGAATTAGGTGCAGAAAATCCCTTGGGATGGGGGAGGGCGTAAGCTAAATTTTCTACTTTTTAAAAGAAAAAAAGTCGCACTTGAAAAGGCGATCACATATGAAATGGACTTAAAAAAAAGAATAATGAATTGGGTTTTTTTTTTTTTTTAAAAAAAGCACAAAACTGGACCAAAAACAGGTGCAAAGACCATAATGAATTGGAGCCAATGTGTGTTCAAGTATAAAGAAAAATGAAATTACCCCCCCCAAAAAAAATGATGATAAAAAAAAAATGATGTTGGTGAGCAGAAGATGGCACAGGATACTTTACGGAGGATGCTTGTTCTATTGTATCTGTAACAATGCCCGTTCTTGTGGTGTTTGGTGCTAGATGAGCTCTTTATTGCATGTTGCATGCATCACTTGTGAATGGAGGTACACTAGGTTGCTGTATTTTCTCTAACTCTCACTAGGGTCTCACTGCGCGGGTCTCTTTAGTACTACTGTGCTGGGGGCCTCTTCAAGTGCACCTAACCTACTGGACTATGCTCGTGCTCATCGTAAAAAGCTGACTACTTCTGGCTGCATAGATGGTATGTGCAAATACACACACGCACGCACGCACGCACGCACACACGCGCGCACTGGTTTTGTGCATAGGCAGTGCCTCTGAACGGAGGACAGCCCGCACTTTTTTTTTAAATTATTATTTGTTCTTTTATTTTATTTTTGTATTAATTTTCCCCCAATAGTGTATCTGGCAAAGATAGAAAAACTAATTACATCTTTTATAACAAAACTTCCATCATCAATTTTGTAAGCTTTCTTTTAGGTACCAATTTTTCTTCTTTTTTTTTTATATTTACAAAACCTGTAAAGAATTGATTTAATTTTTGTCCTGACTCCTATTTAAAAGGCTAAAACGGAAGTAGCCAGCTTTCCTGTGGAAACAAGGTTTCCTCTAATAGACCAAGTGTCTTTGCTGTGGTGGCACTGCATGCTGCTGGATTTTAACAAGTTCCAACTCACGGGGGAGTCTCTTCTTCTCTCCTTCCTATTTCTTTTCTTTTTCTTTTTATTTGGTAGCTTTTATGAATTTCAGGTGCTCTTTTTCTCTTTCTTAGACGCCACACGCAGCTCTGCTGTTAAAAGGTTTTCTATCTCATTTGCTCGACACCCAACCAATGGTATGTTTTGTTAATTTAAATGATACCCCCATAATTCATTTTTTTTTTCCTTACATTTGGTTTCCAAATATAGGATGCGAGTTCCACTTTTCTTCTTTGTCCATCAGCGCATGGGCTTTAACATTTCACAAAAATTTTGTCTCAAGTAGCAAGCTTCTTTTTGTCATTTTTTTTCTATGGCTAAATGTAATTTTTCAGCTGCCAAAAATACATTAAACATCGGCATCAATACAATGATCTAAATTATAATTGACTAATGTCAAAGGTTTTTTTTTTCCTTTTACACTGTGTAATGTTATTTTACACTGTTTTTGTTCCATGGGGCTATTATGTTTGTTTGGACTCTGTTATCCACACGAAGGTTAGTCCTCTCTCTGATATGTAAAAAAACAGAGATATCGATAAATTCACTGTGGTTCCTCCACGTGATTTTTTTTTAAATTATTATTATTATGCTTTATGGGGATGTATTTTCTTGTGTTTTTGATGCAAATTTTAGTTTTGGCAGATGCACAGGTAAGTATCTTGCAATGGTTAGTTTTGTACTGAATGACTTAGGATAGGCTTTGACTTGTTTTACGTAAATGTTGTACACTGTGTTGTCTTTACTAGAGGTGATGGCACTGAGCTTATTTTATTTTTAATGGTTTAATGTTTTCTGAAAAAAATTTTTTTTACACATACAGATGTAAATGTAACTCTTTAGACATATTTCCATGTTTGTCTTACAGGATTTGAGCTATACTCCATGGTGCCTTCTATATGCCCCTTAGAGACTCTTCACAACTCCTTGTCTCTAAAGCAAGTGGACGAATTCCTGGCTGCCATTGCAGCACCTTCAAGTGAATGTTTTTTGGATACCCCAACATCTCCTTGTAGGGTTTTTTATATATATATTTTTTATACTTGTTATATGAGTTTTAAGTTTTATATATATCGGTGATAACTTCTTTTCAAAGAACCCATTTAATGCTTTCTACAATGCCAATCTTGCATCAGCTATTGACACAGTCACCCCTGTCAAGCATAGCAGAGTGCGACAAATCAATAGACAACCCTGGCACAATAACGTCACTAAAAAGCTTTGGCAAGTATCCAGAATTGCAGAACGGCTTTGGAAGAAAACGCATTCCCAAGATGATCTCACTGCACTCAAACAAGCAACACTTGCATTCAAATCAGCTCTCACCTCTGCTAAACGCTATTTTACATCCCTCGTATCTTCTTTATCCCACAACCCCAAACAGTTGTTCAACACTTTTAACGCCCTCCTCCACCCACCACTGCCCCCTCTGAGTTCCCTAATCCTTGCTGAGGACTTTGCCACGCACTTCAAAAATAAGATAGACCAAACAAGGCAAGTCTTTGTTGTCAAAGCACCACAACCCCTTTGTATACCAGACCAATGCTCTAACCCCATAACTTCTCTCTCCAAAATCACTGAAGGGGAGCTTGCTCATCTTCTCTCCAAATCACACCTCACCACTTGTGCGCTTGACCCCATCCCACCTCCTCCCCAACATCACCACCACACTAATCCCATCCCTAACCCATCTCTTCAACCTAACTAACTTCTGGTACCTTCCCCTCTGCTTTCAAACATGCCACAATCACACCTATCCTCAAAAAGCCATCCCTTTACCCAAGCGCTATGTCCAGCTATTGCCCCATATCTTTGCTCCCATTTGATTCCAAACTCCTTGAGCAGCACGTCCATGCTGAACTTTCCTCTCACTTTGCATCTAACTCTCTTTGACAACCTACAATCTGGCTTCTGTCCCTACCATTCCACTGAGACTGACCTGACCAAAATTACGAACGACTTACTTACAGCAAAAGCTAACAGATAGTTCTCTATACTCCTCTTTCTAGACCTGTTCTCTGCCTTCGACACAGTTGACCACTGCCTCCTACTACACATCCTCTCTTCCTTTGGTGTAAAAGACCTTGCCCTATCTTGGATCTCCTCATACCTTACCAACCGCACATTTAGCGTTTCCTACTCCCATACTACCTCTTCATCTCGCCACCTCTCTGTTGGTGTCCCTAAAGGCTCTGTCCTAGGGCCCTTACTCTTCTAAATCTATACACTCGGCCTGGGAAAACTTATAAGGTCCTGTGGCTTCCAGTACCATCTATATGCTGATGACACTCAGATCTACCTCTCTGGCCGGCCGAGATGTCACCTCTCTGCTCTCCAGAATCCCGGAGTGTCTATCAGCCATATCCTCCTTCTTCTCCTCTCGCTGCCTCAAGCTCAATGTGGACAAATCTGAACTAATTATCTTTCCTCCATCTCGCATATCTTCCCTACCTGATCTATCTATCAAAATAAATGAAATCACACTTTCCCCTGTCCCCAAAATCTGCTACCTTGGAGTAACCCTTGACTCTGCCCTGTCCTTCAAACCACACATCCAAGCTTTCGCCACCTCCTGTCGCCTCCAGCTCAAAAATACTTCCAGAATCCGTCCTTTCCTCAACCCTCACTCAACCAAAATGCTTGTGCATGCCCTATTCATCTCCCGCCTTGACTACTGCAACATCCTCCTCTGTGGCCTACCTTCTAACACTCTCGCACCCCTCCAGTCCGTCCTTAACTCTGCTTCCTGACTAATCTCTCTCCTTGCTACACTCCTGCTTCCCCTCTTTGCAAATCCCAAATTGGCCATCAAAACTATATGTGTAAAAATAGTTTGTGAGGTTTTAAATGCTTTTGCTTACATGCTTTTTCTATACTGACGTGTTTTATTACACATTTAGTAGATTTTCATTTATAGTTTTGATCTGGCTGCAGTGTAAGCGGAGTTTAAGCTAGCAGACATGACTTTTTATTCACAACCTGCACAGATATAAATATATTTAACAAGGTATGTCTTTTACAAGGAAGACCATTACATGACCTGAGGAACTGTATTGATTTCATCTTGCACATTAGTACAGTTTTGGCCAAAAGTATTGACACCCCTGCAATTCTGTCAGATAATACTCAGTTTCTTCCTGAAAATGATTGCAATCGCAAATACTTAGGTATTATTATCTTCATTTAATTTGTCTTAAATGAAAAAACAGAAAAGAGAATGAAGCAAAAAGCCAAACATTGATCATTTCACACAAAACTCCAAAAATGGGCCAGAGAAAAGTATTGGCACCCTCAGCCTAATACTTGGTTGCACAACCTTTAGCCAAAATAACTGCGACCAACCGCTTCCGGTAACCATCAATGAGTTTCTTACAATGCTCTGCTGGAATTTTAGACCATTCTTCTTTGGCAAACTGCTCCAGGTCCCTGATATTTGAAGGGTGCCTTCTCCAAACTGCCATTTTTAGATCTCTCCACAGGTGTTCTATGGGATTCAGGTCTGGACTCATTGCTGGCCACCTTAGAAGTCTCCAGTGCTTTCTCTGGCAAACTCCAGCCTGGCTTTTTTACGTCTCGGGGTAAGAAGTGGGGTCTTCCTGGGTCTCCTACCATACAGTCCCTTTTCATTCAGACGCCGACGGATAGTACGGGTTGACACTGTTGTACCCACGGACTGCAGGGCAGCTTGAACTTGTTTGGATGTTAGTCGAGGTTCTTTATCCAACATCCGCACAATCTTGCGTTGAAATCTCTTGTCAATTTTTCTTTTCCGTCCACATCTAGGGAGGTTAGCCACAGTGCCATGGGCTTTAAACTTCTTGATGACACTGCGCACGGTAGACACAGGAACATTCAGGTCTTTGGAGATGGACTTGTATCCTTGAGATTGCTCATGCTTCCTCACAATTTGGTTTCTCAAGTCCTCAGACAGTTCTTTGGTCTTCTTTCTTTTCTCCATGCTCAATGTGGTACACACAAGGACACAGGACAGAGGTTGAGTCAACTTTAATCCATGTCAACTGGCTGCAAGTGTGATTTAGTTATTGCCAACACCTATTAGGTGCCACACGTAAGTTACAGGTGCTGTTAATTACACAAATTAGAGAAGCATCACATGATTTTTCGAACAGTGCCAATACTTTTGTCCACCCCCTTTTTTTATGTTTGGTGTGGAATTATATCCAATTTGGCTTTAGGACAATTCTTCTTGTGTTTTTTCATTTAAGACCAATTAAATGAAGATGATAATACCAAAGAATTTGTATTTGCAATCATTTTCAGGAAGAAACTGAGTATTATCTGACAATTGCTGGGGTGTCAATACTTTTGGCCACAACTGTAGTTGGTCAGTTTGTACAAAGTAATTTACCTTTAAAAGATTATTTACTACATGTTCAGCATATTCTTCTCATTCCATGTAGGTACTCCTGGATTTCACAGTCATGCTGGTGGCAGGAAAACCTCTTTGAACACATATACTCCTACTAAAATACTTCCAACACCATGGCTTCTCGGTGCTCATGGTGCCATATCAGACCCTGTTGCTACACGTGAGTAGAATGACAGAAGGCGATGGTCAAATGAGCAGAAACTAGGATATTTGTGAACTGATAATTTGGACTCTCGGATCACTGCTCTATACTTAGGATGAAACTTGGATCAAGTGACATATTGTACTATTGCTAAAAGCTTGGAGGACCCGTCACTGGTTGAAAACTGTCCAGTATTTGCTCCTATTTTACAGTAATCCTGCTGCTCCCCTTAACATTCTGCTTTTTGTTTGTTTTTTTAAATCCACCAGGGATATGGGCCTTTATTTAGTGTATGGTCTTTTCCTAGTGGGTGTTGCTCCTAGGTTCCTCTGGGGGCATGTCTTTAGGCTACTCTGAGCAATACCCCCTTAATAAATTTTATTAAAATCTGCAAAAATATCTCCAAAACCGAAGGATTTAAAAAAACAAACAAACAAACAAAAAAAAACCCTCAAAAGGCGGAATACGTTTTAGAACTCTGGGAATAAAATATGAGCAAAAAAAGGCCTATGTTTACCTGGATACAGGTTCTCTTTAAACTTCTTTATGAAATGTATGGTGGTTGCAGAATATGAAGGAACCTCCGAATGATGAAGAGGCCTTATATACAGTCTTTATACTTTTTTTTTTTTCCTCTTCATGTCTTGTATTGAAATAGTTCTTGTCTTGTAGGTGGCAGTGGACCATCAAGCACCATTCCTACAGCTTGTGATCTACCATCCGAAGGCCTCAAACGGCAGGAAGAGAAGACTCAACCAGAGCAAAATGTCTGCGAGCAAGAGAAACCAAATCTACATTCCTGAATAGTTGTAGTAGTGCAGCGATGGGATTGAGGAGGACATTGTATCTATAGCTGAGATATTTAAATATTTTTTTACTTTCTATCTGTTTGTATATACTGACAGCACACATGAATTTTACACAAATTGCTATCTGTTTTATCTTGTATGTAACTAGCAGGCTGTACACCCATCATAGACAGGAATAATGGACAGCATTGCTACAACTTTCCTTATCTGCCACAGGCCGAGAGCAAAAAAACATGAACACCAAAGGATGCCATCCGTAGGAATAAGTCTTCTAATCAATGTGCAGAACGTGGCCAGGAACATAGTGCATAGCTAAAGTTGGCAATCCATAGAACCAGATATTGGCACTCGTTTTCTGAACTTTACTCACCTATTTGTTGCCCATTTTAAGCACTTCTGTTTACTTTGTTAATGTTTTTATTTTTTCCCATTTCCATAGCTTGTAAACCTACTCGCCGTTGTGCAGGTTACATGTCGTTGGATGCAGCAAGCGGTGTAAGCCATGGATGTTTTATCCTGGTGGTCATGGCTGTGTCCAATGAAGCATTTATGAGGGCGATTATGTATTTATAAACTTATAGAAACTGTCATCTACCAATATAGAAAATAAGTAATATGCAACTCAGACAAAAACTGCTATAAAGTTTATATTGCAAAGATATATATATATATATATATATATATATATATATATATATTATATATGTATATACACACAGTGTAACAAGAAATACTTTACTGCAGGATCACCAGCAAAGCGTATGGTGTGATAAACTGAAAAAAGAACTGTGCATATGGCTATCTCCATGTTCACAGCGACACAAGATGGGCCTCATTCTTGAGCTAGATGCAGGTCCCATAGGTGGGATCAGCATCTGCCATTTATCGCATATCCTGTGGATAGGACACAGATGTCTGTAATCTGGCCTTTACAGTGACGCTTTCTCAGTTTACTTCTATTTCTCCTGGCGCAAGCTTATATTTGCTGTAGAAATATTTCTTATCAAAGGTGATGGATATAAAGGTTGGTTTACACCACCTGGCTAGTGGCATTAAGCAGCCTCCAATCAGTGGTCATATAATAGCCTGTTTCCACGGGTAGACTGTCTACAGGCTTACAGTCACTATTAGATCATTCGGTGCGGATAGGCTACCATTGATCTCGGCAGCGCGAGTCCTGTTTACACTGGATGACATGCTGCCGAGGACGATGGGCAAATCGGAAGATCTTTTCACCCATTTTGCTCGATCAGTGGATGATTGGCATCCTGTTTACAATGCAATGTTATCATGAAGCGAGCTTTACTAGGAGGCTCGTTATATTATAGCAGTAATCTTTCAGTGTAATGCACCTTAAGACACTGCTCGATCCTTTTCACCTCCTGTAGGAACAAAGGATTGGCATTAATATCCCTCTTTCTGTTGTATGGTCAATTGTAGTCCTGCTGCTTGCGGAAACAGCGTTATGTCACTTTTTATTTCTAAAAGCACAGCAAAACTGATTTATTTTTTTTTTTATCTTCTCTTCACATATTTACTATTATACATTTGTGTTAAAAAACAAAAACAACATATATATCATTTCAAGTGTAATCAAAATCAAACTAGTGTTACTTCGACTTTTGGTTCCTCCATCTGTTACGTTTTTCTCATATATATTTTTTCAAAGCCAAATACTTCAGTTGCTTGTAGTGTATGTCTTTTTGTTCAGGGTTCAATGCTTTTTATGGCTTTTACAGTTGCTAAACGAAATGTTTTGAGGACGTTGTTCTGATGCGTTTATGCACTGCGGACTATACACAGCTTTATTATTATATTTTCTGTAAATACTTGGACTTTGATTTTCACTTTTAGCTTATGTTATTCTGCAACATTCTTTATTATTATTCTTCTACTTGTAACATTCAAAATATAAATTATTTTGTTATCCATAGTCTGTATTTTGTCTTGAAATGTTTATAAAGTAATCCATGTTATGGTAGCAGCACCCAGACCCTGCACAATTCATGGACATAGTATACTAAGGCTACTTTCACACTCCCGTCTTCTGTGCTCCGTCGCAATCCGTCGTTATGGGCAAAAAACGGATCCTGCAAATGTGCTTGCAGGATGCGTCTTTTGCCCATAGATTTGAATAAGCGACGGATGTGTGCGACGGATTCGTCATGTTTTAGCAGACGCGCCGCACAAAATAAGTTCAATGTAATGTTTTTTGTCTGCCATTTCCGACCGCGCATGCGCGGCCGGAACTTCACCCCCTCCTCCCCGCTCATCACAATGGGCAGTGGATGCGTTGTAAAACTGCATCCGCTGCCCACGTTGTGCTAAATTTAGCACAACGTCCGTCTGGCCGACGGTTTGCGACGGCCCCGTACCGACGGAAGTGTGAAAGAAGCCTAAGTGAGAACACCATATCCAGAAGAGGCAACCATCCCATCCAGGCAGAGCACAATGGAGGGACGGCCACGCATGTAAGCGGCTCTATCCATTCACTTCTATGCTCTCTTGTTTATATGATTCCCAGAGACATTAATTCACAAAGCCCCACATGTGCACCTACATCTCTGCTCATTCTCTGGCTTTATACCATAGTGGGATCCTGATCTACGTGATTTGTTGGATAATGTCTTAGGTAAGAATATACCTTTTTAAATAACCATAACGTTCTGTGGAGAATAAGGAGGCTGATTGCCAACCAGCACCATACCTGTCCGGCCTCTGTGTGGTACTGTATGTATGTATGTATGTATATATATATATATATATATATATATATATATATATATATATAATATATACCGTATATTTTTTTTTCTTACTTCCGTGGCCTTCCTGATGCAGAAGTGAATACCCTTGGAGTAAATAATGTGGGTACAAAGGGCAGTTCTGCTTTTAGAAAATGTGTTAATGGCGCTCCAGTTATAGATTATGCCCATCCATCTACCCCGAGCCATGCAGAAAAACGTGTCTCACATTATGTAGATTTGTATGCTTGCAGGGAGGAAGGTTATTGCATAGAAGGATAGGAAAGCGGTTATTTCCAAGTTACTGACAAAGCTAGAAAGTAGGGAACATCTAGATGACAAAGTACAATATAGCAGCCCACGTCAGAATGATGGCTGCCGCACAGTCACTTTTCGCACAAAAAGTAAAGGAAGAAGCTAGTGTTGTTAGTGCAAGCCCAAGATTGTCCTTCTAGCCAAGTGCCAAAGTGCTAGTCTAACGATCAGGGCCCAGAATTAACTTCCTAATAAGTGGCCACTTTGAAACTTAGGTGTTCCTCCATATTACCAAGTTTAGGAGCTTTACTGCAGAGGGGTGCTTTGAGCAGATCAAGTTTGGGGACAAGAGTTATGTATAAAAAGTGATATGTGCCAACACCATAGTGAAGGCCAGCTAATTCTCTGCTGCCTATTCTGTGTACCTTGTCATGTACTCTTCGGGATTGTGTAGGGTGAGCTAATCTGCTTAATTTGTCTAGGTCTACTGTTTTCTATAAGCAAAAAACCCCTCTTCTGCCGTGGAGTACATTATTCTGCTTTGCCAGCCTTCACTGTATCCCATTACACACAAGCTCCTGAGCTCGATTGTATTTCCATAGAATCTAATACAATATTTATGAGGTGCGGCTGCATCTGCAAAGTGATCATCCAGCACTCAAGACTCGGTGTGGGCACACAGTCTCAATGATATATGTAGAGATATCTCTGGAGATTTGAGGGACCAACGTTACGTTTTAAAACTGAGCTGTATATTATTATCAAAATAAAAGGGTTATTGGCTATTGGTCAATGCGTCAATAATTCCCCTGACCATCATGAAATAAAAAGACTAAATACCTCCTGAACTAGCATTGTTTCTCCAATGGCAGTGCTGTATGTCCTGGTGCTCACATGACATAGCATAGCTGATCGGTCAGAACTGAATGCTGTAGAAGAACACTAAAGGCTGCAGACGATTAGATTGGCTGCAGTGGTCATGTGACGTAGCAATGTCATATGATTGCCAGTGGACATATTGGGGAGATCGGAGGAACAGTGCCACTCTGGGGAGTTATTGAGAAGGGGTTGGTCTGTAGGTGAGAACCGCTTTAAAAATGTCAGTTATTCACAAGATAGCTGATGAATTTATGGTACCAGTCACAAGTATTGGGTTGGTGGTCCGGTGTGAATAGAGTGGGTAGCATACACTGCCCTCTTCCTTTATATGTGACTGATGAAAATGGCAGCGCCGTCAATCCCTTTGAACACTGGAGCAATATGGGGAACGTCAGGTGACCAGTTACATCACTTCGATGTTGTGGAGGAGGGGGAAAAGGAGCTGTGTACCACCGCTCATCGTAGGGGTGCGGTGAGGTAAGCTTTACGTTGTCTTCATTGCTGTTTAGGCACAGGGGGCAGTATTACTATGAAAATAAAGGGGGGGTTCTATTAATACATGGTGGCTGTTGCCATGAGGTGGCTATATTATTGTTTCAAAGCAGGAAAGGGAGTAAATACTGTTTGAGGTACAAAGTACGGTACTATTACTGCACTGTCTGGGGCACTGGCTATAGCAGTAAGTGGTTTGTGTAGAGGAGGGGGGAATGTGAGGAGGGTGCTGGAAAAGCCATAATCCAAGTATTCTATTTGTTATATTCTGCAGATACGAGTCTGAACTGTGCAGGATCGGAGGAGCACAGGGACACGAGCGGGCTAGGCCCCAGCAATCTAGCCAGCTTCAGTGTGCTGACTGCAAGCTCTGGGCCAAAAAGCCTCCAAGTACATGCTCCTTGCTTAGGAAACAAACAGCCTCTGATATACTGCTGAGGTGGGCAGCAAGCCGTAAATAAGTTATTAAATATCCTCAATTTTCAAGAAGGAATGGATTACTAAATGCTTGTTTATAGAAGCACTTTGTAATTTTACCTACCGTATTTATGTGATGAGATGCCCTTTAATGGTCAGTATGGTTGTACTTGGCAGTCACTACTCACTGCTGTATATGCTGGTAATATTAGGTTATGGATTGGTGGTATTATTTGTCTCTTATATTGCAGTATTGATGGGAATATTGGTCTTCATACAGTTGTAAATAATGTAATTTGGTTTTCATTATTTATCTTTGTATAGTGGTATTTTTGGAAATATCGGTCTTGGCAGACTGGATTTTGTTCAATAACAATATGGTGATAGCTTAAAAATGATATATACAAACTTCCTCTACATTGAACAAAAACAATGTGAAATGGAGCATAGAATTAGAATTAATGCGCAGAACGGATCTATTGCATAACTGGTACATTGATGCAAACTGGAATTGGGGGGGGGGGCATTGATTATTACAGGGTCTGATCATTTAAAAAATAAAAAAAACACATACTAAAAACTATTTCCTACTGGACCCCATAATAATCAATGGGACCTTATTTTCCTGTTTACATCAGTTATTCAACAGATCCGTATTGTACGTGCGTTCTGTTTATCGAAACCAAACCAATAGTATGTTACAGCTGTGTTGTGTTTATAGATATATAATCTCTCGATAAGACAAATTGATTTTTCATGTGACCACCCTTTGCCTTTGAAATCGCATCAAAGCTCCAATTCTTTTAGGTACACTTTGACACAGTTTTTGAAGGTACCCAGCAGGGAGGTTGCTCCAAACATCTTGGAAAGCTAAGCACAGATCTTCTGTGGATGTAGACTTGTGCAAATCCCTCTGTCTCTTCATGAAAAGATAAAACCAGGTGATATGGAACTCTGCGATGGAGGTTAAAAAAAAGATAAAAACCACCATAAAAAAAATTACACAACACGTGTCTGCTGAATCCAGCTTTCATCATCTATCTCTTTATGTAATTCCACACAAACCTGATGATGTTGAGATGGGAGCCTGATGGGGACCATATGACTTCAAGAACTCCTTTTTCTTTACGCTGAAGATGGCTCTTAATGACATTGGTTGTATGTTTGTGGTCATTGTCCTGCTGCAGAATAATTTAGGAACCAAGTGGACGCCTCCCTGATGCTATTGTATGATGGATACAGATCTGCCTGTGTTTCTCAGCACTGAGGACACCAAGAAATGGGCAATGTGGTCGACCAAGGAAGCTTTGCTCAGCAGATGGGACACATCAGACTTGCGTTCCTTCGAAATTAGAAGATGTCCCCAGCAGTCCCATCTGGTCAGAGCCGGCAAGCAATCAGTGGCACCCATTTACTGTTTGGAGAAGTCTTGCCAGAAGTTTCCTTCATGGAAAAATTGGGGCCAAAATCCATACCTTCAACATTGAAAGAAGGCAAAGCGACTCAACCATGCACAAAAATATAGGAACGGGGGAACAGAAAAATGTCTACAGGTGCTCTGTACTGATGAGTCAAAATGTGAAATGTCTGGCTGAAACAGAAGCCAGTTTGTTTGCAGAAAGGCTGGAGAATGGTACAGTAATGAGTATGTAAACAACAGTGAAACATAGTGCAAGGTCCTTGCAACTTTGGGTGTCCGATGCTGAGAAATACAACCAGATACTTATCCATCATGCACCAGATTGGCTCAAAATGTATTCTCCAGCAGGACAATGACCCCAAACATATAGTCAATGCTATCTTCGGAGTAAGAAGAATAAGGAGTCCTAGAAGTGAAGATATAGCACCCACAGAGCCCTAATCTCAACATCATCCAGGCTGTCCGAGATTATAAGAAGGACTTGCCCAAGCGACATCTACAGAAGATCTGTGGTTTGTTCTTCAAGATGTTTGAATAAACTTCCGGTAGACTGTAGGCCAGGGGTCCCCAACCTGTAGTTCGGGAGCCACATGTGGCTCGCGGTCCCATGAATTGTGGCTCGCGACTGCCAGCTTGATGCATTAGCTCCAGGTCTAGCAAACAGGTGTGAAGAGTACATCTAAAAATGGTGAATTTTTGAGTAGCCCTGCACAGAAGAGCAGATCTGGATTCACATATACTGGTCTTAGGGGTTTAGAGGTGTTTTAGGTATGGAGGATGATATTACCTGTTAGAGGAGGTTCTTGAAGCTGGATGCGACAGTGTGTTGTCAGTCCTTGATGGGAGAATACTGAATTGGGGCATTGTGGTAACCCCTGGATCTCAGTGTACTGCTTTGGAATTATTTCTGTCGAAAAGCTTGGGTTATCATTGAACCAGTAATGGGGGCTTTGCTTGACACTACATTGAGGGGGGGACAGGAGCAGGATGTTGCTCGCGACCCGCTGTCAGAGCTAAATGAAGCTCATGACCCTCTCCGTACTGAATGTGGCTCTCTAGGTCAAAAAGGTTGGGGACCACTGCTGTAGGCCCACATGAGCAAGGCCCTCTTCCCACTGTACCAGTCTGTCATTGTTTGTTTGTTCTCTGACACTTACACTGTTCAAAAAATAAAGGAAACACCAAAATACCCCTCCTAGAGATCACTGAATTAAATATTCCAGTTGCAAATCTTTATTCATTACATAGGGGACTGTGTTGAGAATACTAAAACAAAAATGATCAATGTAAATCCAAATTAATATCTCATGGAGGTCTGGAAAGTGGAAAATTAAATTACAGGCTGATCCAACTTCAGTGGAAATACCTCAAGGCAAGGAAATGATGCTCAGTAGTGTGTGTGGCCTCCACGTGCCTGTATGACCTCCCTACAAAGCCTGGGCATTCTCCTGATGATGTGGATGTTTTTCTGAGGGGTCTCCTCCCAGACCTAGATGAAAGCATCAACTCCTGGACAGTCTGGTTCAAAGTGGTGCTGGATGGAATGAAATGTGATGTCCCAGATTTGCTCAATTGGATTTAGGTCTGGGGAACTGGCAGGCAAGTCCATGGCATCAATGCCTTCATCATGCAGGAACTGCTGACACACTTCAGCCACATGAGGCAAAGCATTGTAATGCATCAGAAGTAACCCAGGGCCCAATGTACATGCATATGGTCTTACAACGGGTCTGAGGATCTCCTCCTGATGCCTAATGGCAATCAAGGTACCTATGGCTAACACATGGACAAATGCCTTCCCCCACCATTACTGACCCACTGCCAAACCGGTCATGCTGGAGGATGGTGCAGGCAGCAGAACGTTCTCCATGGTGTCTCCAGGCTCTTGTCATGTGCTCAGTGTGAACTTGCTCTTATTCATGAAGTGCACAAGGTGCCACTGTTGGTGTTCTCTGAAAAAATGCCAATTGCCCTGTGCGATGTTGAACTGTAAGAGCAACACCCATTTGTGGACAGCAAGCGCTCTTACTTCCCTCATGGAGTCTGTTTCTGATAATTTGAGCAGACACATGAATGTGAGAAGCCTGCTGGAGGTCATTTTGCAGGGCTCTGGGACTGCTTCTGTTCCTCCTTTCAAAAAAGAGAAGGTAACAGTTCTGCTGCTGGGTCGTTGCCCTCCTATGGCCCCCTCCACATCTGGTGTTCTGGCCTGCCTCCTGGTATCAACTCCATGCTCTGGACACTGTGTTGACAGACACAACTACCCTTACCACAGCTCGCATTGATGTGCCATCCTGGATGAGATGCACTACCTGAGCAACTTCTGTGGGTTGTAGACACCGCCGCATGCTACTGTACAATACCTCTAGGGGTGAGAACAATGACAAAATGCAAAAGTGACCAAAACAGTCAAAAAGGTTGAGAACAGATAAATAGTCTGTGGTCACCCCCTGCAGAACCACTCCTTTATAGGGGTTCTTTTGCTGATTACCTATCATTTCTACCTGTTGTCTGTTCCTTTTGCACAACAGCAGGAGAAATTGATTCACAATCGGTGTTGCTTCATAACTGGACAGGTTGATTTCATAGAAGTGTGATTGACTTGGAGTTACATTGTGTTAAAGGGAATCTGTCACCTACTTTTTTGTATATAAGCTTCGGCAACCACCATTAGGAGCATTCTATAATGCTGTAGATAAGCCCTCGATGTAACCTGAAAGATAAGAGAAACAAGTTACATTATACTCACCCAGGGGCGGTCTGGTCCGATGGGCGTTGCGGTCCGGCGCCTCCCATCTTCATACGATGACGTCCTCTTCTTTGCTTCCTGCCACGGCTCCTGCGCAGGCGTACTGATTTGCCCGGTTGAGGGCAGCGTAAAGTACTGCAGTGCACAGGCGCTGGGCTTCTCGTACCTTTCCCGGCGCCTGTGCACTGCAGTACTTTGCTCTGCCCTCAATAGGGCAAATCAGTTCGCTTGCGCAGGAACCGTGGCAGGAAGCAAAGAAGAGGACGTCATCGTATGAAGATGGGAGGCCCCGAACATGCGATGCCCATCGGACCAGACCGCCCCTGGGTGAGTATAATCTAACTTGTTTCTCTTATCTTTCAGGTTACATCAGGGGAATGCTGTAGATAAGCCCCTAATGGCGGCGGCCGTAGCTTATATACAAAAATGTAGGTGACAGATTCCCTTTAAGGGTTACCTTTAGTATTTGAACTGTATATTATTATTATTTATTGTTATAGCGCCATTTATTCCATGGCGCTTTACAAGTGAGTTAGTTGTATGTAAGTCCCTCTCATGTACAGCGCCATGGAATCAAAGGTTCTCTAATAATAATAAGCTCCCTGCCGAGATCCTTCAAAACCTGTGTGCAAGTGTACCGAGAAGAACTGACCTGCACCAAATATTGATTTGTTCCTTCACTTTATTTTTATTTTTTTATCAATTTTCAGTGCAATTTTGGAGGTTATGATGTTTTGGTGGGGTTAGTTGTTTGGTGCCATCCATGCCATGGGCACCAGCTCAGGAGCCCTACAGGCGGCTTGCACTGCACCCCACACAGCTTAGTGGAGGTCCCCAGGCAGGGTGATGCTTTGCCCCCCATAATTCTGGCTCCCTCTATGCTCCATGCACATGACTGCTCATACAGTGGGTCTGTGTGGCGTTGTGCTGATAACATGGCGCAGGCCGCCTCCTCACAGCCTACACCCCTGGGTGCCCATTCCCTAGTCACTGGGAGCTCCTCACCCTGGAAACGGCACGAGGCGGGGGATGCGGGTGCAGCTGTGGGCGGCTTCCTACGGGCGCACTCCGCCTCTTCCCTCCCTGATCACACGGACACAGCGCTGCCTCGCCCGGCTCCTGTGCAGCAGCGGCAGCAGGAAGTGGCGGCGCCGGGCGTCCAGGTAAAGCACCGGGAGGCGGGCAGCCTGGCACTGCAGCTGTGCCAGCTCAGGCGGTGGGCACGGAACAGGGTGTGTGGGGGGATGCCTGGTCCTATTGTGTGAGGGATGGGGCTGCGGGGCACAATGCAGCTCTGCCTTCTGGACGCGGCTGCTCAGTGCCACAGATGGCGCAGCTGGAGGTCGCCCTTGGGATGTGGTCCTGGCTGTGCCACACTGTGCCCGCTCCTCAGCACAGAGCATGATGCTGCAGAAAGGGACGCGGCACTGTGTGGCCACAGCCTGACGGGCAACTGTGGTACATGGGGGAATATATGATACTGGAGGCACATATAGTACATGGGGGAATATATGATAATGGAGGCACATATAGTACATGGGGGAATATATGATAATGGAGGCACATATAGTACATGGGGGAATATATGATAATGGAGGCACATATAGTACATGGGGGAATATATGATAATGGAGGCACATATAGTACATGGGGGAATATATGATAATGGAGGCACATATAGTACATGGGGGAATATATGATAATGGAGGCACGTATAATATATGGGGGCATATATGATAATGGAGGCACATATGGTACATGGGGTATATATGATACTGGAGGCACGTATAATATATGGGGTATATATGATACTGGAGGCACATATAGTATATGGGGGCATATATGATAATGGAGGCACGTATAATATATGGGGGCATATATGATAATGGAGGCACATATAGTATATGGAGCATATATGATAATGGAGGCACATAGTACATGGGGGTATATATGATAATGGAGGCACATATAGTACATGGGGGCATATATGATAATGGAGGCACATATAGTACATGGGGGCATATATGATAATGGAGGCACATATAGTATATGGGGGCATATATGATAATGGAGGCACATATAATATATGGGGGTATATATGATAATGGAGGCACATATAGTACATGGGGGAATATATGAAAATGGAGGCACATATAGTACATGGGGGAATATATGATAATGGAGGCACATAGTACATGGGGTAATATATGATAATGGAGGCACATAGTACATGGGGGAATATATGATAATGGAGGCACATATAGTACATGGGGGAATATATGATAATGGAGGCACATGTAGTACATGGGGGAATATATGATAATGGAGGCACATAGTACATGGGGTAATATATGATAATGGAGGCACATAGTACATGGGGGAATATATGATAATGGAGGCACATATAGTACATGGGGGAATATATGATAATGGAGGCACATGTAGTACATGGGGGAATATATGATAATGGAGGCACATATAGTACATGGGGGAATATATGAAAATGGAGGCACATAGTACATGGGGTAATATATGATAATGGAGGCACATGTAGTACATGGGGGAATATATGATAATGGAGGCACATGTAGTACATGGGGGAATATATGATAATGGAGGCACATGTAGTACATGGGGGAATATATGATAATGGAGGCACATGTAGTACATGGGGGAATATATGATAATGGAGGCACATGTAGTACATGGGGGAATATATGAAAATGGAGGCACATATAGTACATGGGGGAATATATGATAATGGAGGCACATAGTACATGGGGTAATATATGATAATGGAGGCACATAGTACATGGGGGAATATATGATAATGGAGGCACATATAGTACATGGGGGAATATATGATAATGGAGGCACATGTAGTACATGGGGGAATATATGATAATGGAGGCACATGTAGTACATGGGGGAATATATGATAATGGAGGCACATGTAGTACATGGGGTAATATATGATAATGGAGGCACATGGTACATGGGGGAATATATGATAATGGAGGCACATAGTACATGGGGGCGTATATGGGGTATATATGATAATGGAGGCACATATAATATATGGGGCATATATGATAATGGAGGCACATATAGTATATGGGGCATATATGATAATGGAGGCACATATAGTATATGGGGCATATATGATAATGGAGGCACATAGTACATGGGGGAATATATGATAATGGAGGCACATATAGTACATGGGGGAATATATGATAATGGAGGCACATATAGTATATGGGGGCATATATGATAATGGAGGCACATATGGTATATGGGGCATATATGATAATGGAGGCACATATAGTATATGGGGGTATATATGATAATGAAGGCACATATAGTATATGGGGGCATATATGTTAATGGAGGCACATAGTATATGGGGCATATATGATAATGGAGGCACATATAGGGGGCATATATGATAATGGAGGCACATATAGTATATGGGGCTTATATGATAATGGAGGCACGTATAGTATATGGGGGCATATATGATAATGGAGGCACATATAGGGGGTATATATGATAATTGAGGCACATATAGTATATGGGGGCATATATGGTATATGGGGGCATATATGATAATGGAGGCACATATAGTATGTGGGGACATATATAGTATATGGGGCATATATGATAATGGAAGCACATATAGTATATGGGGCATATATGATAATGGAGGCACATATAGTAAATGGGGGCATATATGGTATATGGGGGCACATACAGTATATGGGGCATATATGATGGAGGCACATATAGTATATGGGGCATATATGATAAAGGAGGCAGATATAGTATATGGGGTATATATGGTAAATGGGGCATATATGATAATGGAGGCACATATAGTATATGGGGCATATATGATAATGGAGGCACATATAGTATATGGGGGCATATATGATAATGGAGGCACATATAGTATATGGGGCATATATGATAATGGAGGCACATATAGTATATGGGGGCATATATGATAATGGAGGCACATATAGTATATGGGGGTATATATGATAATGGAGGCACATATGGTATATGGGGGTATATATGGTAATATATATGATAATTGAGGCACATGGTATATGGGGATATATATGATAATGGAGGCACATATGGTATATGGGGACATATTTGGTATGTATGGTATATGGGGGTATATATGATAATGGAGGCACATAGTATATGGGGGTACATTTGATATTTGTGGGTATATATGGTGGCACATTTGGTATATGGGGTATGAGAGCTTATTTCGTATATGAAGGCACATTTGGTATATAGGGGTACATTTGGTATATGGTAGCATATATGGTATATGGGGGTACATTTTCTATATGGAAGCTTATATGGAATATGGGGTTATATATATATACTAGCTGTACTACCCGGCTTCGCCCGGGTTAATGACTGCTGTTAGCAAAATAGAATGTGTTAACAAAAATTTATTCTGCACACAAAAACCACAAAACAAATAGATAGAAATGTAATTATTAAAAGGCAAAAACTAAGCTAATAGAAGAATTTCACAACATATATTGGCTTTGTTATACTGAGAATGTTTTTGTTGCCTATATTAACCAATCAGAGCTCAGATTAATTAACTGTAGCAAAATAGAAGCTGAGCTGTGATTGGTTGCTATTGGCAGCCTGATAAATCCCCAGCCAACAGTAAGCCCTCCCCCCTGGCAGTATATATTAGCTCACACATACACATAATAGACAGGTCATGTGACTGACAGCTGCCGTATTTCCTATATGGTACATTTGTTGCTCTTGTAGTTTGTCTGCTTATTAATCAGATTTTTATTTTTGAAGGACAATAACAGACTTGTGTGTGTTTTAGGGCGAGTTTCATGTGTCAAGTTGTGTGTGTTTAGTTGCGTGTGGCGACATGCATGTAGCGACTTTTGTGAGATGAGTTTTGTGTGGCGACATGTGTGTAGCAACATTTTGTGTGTCGAGTTGCATGTAACAGGTTAGTGTAGCAAGTTGTGTGCAGCAAGATTTGTGCATGGCGAGTTTTGCGCGTGGCGAGTTTTATGTGTGGTGCGTTTTGAGTATGTGCAAGTTTTCTGTGAGGCAACTTTTGCATGTGGTGCAACTTTTGTACATGTGGCAATTTTTCTGTGTGTGCAAGTTTTGCATGAGGTGAGTTTTCTATGAGGTGAGTTTTGCACGTGTGGCGAGTTTTCCATGAGGTGAGTTTTGCATGTAGAGAGTTTTGCGCGTGGCGAATTTTGAGTGGTGACTTTTGTGTTTCGACTTTTATGTGGCGAGGTTGGTGTGTGTGTGGTTAAATGTGTGCTGAGGGTCGTATATGTGTTCAAGCACGTGGTAGTGTGTGGCGCATTTTGTGTTTGTGTTCATATCCCCGTGTGTGGTGAGTATCCCATGTCGGGGCCCCACCTTAGCAACTGTACGGTATATACTCTTTGGCGCCATTGCTCTCATTCTTTAAGTCCCCATTGTTCACATCTGGCAGCTGTCAATTTTCCTCCAACACTTTTCCTTTCACTTTTTCCCCATTATGTAGATAGGGGCAAAATTGTTTGGTGAATTGGAACGCGCGGGGTTAAAATTTCACCTCACAACATAGCCTATGACGCTCTCGGAGTCCAGACGTGTGACTGTGCAACATTTTGTGGCTGTAGCTGCGACGGTGCAGATGCCAATCCCGGACATACACATATACATTCATACACACATTCAGCTTTATATATTAGATATACCTGTATGTAATCTCCTGTATATAGTATATACCTGTGTGTCATCTCACCTATATATAGTATATATCTGTGTGTCATCTCCTCCTGTATATAGTATATACCTGTATGTCATCTCCTCCTCCTATACATAGCATATACCTGTATGTCATCTCCTCCTGTATATACTATATACCTGTAGGTAATCTGCTCCTGTATATAGTATATACCTGTGTGTCATCTCCTCCTGTATATAGTATATACCTGTATGTCATCTCCTCCTGTATGTAGTATGTACCTGTATGTCATCTCCTCCTCTATATAGTATATACCTGTGTGTCATCTCTCCTGTATATAGTATATATCTGTGTGTCATCTCCTCCTGTATATAGTATATACCTGTGTGTCATCTCTTCCTCTATATAGTATATACCTGTGTGTCATCTCCTCCTGTATATAGTATATATCTGTATGTCATCTCCTCCTGCATTAGACCTCGTTCACACGTTATTTGCTCAGTATTTTTACCTCAGTATTTGTAAGCTAAATTGGCAGCCTGATAAATCCCCAGCCAACAGTAAGCCCTCCCCCTGGCAGTATATATTAGCTCACACATACACATAATATACAGGTCATGTGACTGACAGCTGCCGGATTCCTATATGGTACATTTGTTGCTCTTGTAGTTTGTCTGCTTATTAATCAGATTTTTATTTTTGAAGGATAATACCAGACTTGTGTGTGTTTTAGGGCGAGTTTCGTGTGTCAAGTTGTGTGTGTTGAGTTGCGTGTGGCGACATGCATGTAGCGACTTTTGTGAGATGAGTTTTGTGTGGCGACATGCGTGTAGCAATTTTTTGTGTGTCGAGTTGCATGTGACAGGTTAGTGTAGCAAGTTGTGTGCAGCAAGTTTTGCGCATGGCGAGTTTTATGTGTGGTGCCTTTTGAGTATGTGCAAGTTTTGTGTGAGGCAACTTTTGCATGTGTTGCAACTTTTGTGCATGTGGCAATTTTTCTGCGTGTGGCAATTTTTCTGCGTGTGCAAGTTTTGCGTGTGGCGAGTTTTCCATGAGGTGAGTTTAGCACGTGTGGCGAGTTTTGCGCGTGGAGAGTTTTGCGCGTGGCGAGTTTTGAGCGGCGACTTTTGTGTTTCGACTTTTATGTGGCGAGGTTGGTGTATGTGTGGTGAAATGTGCGCTGAGGGTGGTATATGTGTTCGAGCACGTGGTAGTGTGTGGCGCATTTTGTGTGTGTGTTCATATCCCCGTGGTGGTGTGGTGATTATCCCATGTTGGGGCCCCACCTTAGCAACTGTACAGTATATACTCTTTGGCGCCATCGCTCTCATTCTTTAAGTCCCCCTTGTTCACATCTGGCAGCTGTTAATTTGCCTCCAACACTTTTCCTTTCATTTTTTCCCCATTATGTAGATAGGGGCAAAATTGTTTGGTGAATTGGAAAGCGCGGGGTTAAAATTTCACCTCACAACATAGCCTATGACGCTCTCGGGGTCCAGACGTGTGACTGTGCAAAATTTTGTGGCTGTAGCTGCTACGGTTCAGATGCCAATCCCGGACATACATACATACATACATACATACATACACACACACACACATTCAGCTTTATATATTAGATGAAGGCACATTTGGTGTATGGGGTATGTGAGAGCATGTTTGGTATATGGGGGTATACATGGTACATGAAAGCACATGGTATATGGGAGTATATGAAGGTACATTTGGTATATGGGAGCGTATATGAGAGCATACATGGTATATGGGAGCTTATATGGTATATGGGGGGTACATTTGGTATGTGGGGGTGTATGGGAGCATACATGGTATATATGGTAGACATACAGTATATCTGATTGTATGCTAGATCATATATAATATATACAGTCTGCATATGTATACTTGTACTATATTGCATCCTGTAGAACATATTATTGGTACAAACATGTAGATGGTAATAAGTAATGTGCATATTTATAATTATACATATCAGGGCCACACAGGGTCCCAAGAGGTACGGGGGCCACATCCTGCTCCAAAACTGATGGGATTGTGCATTGTGATGAGCTATTGGCCATATCCTGTCACCGCTCAGCGGCCCTCTGTGCTCTGCCTCCGCCAGTGATCTGTATCGGGTTTGTGCTTTTCCTGCCGTCCGTGTGACCCTTGGGCAGTAGTGTGGATGCGGTGTGCACGCTCAGGTACTCGTAGTCCTTCTTCCCCATTATTATCTTGTCACTGAATGACTTCCCGTCCTGCAGCCTGCGGCGCTAACTGTAACCTATAGGGAGATTATTTGCAGGTGTAACGAACATGTCCACCCTTTGCATATCGGAAATCCCCCCTGTGGAGCTCCCATGTGGGATTTGCCCCGCAGCCAAGGCTTCTTTGTTTTTTAAATCCCAAAGTTTTGCAACTTTTGGACTGATTAAGACTATGTGTCAGCAGGCCCTAGACCTGTTCCAGCTGTGTAGTAGGGACCACCAGTGCCAGGAGGGGCCGTCTGCTGAACACTCATCTGTAGCCAATGGCAGACTCCATTGAGTTGCATGGTTTGTGACGTGCTCTATATGGGTAGTATGTAAAGGGGTTGTCTGAGATTAGGAAATAGAAACTACTTGTCTTGATCTAAATTTATGCTGTTTATTAGAAATTATTTTCCTGACGCCCTGTGCCCACATTATATTCTGACTGCAAGCTCAGAAAAACCCCTTATTGGCACCAGGGACCTAAACCGCATGGGGGCTCCCATGTAGAATATCCAAATCTGAATGAATGCTCTGCAGTTTGTGTGCAGAAATCCTGACTGTACACACGGAAGAAGCAGCAGCCACTAAACATGTTCCTAAGAAGTGAAAATGCCGACCCCCATATATTGTCAACGCCCGGACCACCTAACGCTCTGTGTTGTCATTTCACGTGAGAAGATTCTTCCTCACATTGCTATTCCTAGGAGGCAGCGTATTGCAGCATGGTGTGATCAGGCAGGGCCTTTGTGTGAGGTGGAGCAGGAATAAAAATAAGAACGCACTGCAATCATTTTACTATTGACACCTCTTATATTAAAAGATAACACTGCATAAACAAAGCTCATCAGTAAGCATGGATCTGCCATCGAGGGTCCTACCGAGGAGAAAGGCTTCTGCCGGGGGTGTCATCAGCACTGCGGTCAGTGGGCAGAGAGGTTTATACAGTGTATAAGCAGCAAAATATACTGAGGCAATAATAACGTTATAGGAGATGGATCGTAATTAGCGATGAGCGAATGTGCTCCAATAATGTGTTATTTGAGCTTGCTCAGGTGTCCAAGTACCTCCGGCGTGCTTGAATAACATGGTTGAGCCCCCGTTGTTAGACAGCTGTAACACATGCCGGGATTACCTGTTTGATAGGCAGCCGCAACACATGCCGGGATTACCTGTTTGTTAGGCAGCCGCAAGACCTGTCAGGATTACCTGTTTGTTAGACAGCCGTAACACATGCCCGGAATTACCTGTTTGTTAGGCAGCCGCAACACATGCCGGGGATTACCTGTTTGTTAGGCAGCCGCAACACATGCCGGGGATTACCTGTCTTTTAGGCAGCCGCAACACATGCCGCGATTACCTGTTTGTTAGGCAGCCGCAACACATGCCGCGATTACCTGTTTGTTAGGCAGCCGCAACACATGCCGCGATTACCTGTTTGTTAGGCAGCCGCAACACATGCCGGGATTACCTGTTTGTTAGGCAGCCGCTACACATGCCGGGATTACCTGTTTGTTAGGCAGCCGCAACACATGCCGGGATTACCTGTTTGTTAGGCAGCCGCTACACATGTCGGGATTACCTGTTTGTTAGGCAGCCGCAACACATGCCGCGATTACCTGTTTGTTAGGCAGCCGCAACACACGCCGCGATTACCTGAATGTTAGGCAGCCGCAACACACACCGGGATTACCTGTTTGTTAGGCAGCTGCTACACATGCCGGGATTACCTGTTTGATAGGCAGCCGCAACACATGCCGGGATTACCTGTTTGTTAGGCAGCCGCAACACATGCTGCGATTACCTGTTTGTTAGGCAGCCGCAACGCACGCCGCGATTACCTGAATGTTAGGCTGCCGCAACACATGCCGGGATTACCTGTTTGTTAGGCAGCCGCAACACACGCCGCGAATACCTGTTTTTTAGGCAGCCGCAACACATCTCGGGATTACCTGTTTGTTAGGCAGCCGCAACACATGCCGGGGTTACCTGTTTGTTAGGCAGCCACAACACATTTAATTTAATTGATTTATTTTACTCACTTACTGTATATAGCACCATTAATTCCACAGCGCTTTACATACATTGTTGGCACTGTCCCCATTGGGGCTCACAATCTAAATTCCCTATCAGTATGTCTTTGGAATGTGGGAGGAAACCGGAGTGCCCGGAGGAAACCCTCACAAACACGGGGAGAACATACACATGCAGGGATTGGCTGTTTGTTAGACAGCTGCAACACATTCCGGCATTGGCTGTTTCTTAGACAGCCGCAACACATGCCGGGATTGCCTGTTTGTTAGACAGCCGCAACACATGCCGGGATTGCCTGTTTGTTAGGCAGCCACAACACAGGCCAGGATTACCTGTTTGTTAGGCCATCCCCACATGTGTTGCAGCTGTCTAACAGATGCAAAACATGCAGCTGCAAGGACTCGAACATATCTGAGCACGCCCAAGATACTCGAATAGCACCCAAAAATACTCAGATAATACATTACCCGGGCATGTTCGCCCAACACTAGTCGTAACATAAAAGGGCCCCTCGCTTCCATATCAGAGGTGGGCAGTACAAATGATGTTATGACACCACACACCTGTCAAGAAGAGCACTTCCATTAAGGTTACGTACATGGACCAGTTGACCGTATGACGATAATTGCAGCATGCACTAGTCTCTTCCATATGTGGAATGGGACTTACTTGATCAGGTCTGTGGGTGCGCAAAAATAATCGCATCTTTCAAGGTTCATTTGTATTGTATCTGATTTTTACGAATACATTGAAATCGTATATCTTTTGTAAATGTTAATAACTGTTCATAAAATGGATGGCAAACGCAGTGGCGTAACTGCAACCTCTTGGGCCCAATACGAAATCTCCAACATGGCCTCCATCTATCATGGGTCTTTAAGAGTACTGGTCTTTTCTTATGAGCTGAAGGGAATTTGGGGGCCACTTAGGCTCAAGAGCCCGAGTGCGATTGCAACCCCTATACCTATTATAGTTATACACCTGGCCATACAGATGACAATGCAGATGAAAAATTGTTTTATCAGATTTTCATCCAGAAAAAAGAGAACTTTTTTATACGCTCTTGTGAACTTAGCCTTATTGTCATTTTGCATACTTTTGATTTTGAGGGGGGGCTACGTAACTAGCTGCAGCAAATCTGAGTACACATTAATGGCAATTTAAAGTAGACATAGCCTCCATCAGAAAGTGGAGTTTAGTTTGCCTCCAACTGGAAAACAGATCTAAACCTATAGCAACTGATGAGTACAGTTGAGCAAACTTTTCAAAATTCGGTTCCGATTGCGATCGGTGGCAAATATTGTTTTTGCAATATTCGCCGAACGCGATTGGAGTCAGTGGGAGTAGAAATGACCGAATATGTTCGGAATCGATCGTCACACATAAATTCGGCATGAATAGGGTACCAATATGCCACGAATATGGCAAATTCAGATTTAAACTCTACTGATGAGCACTGGGCCCCAGATTGCAGCCAACACAGGAAGAAAGAAGTAGCAGGTAGACCTGCCACGTTCTCATATAAAGTATGCTTGTTCTTACATATATTTGTATTTTTTTGTAGCTGCAGTACATGACATGATGTCAATGTTTATTCCACACCGATTGTGATAAATGGGCTCGCAGAACTAGTAATAAATGAATTGGGCGCATCTTTTAGTTGGTGTTCGCATCTGCCAGAAATGTAAACCGGCCAGGAGCTAGGATACTCTAAACTAGTGTAACTTTTCATGAATTTGGCAGACGGGTGAAGCCACACCTTGTCTCTCCATTGCTACACCCATATTGGTGCAGCTGGTTGATACTGGCGTTTAACCCCAAAAGTTGCAATAATTCTGCCAAACTTAGAAGATGTCCAAAAATATTGTCACTTATTAAGGTGTTTTATGTCGGAATTCTGTCATAAGTTCCTTAATTAATTGTCCCCTTTGTTTTTTTAATGAGCGGATCATTTATAATGATGTAAAAATCACTATTATCGGCAGCGCAACACCTGGTACAAACGAGGAATGTGCTGCCGACAACACAATGCTGTATGGGGACAGAACAATTGTAGTAATGATCGTTCTGTTTTCACTGGACTGTTGTATATAGTTGACTTATTGTTATATGGGCAAAGATCAGTCTTTCTAAATGGGCCTCAACAAACAATGTTCGATTTTTTTCTTCCACTCTGCATAATTGACCCACACCCCATTTAAACTCCTCTTTTTGAACAGGTTTGCAGATGGGCCTAGATACCAGAATTTTCAACCGACTCTGAGTGAATATTTTATAAATGTTTTTTCCTTCTAATACTAGCCCCCCCATATGTGATTCTAGGCAACAGACTTAAAAAAAATATACATTTTTTTTTCTACACATACAGTATATGTATCACCATACGCACACGAGTATGTTTATGGAATTCATTATTTTGTCATGCCAATGCAACTTTTTTGTTTTCTATATTTTCCTAAAACATACAGCGGTCTCACATCTAAGATCCTCTTTCTTTGTGTTAATTGATATTATTTCGCCTCTAAATAAATTGGGGGTTGTGGGTCTGGCATAGTGAGTTCTTGTTCTCCATGGTGTCTCCGGTGCTCTGCAATTGTCCATGTTTTGTGGAGAAAACTGTAGATGGTAATGTAGCCAGTGGTTGGTATGCTTGATACTTAAAAGCTGAAGTCTTTAGTTTAGTCTTCAGAGGCAAGACACGAAACAAACGGCAGAAAGAAGAGCAAGCACCAATCCTTTATGCGCATATTAATCTGTGCCGGAAATGACTGAGGTACCAATATGAAGGACCATTTTACAGTTTGAATGTACATTAATTTAGAGATAATGTATATAGACCAGGCCTGCCTCACTACTGAGCATTTACATAAAGTGCAGCACAGATCCATCTCAACAAGGACTATGGAGTAGGAGTTGGTGTCCATTTTGGTGGAGTCAGAGGTTCTTACTGACATCCCTGATCTCAACTAAAAGCCAAAATCCTTAGATCAGGAATAGAACAGACATTTATAGGACACTTCATAAATTTCCCAAATTTTTATGAAAAAAATGAATTTGACATCACATCCTGCATTGAACTGCTGAACAATTTATTATATACACTGCTAAAAAAAAATAAAGGGAACACTAAAATCCCACATCCTAGATATCACTGAATTAAATTTTCCAGTTGTAAATCTTTATTCATTACATAGTGGAATGTGTTGAGAGCAATAAAACCTAAAAAATATCAATGTAAATCACAACTAATATCCCACAGACATCTGGAGTTGGAATGATGCTCAAAATCAAAGTGGAAAATGAAGTTACAGGCTGATCCAACTTCAGTGGAAATGCCTCAAGACAAGGAAATGATTCTCAGTAGTGTGTGTGGCCTCCATGTGCCTGTATGACCTCCCTACAATGCCAGGACATGCTCCTGATAAAGGTGGCGGATGGTCTCCTGAGGGATCTCCCAGACCTGGACTAAAGCATCCCCCAACTCCTGGACAGTCTGTGGTGCAACGTGACGTTGGTGGAGCATCCGCCAACTCCTGGACAGTCTGTGGTGCAACGTGACGTTGGTGGAGCATCCGCCAACTCCTGGACAGTGTGTGGTGCAGCGTGACGTTGGTGGATGGTGTGAGATGGATTCAGGTCTGGGAACAGGCGGGCCAGTCCATAGCTTCAATGCCTTTATCTTGCAGGAACTGCTGACACACTCCAGCCACATGAGGTCTGGCATCGTCCTGCATTAGGAGGAACCCAGGGCCAACCGCAACAGCATATAGTCTCACAAGGGGTATGAGGATCTTATCTTGGTACCTAATGGCAGTCAGGTTACCTCTGGCAAGCACATAGAGGGCTGTGCGGCCCTCCAAAGAAATGCCACCCCACACCATTACTGACCCACTGCCAAACCGGTCATGCTGAAGGATGGTGCAGGCAGCAGATTGCTCTCCACGGCATCTCCAGACTGTCACAACTGTCATATGTGCTCAGTGTGAATCTGCTTTCATCTGTGAAGAGCACAGGGCACCAGTGGCGAATTTGCCAATCCTGGTGTTCTGTGGCAAATGCCAAGTGTCCTGCACGGTATTGGGCTGTGAGCACAACCCCCATCTGTGGACATCGGGCACTCAGACCATCCTCATATAGTCGGTTTCTAACCATTTTTGCAGGCACATGCACATTTGAGGCCTGCTGGAGGTCATTTTGCAAGGCTCTGGCAGTGCTCCTCCTGTCCCTCCTTGCACAAAGACTGAGGTAGCGGTCCTGCTTCTGGGTTGTTGCCCTCCTACGGCCCCCTCCACGTCTCCTGGTGTACTGGCCTGTCTCCTGGTAGCTCCTCCAGCCTCTGGACACTACGCTGGCAGACACGGCAAACCTCGCCACAGCTCGCATTGATGTGCCATCCTGGATGAGGTGCACCTGAGCACCTTGTGTGGGTTGTAGAGTCCATCTCATGCTACCACAAGTGTGAAAGCACAACCAACATTCAAAAGTAACCAAAACATCAGCCAGAAAGCATTGGTACTGAGATGTAGTCTGTGGTCACCACCTGCAGAACCACTCCTTTATTGAGTGTGTCTTGATAATTGCCAATAATTTCCATCTGTTGTCTATTCCATTTGCACAACAGTATGTGAAATTGATTGTCAAACAGTGTTGCTTCCTAAGTGAACAGATTTCACACAAGTTTTATTTTTCTGAGCAGTGTATTTTCGGAGTCGGTACATTTTATACTCCACCAAAATGGGCACTGACTCCACAGACCTGATATAGACCTTTCCCGTTTTAGGTCAATTAGGATTACCATAATTATTATTTTCCAAATTCCAGAATAATGAGAGAGAAAATGTTTTAGGCGTTTTTAGGCATTTTTATTACATACTGTAAAGTCAAAAGTTTACAGACATTTCGTTAGTATTTGGTACCATTGCCCTTAAACTGAATGACTTGGGTCAAATGTTTCGGATATCCTTCTACCCTTCTACAAGCTTCTCACAGTAGTTGGTTGGAATTTGGGCCCATTCCTCCTGACAAAACTGGTGTATCTGATCCAGGTTTGTAGATCGCCTTGCTCACATTTGCCTTTTTAGCTTTGCTTATAAATTTTCAATAGGATTGAGACCAGGGCTTTGTGATGGCCACTCCAAAACATTCACTTTGTTATCCTTAAGCCACTTTACCATTTTGGCAGTATGCTTCGGGTCATTGTCAATTTAGAAGACCCATTTCCCCCAAGCTTTAATTTCCTGACTGATGTCTTGAGATGTTGCTTCAGTATTGCCAGATAATCTTCTTTTCTCATGATACCATTTATTTTGTGAAGTGCACTAGTCTGTCCTGCAGCAAAACAATAATAATAATAATTTTATTTCTATAGCGCCAACATATTCCGCAACACTTTACATTTTAGAGGGAACTTGTATGTACAATAGACATTACAGCATAACATTAAACACATACCCATCTCCTTCCTGAGCGGTATGATAGCTGGACATTCCCATGCCATCATTATATGGGCAGTCCAGAGTTGTTTAAAGGCATAGTAATCTTACTGGATGAAAACGTTTGACTTTGCATTAAGTAATAAAAATTCCTTACATCACTTTCTCTCGTTATTCTGGCATTTGGCAAATAATAATTACGGTAATCCTAATTGACCTAAAACGGGAAAGGTTTATGTTATTTCATGACAGGTTTTGAGAAAAACATGCAGATCTTTCTATTTACATAGTGTATGTAAACTTCTAGTTTCAGCTAACAAAAAAAAAAAAGGGAACACTAAAACACCACATCCTAGATATCCCTGAATGAAATATTTCAGTTGTAAATCTTTATTCATTACATAGTGGAACGTGTTGAGAACAATAAAACATAAAAATGATCAATTTAAATCACAAGTAGTATCCCATGGAGGTCTGGATTTGGAATGATACTCAAAATCAAAGTGAAAAATCAAATTACAGGCTGTTCCAACTTCAGTGGAAATACCTCAAGACAAGGAAATGGTGCTCAGTAGCGTGTGACCTTCACGTGCCTGTATGATATCCCTACAACATGCTCCTGATGAGCAGGTTCTCCTGAGGGATCTCCTCCCAGACCTGGATTAAAGCATCAGTCAACTCCTGGACAGTCTGTGGTGCAATGTGGCGTTGGTGGATGGAACGAAACATGATGTCTTGATTGGATTCAGGTCTGGGTTCGGGGAGGCCAGTCCATGACATCAATGCCTTCAACATGCAGGAACTACTGACACACTTCAGCCACATGTGGCCTAGCATTATCATGCATCAGAAGTAACCCAGGGCACAGTTCACCTGCATATGGTTTCATAATGGGTCTGAGGCTTTCATCCCAATACCTAATGGCAGTCAGGGTACCTCTGACTAGCACATGGAGTGCTGTGCTGGTCTCCAAAGAAATGCCTGCCAAGAAGACCATTACTGACAAACTTCCATCCATGTTGGAGGATGTTGCAGGCAGCAGAACGTTCTCCACTGCGTCTCCAGACTGTCACATCTGTCACATGTGCTCAGTGTGAACCTGCTCTCATACATCAAGGATACAGGGCGCCAATGTCGAATCTGCCAATCTTGGTGTTTTTTGGCAAATGCCAATCACCCTGCACGGTGTTAGGCTGTAAGCACAACATCCACTTGTGGACATCAGTCCCTTATACTGTTTCATAACTGGACAAGTTGGTTTCACAGAAGTGTGTTTGACTTGGAGTTACATTGTGTTTGTGCTCCTTCTATATTTTTAAGCAGTTTGTATATACGGTATGTATGTGTATATACACACACACACATATATATATATATATATATATATATATATATATATATATATATATATATATATATTACATTTATTTATATAGCACCATTGATTCCATGGTGCTGTACATGAGAATGTACATACAAACTGCAGTAAGCAGACTTAACAATAACAGACTGATACAGAGGGGAGAGGACCCTGCGTATATATATATACCAGTATATAATTTGATCACACAGAGGCTGTGTAGTGATCACATGACTGTCTTCATGCATAACGGATATAAATAGCTTCTTTAACCCCTTAGCGACAGCCAATACACATTAAAACGGCATCTGTTAGGGGACCTTATTCCCTCATCATCATTTAAAGACAGTGATTGGGAATAAGTGTAAAGCGCTGCGGATGACAGTTGTACATGACAGTTGACATGCTTCGATATCAGCCCTGGATGGTTTTGGAGCCGGTACGGGCCAATTAACCCCTTAGCTACCGCTGTCAATTGCAACAGTTTTATCTAAGTCATGGGTGAGGAATCTTTTTTTCTGCCAAGGGCCATTTGGATATTTATACCATCCTTCGGGGGCCGTACAAACTCCGCCCACGAAGTACATTCTGGCACTGGTTTCAGGAAGTAATCTTTCATTGCATGCCCTTCAGTGTTCAGTAGTGAATAGTGCATGCGTGTGCTAACAGAGCAAGAAAATTAATGAGCTGGTTAATGAGCAAAATACACCTCCCTGTTCAAGAATGCGGTCCCTGAGAATCTGCTCGGGGCCTGATAAAAGGTCATCGAGGGCCGTAAATGGCCCTAGGGCCTGAGGTTCCCCACCCCTGATCTAAGTGGTTAAAAGGGGGTTAAAAGATGCCCTATGGTAGGATCAATTACTGCCCGCTGCAGTGCATGAGACTAAGGGTACCGTTACACTAAACGATTTACCAACGATCACGACCAGCGATACGACCTGGCCGTGATCGTTGGTAAGTCGTTGTGTGGTCGCTGGAGAGCTGTCACACAGACAGCTCTCCAGCGACCAACGATGCCGAAGTCCCCGGGTAACCAGGGTAAACATCGGGTTACTAAGCGCAGGGCCGCGCTTAGTAACCCGATGTTTACCCTGGTTACCAGTGTAAATGTAAAAAAAAAAAAAAACACTACATACTTACATTCCGGTATCTGTCGGGTCCCTCGCTGTCAGCTTCCCGCACTGACTGTGTCAGTGCCGGCCGGCCGTAAAGCACAGCACAGCGGTGACGTCACCGCTGTGCTCTGCTTTTACTTTACGGCCGGCGCTCACAGTCAGTGCGGGAAGCTGACGGCGAGGGACGTGACAGACATCAGAAGGTGAGTATGTAGTGGGTTTTTTTTTTACATTTACAATGGTAACCAGGGTAAACATCGGGTTACTAAGCGCGGCCCTGTGCTTAGTAACCCGATGTTTACCCTGGTTACAAGCGAACACATCGCTGGATCGGTGTCACACACACACCGATCCAGCGATGACAGTGGGTGATCCAGCGACGAAATAAAGTTTCAAACGATCTGCTACGACGTACGATTCTCAGCGGGGTCCCTGATCGCAGTAGCGTGTCAGACACAGCGAGATCGTATGTATATCGCTGGAACGTCACGGATCGTGCCATCGTAGCGACCAAAGTGCCACTGTGAGACGGTACCCTAACAATCAAACTAAAAAATGTTCATGTCCCATGGGGAAAAAGTAGTAAAAGAAAATGTGTAAAAAAGGATGAAACACAAAAAAGCTCCCAAAAAATCACAAAAAGCCACAAAAACACAACATTTGCGTTAAAACAAAAAAAGTACACATAATTGGTATCTGTGCTTTTGGAACAACCTGATATATAAAACTCATGTTTTTTTTAATTCTGTATGGCGAACACCATTAAAAAACAATAACTGAATTGCTAGTTTTTGTTAATTCTGTGTCTGAAAAATCTAAAATAAAAAGCGAACAATACATGTTATGTACCCCAAAATGGTAGCAAAAAATAAGCCCTCAAACATTACTGTTCACCAAACAATAAAAAAAAAGTTACAGTTCTCAGCATTTGGAGACGAAATAACTTTTTTTTATATAAAAAAAAGCATTTTACTCTGTGACAGCCACAAAACATAAAAAACAGATGTAAATCTGGTATTGCTATAATCGCAATGACCCGAAGAATAAAGTCATCTTGTCACTTATACCGCACAGTGAACTTTGCTTAAAGGGAACCTGTCACCCCCAAAATCGAAGATGAGCTAAGCCCACCAGCATCAGGGGCTTATCTACAGCATTCTGGAATGCTGTAGATAAGCCCCCGATGTAACCTGAAAGATGACAAAAAGAGGTTAGATTATACTCACCCAGGGGCGGACGGTCCCGCTGCGGTCTGATGGGAGTCGCGGTCCGGTCCGGGGCCTCCTATCTTCATAGGATGACATCCTCTTGTATTCACGCTGCGGCTCCAACGCAGGCGTACTTTGTCTGCCCTGTTGAGGGCAGAGCAAAGTACTGCAGTGCGCAGGCGCTGGGCCTCTCTGACCTTTCCTCTTCTCATCTTTCAGGATACATCGGGGGCTTATCTACAGCATTACAGAATGCTGTAGATAAGCCCCTGATGCTGGTGGGCTTAGCTCATCTTTGATTTTGGGGGTGACAGGTTCCCTTTAAATAAAAATAAGAAATATTGTTGCACTGTTGTCTATTTGTTCATTCTGCTTCCCAAAAATCAGAATAAGGCTCAGTGCACATTTATTCTGCTCTCTTCGCTGAGTTCTTACGTTGGGGTTTCTTTGTATAAATTCCCCAAAACCGCAATCCAGACATAACCCCAGACATAACCACTCATTTATGATGCAGATGGAGACAGTTTGGACTGGTCTCTGTTCCGGCAATGTACGATCATTTTAGTCATCTTTTTAGCGCACAAGTGTGGACGACCACAGGTCTTTGCACGCCTAAAAAGTTGAATACTACCAGAGCAGATGCCAAGCGGTGTCCAAAGTGTTTCCATCTGCCTCATTATGGTGGGTGGTTCTGTCAGGGGTCTGAATCACATTTTTGGGGGGATAAGTGCTCATAGAATGCAGGAATTATACTTGAAGCGATCAAAAAATGTTATATACCCCAAAATGTTACCAATAAAAAAACTGATTTATCTTGCATAAACCCAGCCCCCATTCAGGTCCATCATCTGTCACTGGAAATGTAGAAGTGTCTACGTTTCTGGTAGAACAAAGACTTAAAAAGCGTCTCTCCAACACCCCCTCAAATATAACCCAAAGAAATCTGCGCTTCCAAATGCCCTCTTACTTCTGAGCCCTGCTATGCCTTAACCACAGTAAGCGGCCAGGTATTTTGCATTGTAGTGGAGACAGCCCAATTAACAATTTACAGGGTCTGGTGTTGCGCCAGAAGCACAAGCTGGGCATAATGTATGGGATCACTACAATGTATGGGGACACAATGTATGGGTACTAGACTGCCAGATTTGCAAAATGCTAATAAATAAACAATAGTCCAGAGGGCGCTGCACAAATAACTGAAACCAATTGCAGCAAATATAAGGATGAAAACCACTCAGTTCATCCGTAGAATAAACAATATAGAAATAAATATAAAAATATTTGCGCTAAAAATTCCAGTAAAATAAAATGAAATTAATTAGGTACATAACACCGTATAGAACTTAAAAAAATCCTGCCATAGGTGCAGAAAAAGTATTACCTCCGTCTTTAGTGCTGTATATGGGTGATGTCTCCTGAATCCTAGAAGGTCCTCCAAAGGGCGTCGGTTTGATCTCACGTCACAGTTCAAATGAGTGTCCCAAGGAGGGATGAATAATAAGGTGCTGGGCAACTAGAAAAACTAAAGTGTGGGGGGCGCCGTCCTGGCCGGTGACAGGCGTACCTCCCAAGCAAAGAGAAAAATCTGCCGTGCACAGGCAATACAGGCTCTGTCCTCGGATAGAGGCGGCAGGGCGCAGCCTGGCTGCAGGACCTTGCGTGACGTCACTGACACGTGATGGATCACGTGACCGGCTACGGAAAGCACACCACACCACTTTTCCAACGCGTTTCGGAATCTCTGATTCCTTCTTCAGGGAAGTTGCCCAGCACCTTATTATTCATCCCTCCTTGGGACACTCATTTGAACTGTGACGTGAGATCAAACCGACGCCCTTTGGAGGACCTTCTAGGATTCAGGAGACATCACCCATATACAGCACTAAAGACAGAGGTAATACTTTTTCTGCACCTATGGCAGGATTTTTTTAAGTTCTATACGGTGTTATGTCCCTATTCATTTCATTTTATTTTACTGGAATTTTTAGCGCAAATATTTTTATATTTATATCGAGATTTGCAAAATGGTTGCTGCAGCCATAGACAAATTCATTGAGAGATGCAATTTCTACAATGGAGTCACTTTTGGGTTTCATCTGCTGTTCGGGCTCCTTAGGGGCTGCGTAAATGTTGCTGGCAAACTATTCTAGCAAAATCTGTGCTCCAAATGCCAAATAGCGCTTCTTCCTTGATTTGAATAGGAGGTGGATGTGCAGTACCCAACTACAGCCACTACCTGTAGTCTGAGCAGCCCCGCAATTGAACATTTACGGAAACCGACACCGAGAACAGCTGATCAGCGGAGTGCTGGGTGTTGGACCCCACCGATCAGACATTGATGACCTATGCTATGGATAGGACATCAATGATAAAGTAGTGGACAACCTCTTTAAGGTTAAAATTGGCTCGATCACTAAGGGGATAAGTATCATACTTGCTGTGTAGATCTCAGTGTTTTAGTGGCTGTGAAAAACTGTTTTATTTCATACACACATAAGGATGCTTCAGTGCACCCTTGTGTGGTCAAGGTTTCCATTCTGCACATTCTCCTAATCCTGATTGACATTACTATCTTGCTGAGAGCGAGCGCTACCTGAGCCCTGAACATAGCCAGCGGAGTTTGTATCTGCACTGTGGGTGCACCGCTAGTGTTCTGCAGTGTCTGTGTGGGCCATGGATTGAATTCAGGTAGCAGCAGCGCCTACTCTGCAAGCGAATGCTGTCAATCAGGATAAGGAAACTGCTCAGAATGCAAATTGAGAGGGTGTAACGGTGCACTGAAGGCTTTTAGTTACGTATAAAATAGCGCCTTTTCACAGCCACTTAAACAGTGAAATCTACACTGTTTTTTATAGGAACTAAGGCTACTTTCACACTAACATTTTTTGCAATCCGTCGTTTAGGGCAAAAAACGGATCCTGCAAATGTGCTCGCAGGATGCTTTTTTTGCCCATAAGCTTGTATTAGCAACGGATCGCGACGGATTGCCACACGTCGCGTCCGTCGTGCGACAGATCCGTCGTGTTTTGGCGGACCGTCGTCACAAAAAAAGTTCAATGTAACTTTTTTTGTCCGTCGCGTCCGCCCCGGACTGCAGAACGGGCAGCGGATGCGTCGAAAAACTGCATCCGCTGCCCACGTCGTGCAAAAAGTTCACAACTTCCGTCGGTACGTCGGCCCCACGCATTGTGACGGACCTGTACCGTGTGACGGAAGTGTGAAAGAGGCCTAAGCCCCTATATTACTGTATAAGTAGTTTTGTTTTCCTTTTCTTGGTTAACACACCTGCTTTAAATGTTTTGTCTTCGTTTTCATCATTTATTTGATCTTTCTGAAAGGCACGGTGAACGGACCTGTTTGCATGCCCATGTTCTGAGCACACATGTTAGCATGTTGCAGCCATAGAAACCGCCCACGGCTGCCACCTCCACATTGTTTGTCTGCGCACCTACCAGAGGAGTTTACCGTGAAACTATTGTCTTTTCTGAAAAAGGATAGTGTGCTTGTTTTTCAGGAAATTTTTTTAGTTCTGCATATTTATTGCTGTGTCATAATGTCTTGAAGATTCAGATTAAGCTTGATAATGCACAATAGTAATTATTACAATTGTATCATTAAGAATTTTTATTAAAAACTTAGTTACATATTTTGTGCCTCTCAAAAATCTGAGGCAGGGTCCTTCATTTGTTAACGCAGCATGCCCACCATTATTCGAGAGACCTTGGTTATAGGCTGCAGTTTGGATGGCCCTACGTCTCACCTGGGCAATATGTAAATGACCACCATTTGACACAGCACGTCTCTTACATCTGCATAGGTGAATTATAGAAAGTGAACTTACAAGGCCAGAAGTCAAACCTCTACCCATTATTTGTTGATGGAATATAAGTTTTAAACTGTCAGTTTTAAAGGGGGTTGCGTATAGTTATGGGAGGCTTTGGTGGCATAGGGTGAAGCCTTCTGCTCCCTAGAACAAAGTGGCCAGAGGGATTTGAAGCATTGTACTACTTTATCTCTTGTGTATGCTTGGCTTTTTCTGCACTCTGGCTGGATGGTCAGAAAATGAAGCTGAACTAGCAATGGGTGGCCACCAGGAAATTTGTGATTGAGGAGGTTTGCCTGCTGTGACCCTACAATTTGCTATGACTTCTTTAGTGGGAAATGCAGATAAATCAAAGATTTTGCGAATTTAACATTGTATAACCTATATTCTTCTCTAATTTTAGGATCTATTGGAAACGCCAAAATGGAAGTAGATATTAAAGGAGATAAGAGGACTAGCATTTCTTCTATACCTCTTTCTAGCTCTATAGAAAGGAATTCTCCATTAAAGGTAGAAACTGAGAAACCCCGCTGTTCTAGTACACCATGCTCCCCAATTCGTAGGACCGTGTCAGGATATCAGATACTTCACATGGATTCCAATTATTTAGTTGGGTTTACCACTGGAGAAGAGCTTCTGAAGCTAGCACACAAGTGTGCAGCAACCGAAGAGAATTCTACTGAAGCCATACCATCTTTTCGTTCCAAGCAGCATGATTCTGGACTTTCGCGCTCTTCTCGAATATACAAAGCTAAAGGGCGTCATTATCAACCATATGAAATTCCTGCCATAAATGGAAGGAGACGAAGGCGAATGCCAAGCTCAGGAGATAAGTGCAATAAAGTTATTCCATACGAGTCTTACAAGGCTGTCCATGGTCCTTTACCACTTTGTCTTCTTAAGGGCAAGAGGATACATTCAAAGTCCCTGGACTACCTCAACCTAGATAAGATGAACATCAAGGAGTCCCCAGACACAGAAGTGTTGCAGTACCAACTCCAGCATCTTACTCTGAGGGGCGATCGCGTTTTTGCAAGAAACAATACTTGAAGAGGAAAAATTCTGATTTAATTTGCACCTTTCTTGTAGCACATCTGAAAACCACCTTGAGGAACATCTGTGCTACACAATTTAGTGGATGTGTTGTCTAGGTAGCGTCTGCAGATAGGTTGTCAAGTCCTACCATATGACATCAAGCGTCTTACTGAAGCTCTTGGTTTGCCAGTTTGTTGAGGTGCATTGGTTTTAAAGCCATTTCTTTCTTCAAGGAGCGAGACTTTGAATGTGGAATTACAGTGGATTAGGATTAGGTAGCGGAATCATTTTTGATTGAAGAACTTTTTGAAAAGTTTTAACTGAATTTAAGATGAAGGATTTTGCGGATTTTTCACTAAAATATGTTGTGGTTAATAAGGTTTAGATTAATCAATGACTGAACTTAAGATACATGTGCATAAATAAGTTATGATTTAAATGCTGAAAATACCCTTGAGTACTTGTTTTGATGTTTACTTGCTGAATGTTTTAAGATTAATATATACTGTAGTAGTTTTAATATGAGTGATTATATAGATCGCAATCATGTCCTTTCTTACCATTCATTCTTCAGAAACTTAAATCTACCATCTATGGATTGCTTTCCTAAGAAGCCGACATTTCCATGTTTTTCATGAATTTTGAATCTACTTTCCTCTTGCGTTTACTTTGTAGGATTAAGCAATATATATATGTATTTTAATTATACACTTGTCAGTGCTTGGGAATACTACTGAAATGTGCAGTGTGCTGGCTGCTATGATGGAAATATCTGTACAGATGGATAGCGTTGATGCGAGATAAACAACTTGGTGTGTAATGTCATGCGATACACCATATTGTCTATGTCACTGCTGAACAAAGTCAGAATATCTAGTCCCATATTAGGTCCATTAATGGGAAAATGGTAAAAAATAAAAAATCTTATATTTCTAGCCTTTAACAATTCACCTATGTAAAATTGTTTGGAGATGATGCCAATTAAAACATTGTGGGGGTCTTCACATACGTGGGTATGCCGCACTCTTGTTTGCTACTGATTCTCGCTCTCAAACCCTTGTGTAGAAATACGTCTTTGTTTTAGATGTGACCATGGTCAATTCTTTTGCTATTGTGTTTTATTTGACTCTTTAAGTGTTAGATATTCAGTAATGGCACATGACTACACGGACTTCGTCACATATTTGACTATGGAAATGATTACAAAGTCTCTAGGTTCACAGTTTACTTTACATGCACCAGTTGACAATAATGATGCTAATTACGTTATTACACTTTTTTGCTTTTCATACCTTTTTTTGCTTTATGTACCCCAGTTCCGGATGTGCACATCTCCGCATGTGTAGTCACAATTCTCCAACTTCCTCTTTAGCCACGGACTACAAACTGCAGCTTTGGTATTGACACTGCAACTAATGAAAAGGCAGTTTGTATTTTGTGCCTGAAATCAATTTAGGCAGTGCATGTGTGTGTTTGCTGCTGACAAAAGTTAAGATCATGATGATAGAGAGCTTTATAGTACTCCATAAAGGGGTTATCCCATAATAAATTCCATTAGATGTACAATTTGTGCGATTATATTTGCATGCCCCATTCCATCGGCCACAAGAATGATCTGGAGAGGGAGAAGCTCCTCTTACCTACTAATGACTGTGGTTCCTCTTGTGGAGCAAAGTCATTGTTGTGGTGTGACGCACATGCGATGATTCCCCGGGCCAGCTAATTAAAGAAAGAGCCATATACACCGTTGGGTAAGAGGCTGCACCCCTTCTCCCATTCCAGAGGCCACAGAACTCTGTCGTGGTCCCATGGAGTGGGACATGTGAATTGATTCTCACCATCTCTAATTAGGATCTTACTTAACATTTCAAACAATTGTTTTTTCTAAATCAACTTTAAATTCTCCTGAGCTGAAATAATTCACATTGATGTCACTGGTAATACCTCCCTAATGTTTCAGCTTCTTCCGAAGAGTGTGTCCACCACCTCCATCGGACACCAGTGGACAATCTCTCATCTCCAGACTCAGTGCTTCACATTGATCTATCTTCTTTCTACCTATGTTTATTTTCTTCTTGTCACAGGAAAAAACGGAACTTGTCCCATGCCATTCTCCGCTTCTGACATTGTCTATGTGTCACCTAAATACAAAGTAAAGAGATAACAGGATCCTGTGATTTCTTGCTGTTAACCTGTGCTCAAAACATTAAAGGACAATTGCAGGAGCGAGAAGTTAACTTGTCATAAAAAGATTGAAACAGTTTCAACCTCATTAACTTTAGAATGTTTAGTTGTTTTCTTGACTATACATTTAGTTCTTACATGGTTCGTGGGATCTGCTTTATAATATCCTGCCTGTGTATGAAAAAAATACAAATTATACTGAATGTTTTCCAACAAAATACACTTCAATCTGATCAGATTAACATTTAGTATAACTTGTATTTTTTTCATTGATATCCCTGGTGTTTGCAAGTATATGAGTCCAGTGGGTGGTCCCACTCAATGATAGATTTCCCTGGATGACTGTGTATGTAGATATAGCTGTCACTCACTAGTAGGACCGACCACTGGACTCATACCTATAAAAAACAGGAATTTAAATGAATAAAATACAAGTTATACTGAATCATTTCCAACAAACCTATATATCATTCTGCTCATCTCCTTCTCGATACCATGCTGTCCACTGATTGGACTTCTTGTACAATATGACAGTAATTTTTCATCATATTATTTACTGCATTGGCTGATTTTTTTAAACCTTCATTTTAATTCACTCTTCAGAGGCGTGAAGGAATTACTGCAGAGTGCCATTGGTATGTAAAAATGTTTTCCTAATGTTCCGATAAACTCTTTAGATATGATCCAAGGCTACTTCTGGTTGGGAATGCTTTGATTGCAATAACTTGTTAACTGTGAATGTATTATCATATATATATATATATATATATATATATATATATATATATATATATATATATGTATATATATATATATATATATATATATACATACACTACATCTGCATAATAGACAGTAAGTAGACCTTGGCACAATGAAATCATGGGTTGGCCACTATATCTTTATTTAAACAAATGTGTTTGAGACATGATTGTGTGACACTTACAAATATATGTATCAGAGGTTCTCCTCCTTGTTAGTGCCAGTTTCCTCACAGACTACACAGGCTATTCTGTCAACAAAATGGGTGCACATGGGAAACTTGTTTTTCAACGGGAGGATTTAGTTGAACAGGTCTGGTCACACGTTCCTCCACCAGCAGCCAAATTATGGACAGTAGAGCTGTGAAATCTGAGGAAAGCAGCACTAATCAGGAGGAGAACCTATAATACTTGTCACACCCACAGGTGGCGCATGTGGTTTGAGGACCCACTGTGCCACAGGGCCACGCCTGCCTAGGAAGGGGCATAGCTAAGCAGCTGCCTGGTGATCACTGGAGCACCCAATGGTGGAGAAAGGTTTGGCTGCAGGTTCCACTTCTAGACCGTCCCTGGTACTGCAGCTGCTGCAGACTGGACTGATTCGGAGACTAGTTTTAGCAGTCTAGATGCACAGAATATTTGGAGGCGCACACAGACACTCGGGTCTCTGATACTGTTACTGGCACCGGCCGCACATGGACCGAGAGATGAGGTTTTTAGGCCCTAGTCGCACTCGGATGTGGGATGAAGTTCAGAGACTTCAGGTTCAAGACTGGTCACAAACTGATCGGGAGACAAAGTTCAAGCACTGGCCGCATTAAGACCAGAGACTTCAGGGTCCGGACTGGTCACACATGGACTGGGGTACAAGATTCAGGACCGGGCCACATTAGGGCCAGGGGCTTCAGGTTCGGGACACTGGTCATAAAGGGATCTGGGACCAGGTATTCGGGTTCGGGACCAGGGAACCTCACAACTGCACCAGTAGAACACCACACTAACTAATGACTAAATGTGTTGCTGGGCATCTCCCTCTTGGGGAGGGTGACTTTTAAATGATGCATCCCAGCTATTGGCTGGGACCCATCTTGCAGATGTACTGTGTTACCAAATACCTTCCAGCTACTAGATGAGGACATTTATTACGTGCACGTTCTGGCCCTTTTAGAGCAGGGGGAGCACTGTTGCAAACTGCAGCGCGCACATTATAAGAAAGCAGGGAACATGCCTCGAGGCTGGGGCTGTGAGTATGCCGACGTCCCTGCATGGAGGGGAAGAAGAACCAAGCAGCGGTGCTGGCAGTAACGTTATAATACTTAAAGATTAGTAATACCGCAAAATGATGCCCTCAGGACAATAAAGTGGAGAAACACCTCAATTTGATACTTGAATGATGAACTCGCCATATTGAACTTGTCCTATGTTTTGGCTGTGTGTTTTAAAGCCCGACGAGCAGAGTAGTTGTTGCATAGTTTTCTAAAAAAAAAGATTAAATATTGGTCTAATTATTATTATTGGTGTAAATCTTTACTCCCTGTATCATCTGTGTGGCATAGACTGCACAGTTCCATAGGTTCTACCAATATGTACGCAGTTGAAAGCTCAGATAGGTTTCTGTGGAGTGTAGTTGACATTTCCCATAATGTCTTGTGGACTATTATTAAGTCTGTTCATGCTACCATCATGCCATATGCTGATAGCTATGGATCCCACAGATGCGTGGCATTGTGTGTTGTGGCCCTTTCCAAATTACCACTAGGGAGTTGTGTATTCCACATGAGATGGATGTAGCTCATTGTAAGAGTAATGGATGTTATCATTACCGAGCATACATCAGTGCAAAAATGTCAAGTACATTTAGAAAGAATTCCAAGAGTTCATGTGAAAATATCAATAGACCAGGTCCAATGAAAGTACAAGGGGTTACTAGTCAGCACTGTAAATCTGTACTTTTGGGGAGTCACTCATGCTACATGTCTGCTAGGGTTAGGGTACATTCACATCACGGACTTTCCAATTCTCTTTCCAGTGTATTCAGAGCTGACCCTCGGGTTATTGCTGCAGATGAATTGGCCCCATTCAATGACACCAATCTGCATGTAGCAATCTGACACAGATCACGCTACCGATCTGCAGCCAAAATATAGACGGCGGTGTACCCGGTAATGTAGATTTACCAAAATTGAAAAAAAAAGAAGACAGAAAACACATTGAAATATATGTGAAATTGCCACACCATTACAGTTTCAGCAAAAAATGTTCTCCTGTTGTAATAAAAAGTTATATTGTTTTCTAATATTCTTTCTCTGTTATTCCTCTTAAAATCCCTGCTTGAAGTCATGTGACGGGAACTTTCATTGCTTACATCCAATTAACAAAAATCCGTCCTTGTCATTTAATTGACACTTAGGCCCCAATTCATCAAAATCGGCATTGTTCCTGCCAGTCTTGATGAGTAGGCATTTCTAGAGTCCTGTGCCTAGCAACAACTTTTACTCCACAACTCGTGATGCACTAGATGGTTGGCATTGCCACACATCATATCGAAACTGTCAAAAGTTACAACATTTTTGTGTTTCATAAAAATGTTGCAAATGTTTTATTATCTGGCATAAACATTTTGGTGAATATGAGCCATAGTGCATAGTTGGACTTGTTACCGGTTCTGACAACTGGCCTGCCATGGTTCAGACATGATGGGTATTAGTGGCACTCTAGTTAGGCTAATCATTTGTACTTAGCGGCTCCAGTCTGTGATTTTCTAGATCCAGCTAGGGTGCATTTTTTTGAAGACTATCGGTAAAATATTACCTTAAACTTATCTTTGTTGATCATCAGCAGAACTAATACTATAGGAGGTTCTGATGTGCAGCCGTCCTTCGTTCTTTTAAAAAAGGAGGTTCTTCAGCAGCTTCAGTATGTACATTACCGATCTGTGCCACCGTTGTTAAAGAAAATAATATACAAACCTCAGATGCTTTGTAACTTTTTTTTAAAGATTCACGTCATTTGCATTAATCAGTCAGTGGTTGACAGGAGTAGTGGAGTTCAAACAGAGGTTCTTCAACATTTGAGGTGTCTTGAAAGAAAATGTACCACCTATTCTAAATTATAAGATTATTAAAAGTCATCTGAGAGGGCCATGACATGTAAAACCAGTAGGAAAGTAGCAGACAACCCAAGATTTAGTGCATCTGTTTGTCTATGGTATTACTTTTCATTTTGGGCATTGCTGTTTAACAAGAAGATAACCTCTAGTACGGGTGCGTTGTTAAGTCTTAAGTTTATTCATGGCTAAAGAAAACCTTGTAGTCTTCAAAAAAATGTCTTTAAAGATAATGATTAATTAGAAAATAACAAATCTGAAACTGATATTTTCTGTTTTCTTCAAGTCACTTTTAAGCTTTGCTGTGTAGACTGGGGCAGAGTCCACAAAGCCATGGAGTTTAATGGCAGATTAATGTTTGTCTCTACTAATGGAGACATTCATTTCATAACGTTACCATCAACATACGTTCCCTTTAACGTTTCTTAGATGTTCGGCATTGTGTGAAGGGTATACTTTTTTCCTTCTATCTGAGGTTAAGTGCTTATGGGAATAATTTTTTCTTTATATCTACAAGAGGTCACTGCTGAATTTTCTAATAGTAAAAGCTTCAATGTTTGAGCACTATACAGTATGAGATTGTTTCGCATTGCAGTCCCAGCGTACAGATTTCTCCTCTTGCCACTCGACCTGATAAGTGCTGACATACTGGTATATTTGTATTTCTGCAGAGGAACTTGTAAATGATCCAAGTGTTGGTGCAATATATTATTCATTGACTGTGGCTATTTCAGGAAATCCAAAGGCATTGTTATACACGTTTGGGTTTGGTTACTCGTGACATTGGACATCATTAAAGCTCATGTATGATTTAAAACGCAATGCATCTTTTATATTTTATTGTATTGGTGAACGATTCACATTGATTTGTGTTCATTAAGGCAAAGCAAAAGCCAAATGTAAAAGAAAATAAATAATACAAGAATAAAAGTTTTTCTATTCACTGAAGTTGAGAATGTCTCTTGTATTCATTTAATACTTTGAAGGTGTCATAGAATACTTGTCACTGCCTCTTCCCTTTCCAGTCCTGTTGTGTTCATCATGGTCATCCTCGCTGATTGCTCTGTTAGAAGTAGCCGGCTTTTGCTTTGATCATGAGGCTAATCACTGATGATCCACCTGTAATTGACTTTCATAATGATGGTTTATGTCTATGAATCAGATGATTATTTGAGAATACTTTTAAATTTCATAAATCACATATTATAAGAGTAGTACTTACTCTAATATCTGAAATTTGACAGGACAGGAGGCAAAATTCACATGGACATAGTAAAGTAATGCTACAGTCCATCAAAACAATAAGGACCTGGTTGCATTGATGCCTGTTTTTTTTGTTGAGTTTTTGAAACATTTTTTTTTCCATTTAAACCAAATTTATTTCTCCATTTGTGTCTTTTTAAAGCCTATTTTATGTGTTCACACATCTAGGTTTTTTTTTGTATTCGTTTTCAGTATGGTCGGTGTTTATGGTTTTCAGATGTTTTCCCCTTATTCATCATTTTCAATTTTTAAAAAAGTACACCAGAAATTTGTACGCAATATTTATGACATTTAACAAAATGAGGCAAAAAAGTTCCAAAGACTGAAAAAACGACAATTTTTTTATTTACTTTACGCAAAATTCATGAACCACGTACCTCATGCTGAAGATTTTTTATAGGCATTCCCCAGCTCACTCCGAAATCTATCCCTCCTTGCATGCAGATGGCGCACAGGACACTGCCCGGGTATGTGAAACAAATTCAACAATTGCACAAATCCATCTTCACCGCTCAAATAAGATAAAATCCAAGAGTTTATTGATCTTTATACATGGAAACTTCATGACATTCACAGGATACAGAAAACTATGAAGATCTTGCCAAGTTGTGATGCTGGATTTGTGGAACTGATGTTGATGAATTTGGTGCAAAAACATCAGCAAATAATACAAGACAAAAAAAGAAGTGACTTAGACTCCTCCTCGCCAATGATGAATAGGGACCCGCCTATGATGAATAGGGAGCTATGATCCTATGTTCACAAGGTCTATTGATACTTATGGGATAATCCATAAGAGAAAAGGGTGGACCCATAAACCCTGTTTTGCCAAGAAAATGGCCAAATACTTTATTGATGAGTATTGTAGTCTTCTCACTTTTTCAGTTGCCCTGCACACATTTATGATGTATCCTACTGCTATAATTTAAATAGCATTGATAATAATACCCCTTTAAATTTTTGACAAGCTGAAGCACAAATGTGATATACAGGTGCTTCTCACAAAATTAGAATATCATTAAGAAGCTAATTTATTTCAGTTCTTCAATACACAAAGTGAAACTCATTATATAGAGTCATTACAAACAATTTCAAGCGTTTATTTCTGTTAATGTTGATAATGGCTTACAGCCAATGAAAACTCAAGTCATCTCAGTAAATTTGAATAATTAAAAAACACCTGCAAAGTCTTCCTAAGCGTTTAAAAAGGTCCCTTAGTCTTTTTCAATGGGCTCCACAATCATGGGGAAGACTGCTGCTAGAAGGCAGTCATTGACAACACTCCACTAGGAGGGTGAGCCACAAAAGGTCATTACTAAAGAAGCTGGCTGTTCACAGAGTGCTGTATCCAAACATATTAATGGAAAGTTGAATGGAAGGAAAAAGTGTGGTAGAAAAAGGTGCACAAGCAACTGGGATAACCACAGCCTTGAAAGGATTAAGTAAAGGCCCAGTAAAGGGGGAGATTCACAAGGAGTGGACTGCTGCTGGAGTCATTGCTTCAAGAGCCACCACACACACAGAGGTATCCAGGACATGGGCTACAAGTGTTGAATTCCTTGTGTCAAGCCACTCATGACCAATAGACAACCCCAGAAGCTGCGTTTTACTTGGGCGAAGGAGAAAAAGAACTGGAATGTTGCTCAGGGGTCCAAGGTGTTGTTTTCAGATGAAAGTAAATTTTGCATTTCATTTGGGAATCAAGGTCTCAGAGTCTGGAGGAAGATTGGAGAGTCTCACAATCCAAACTGCTTGAGGTCTAGTGTGAAGTTTCCACAAACTGATGGTTTGGGGAGCCATCAGAGTCAAAACAAAAGAAAGGCAAAACTACACCATTTTATATATACATTGAAGGTCTCAGTGGACACAAGGGACAGTACCAAGACCACAAAAAGACAGCGCCACACTGGATGGTGAAAAAATAGGAGCTTACATTTATTCTGCCTCCTGTAGCGACGTTTCGGTCAACAGACCTTGTGCTTGATAAAGGTCTGTTACCCGAAACGTCCCTACAGGAGGCAGAATAAATGTAAGCTCCTATTTTTTCACCATCCAGTGTGGCGCTGTCTTTTTGTGGTTTGGGGAGCCATGTCATCTGGTGGAGTAGGTCCACTGTGTTTTATCAAGACCAAAATCATCGCAGCCGTCTACCAGGAAATTTTAGAGCACTTCATGCTTCCCTATGCTGAGAAGCTTTTTGTAGATGGAAATTTCACTCTCCAGCAGGACTTGGCACCTGTCCACACTGCCAAAAGTACCAGCACCTGGTTTAAAAACAACAGTTTCACTGTGCTTGATTGGCCAGCAAACTCACCTGACCTTAACCCCATAGAGAATCAATGGGGTATTGTCAATACGAAGATAAGAGACACCAGACCCAACAATGCAGACAAGCTGAAGTTTGCTATCAAAGCAAACTAGGCTTCCATAACATTTTCGGCAATGCCATGCCGAATTGATGCAGTAATTGATACAAAAGGAAATTATTTTTCAAGCTGGTGTTATAAAGTATTCTAATTTAATGAGATAATGACTTTTGGGCTTTCATTGGCTGTAGGCGATAATCATGAACATTAACAAAAATAAACACTTGAAATAGATCACTCTGTAGGGACTCTATATAATATATGAGATTCACTTTTTGTATTGAAGAGCTGAAATAAATTAGCTTCTTGATGATATTCTAATTTTGTGAGAAGCACCTGTACATTACTATATATATATATTTGTATGTGTGTGTGTGTATATATACACCAGGGAAGCCCAAACTTTTACATGCCACTCTATGATAAAGTTTAGTCTCTTCATACATACACACAAATTCCACAGCATTCCGTCGTTATAAATGGGATCACGAAGTACTTAATGGAGCCAGCATTGCAGTTCGGGATATACCAAATCCCAACAGCTGTTTTTGTTTTCTTTGGGGGGGCATAGCTATAGAGGTATTATAGATAGCACATGGTTAGTGGGAGGATGTGGTACAGATTTTTTATTGGAATTCATGCATTAAATACTGTGGATTTCCTTAAGGTGAGTTTGGATCAAACACTTTAAAAAACACATACGCCCCAATTCAATAAGACTGGCTACCTATTAGTCATATTGGGGAGTGTGATGGAATAAAATGCGCTTAATTCATTAAAAGGAACCTGACAGCTGTTGAATATTGCCCGAACCAAAGGCAGCTTGCATCAGACACAGCCTGCGTGATTTCAGACAGGTGTGTTTTACTCCGGAACTCTGAAGTAGCATTTATAAGGAGAGACCTGTCACTCCAGAGGAGTGGGCGGGGAGAAGCCGCTGAGGATCCACCTGTCTGACTGGTCTCCCTTGTGGCTCAGTTCCCATCGGCTTTTGAGGTATGTTTTTATCTGAAATGCTGCAGTGTCAAACAAACCTGACTGAAACCATGCAGCCAGTGACTTCTGTATGGTGCCCGTGGCACCACATAATGAATTCCATGCATCTTATCAGTGCCTCTGTGCTCCTTCGCCAGAAATGTTACTCCTGCTAGGGACTGGAGAAACATTTGTAGCATAATGTAAATGTAAACCACCACTTTTAATGAATTTGTCAGGTGGGCATTGCGGCTCCTCGTCCCGCCAAGGCTCCTCCCAGTTTTTTTCAAACTTTTCAAAGCGGTTCACTCCAGAATTCGGCCGGTAACACTACTATAAATTGGGCCCACATTGTCCAATTCATTACTTTATTAAAGTATATTAGTACATAAGTTCTAATGCTGCCATTCCTAAGAGCAGAAAGCACCAACTAAATGTCAATTGTTATGTATGTAGTGCTGTCACCGATTTTTGCAAGGACTTTAGCCATAGTGGGTCTAAGATGTAAAAGCTTTATTTTGGTAACAAAACTGCAAAAAAGTATTTTCCAAATGTTGTAGACTATGCAGCATCAGTTTACAGTATCTACAAAGTTAGGCAAAAATAAAATCTATTAGCGTTAATAGAGCCACCAGGTGGATATTGAACATTATTTTAATTCATTTCAATCTAGTAAAAGTTAATTTCCAATTGATGGCATAATCCTCCGTGACATATAATGTGAAGCCAGGGGTACATGTTTAGCAGTCGATTAAAACCAGAAAAATTGTGCTCTATTGGGCTTGTGTTATTTCTGGAAGCTTCTCTTTCAAGTGAGACATTGAAGCAAGACGCTCCTTAATTAATAGCATTATGTATGGTGTCGAGGACTGCTGAAGAATGAGAACACAGAAATTAGAATAAGACCACTGCTGCCTTGGGAAGATGCCATGTCATTTCTCAAATGTGAATGATATTCAGGCCAAGTGTTTTAACAGCGGGTATTCATTTTATCAGGAAAGAGCTGGAAAGTAGGTCACAGTGTGCTGAGATTTCTCTTAAAACACTGGTATAATATGCTGTACTGCGCTCTGTCATTGTGCTTCAGACCTTCAGATCCGCACCAGGGACAAGACAATATTTTATACACCGCTGAACCAGAATCTTAAATGTCCCACTTTGTGATGATGTAAATATGGCAGTGGCACAAAAGGGATTAAAATCTTCAAAGTGCAATTAAAGTTTTCTATGTTTTGGAGCCCCTTAAGTGTCCTATACATTGGTGGGTTTCTGGTCTTTAGACTCCCACCAATTGATGGAAACCACTGTGCAGTAGCGCTCAACTGTGTGCAAACCCATAAACTTTATAGTGAGCCCCTATAACGATGTACGTGCCCTCATGCAGGAGCTGAGCACTTCTTCAAATCTTCACCCCACTGATTTATAAATGGTTTAAAGGGAATCTGTCACCCTCTGGGACGTATATGACCTATTCATATGGGCATACAGGTAATAGAAATGTTTCACTAGTTCTACCTGAATGCCTCATATTAGCGGTCTTGATGCTAAGAAATAATATTTTCTGCTTATAAGTTAATGATTTTTTCCAGGCTCCAGGGTGTGCAGTGCCTGGAAGAAATCCATGCCCCCTGCCCTCATTGTACTGCTACCCCTATCCCATGTATGCCAGTAATGGCCCCGGAATCCTGCACCCTGCAGTCCCTCGGAAATACATACCTCATCCTCCCTTCTATGGGCGATGCACTTAGGGATCTTATGTGCAAGCGCCAGCAAGTCACTGTGACCTCCGGTGTGCGTGCCAATAAGGTGCTCTTCCCATTTCCTCCCTGCACAGTCATCACTAGGAACCATGTATACATAGCGATGACTATGCAGGGAGGAAGTGGGGAGAGCATCTTATCGGTGCGCACACCAGGGGTCACTGGAGCAGAAGTTGCCTGCACAGAAGATTCTTAAATGCAGCACCTATAGAAGGGAGGATGAGATACGTATTGTGGAGGGAGTGCAGGGCGCAGGCCCGGGATTCCTGCGACAGAACTGATGTGCATGGGAGGGGAGTGTTAATATAATAAAGACAGGAGCCAGGGTTTTCTTCTAGGCTCTGCACTCCCCAGAGCCTGGAAAATATTATTAACATAAAGACAGAATATAACATTTCTCAGCTACAAGACCATTAATATGAGGCACAGGTCGGACTAGTGTAACATTTCTCTTACCTGTATGCCCATATTAATAGGTCATATATGTCCCAATGGGTTACAGATTCCCTTTAAAAGGGTTTACCAAGGTAGGAAGTTATCCTATATTTGTACGATAGGGAATAACTTCCTGATCACTGGGGTCTGATGATTGGAACACTCGTTGATCCTAAAAACAAAGGCTATAAAGAGTCACATGTGAATGAAGTGACGATCAACAAAGAGGCATAAATCGATTTTCAGAGGATGAACATGAAATCGAATTTGCTAAAAATGTGCAGGTCCCCGCAAACTTTAACACTTTGTGATTCAGTTCTCGGGGATTGACAGAAAAAAAAATTCTGGCGCCGTTTCACACACTGCTGAAAACTATATTAACACACTTATACTATACTACATATACATTGACATGGGTAAAAAGTTTCATGGGGGTGCATCTTTTACAAGCTACAAAATGCTGCTGTCATTGTCACGAGTTCCTTTCTCTGTGTACCTACCAACCAATATAGGATCTTGGTTTACATATTTTTAGTCAGTAAGAATGTGTTTTAAAAACAAAATAAAATTTTAAAATATTATACCTGTTTTACCTTTTTTTTGCATGCTGGTTTTAATACTACAATTTGGCAACTATACACTCCACAACTATCCTTTGCCGCAATTTTAGGCTGCCGTCACACTAGCAGTATTTGGTCAGTATTTTACATCAGTATTTGTAAGCCAAAACCAGGAGTGGAACAATTAGAGGAAAAGTATAATAGAAACATATGCACCACTTCTGCATTTATCACCCACTCCTGGTTTTGGCTTACAATAACTGATGTAAAATACGGTCCGTATTTTACATGCGTAATACGCAGAAATGTTCCCAAAATAGTGATCCGTATGTCATCTGTAGGAAAGGTGTGGCAGCATATTTTGCTCATGTAAACCTCCGTATGTAATCCGTATGGCATCCGTACGGCGAGAAAATCGCTGCCTAGCAAAACGGACATACAATGGATCCATGGGCTGAAATATTCATGAAAACATATATACAGTCTATATATATATATATATATATATATATATATATATATATATATAATATATATATATATATGTCAGTGAGACACCTATATATGTATATTTATATTTAATACAGCGCTAGATAGCAGAAAAGCCGGTAATTCAATTGCCGGCTTTTGCTATCTCCTTCCGAAACCCGACATGATATGAGACATGGATTACATACAGTAAACCATCTCATATCCCTTCTTTTTTTATATATTCCTCACTACTAATGTTAGAAGTGTATGTGTGTTAAGTTTGGGCGCTCTAGCTGTTAAAATAAAGGGTTAAATCGCGGAAAAAACTGGCGTGGGCTCCCGCGCAATTTTCTCCGCCAGAGTGGGAAAGCCAGTGACTGAGGGCAGAAATTAATAGCCTAGAGAAGGACCATGGTTATAGGACCCCCCTGGCTAAAAACATCTGCCCCCAGCCACCCCAGAAAGGCACATCTTAAAGATGCGCCTATTCTGGCACTTAGCCTCTCTCTTTCCACTCCCCTGTAGAGGTGGGATATGGGGTAAATAAAGGTTAATGTCACCTTGCTATTGTAAGGTGACATTAAGCCAGGTTAATAATGGAGAGGCATCAATAAGACACCTATCCATTATTAATCCAATAGTAGCATATGTTTAATAAAACACACACACATTAGAAAAAAGTTGTGTAATATTGGGCCACCCGTATCAACACCTTTCTCTGGGGGGTGTGAGGGCTCCATCGATTCAGGAGCACATCTGCCAACCCATTGACCAGGATGCTCCCGAGTTCTTTCAACACGTTCATTCCTAGAGTCACAGTGGCACTATTGCCTGGGTCTCCGGCGGTTAACACGAATCCCTTCCGGCCCACATCGTTGACACACAGTGATTTGCATCCAGATTACCCCTTTGACCAGGATGGGTAACTGATTTGCCTCCGTCATTTTAATTACTGGGCCCCATTCAGGCCACATCGCCTCAGGAAAATGACATCTGAAATAAGTCTCAGGCATAATAGTTAATTGAGAGCTGGTATCAACTAAACAGCGGATGGCCCGACTATCTATTTTAGCCCATACAGGAGGACTCAGAGACACTAAAGTTGTGGAACTTCCCTTTCTTCTTGATTGCTCAGGCTCCGAGCGGCGTCCCCCAGCCACGGAACCCGCTAGTTTAACGGACGGCGGTTGGGAGATCTTCCCCGGTGTGCGCATCCACGGGCATAATGTCCAATGTCTCCACATGCAAAACAGTTGAGAGGTCTTTCTGTGTGAGGTTGTCTATTTTCCTGGTGAGGCTTGGGATTAGTTCGACCTCTGGAGGGATCCAGGGTTAGGGGAGGCTTCTTCCTTAAGTCGGACCATTCTTCTCGCATTCCCTGAATTTCCTTCCGGATTTCGCTCACCCAACTTGGTTCAGTTGCAAGTGGAGGGGATACCTCCTTGCTCCGGACCTTTTCTGCTGGGGCTGTCACCCCCTGCTCCTGCTCGAGTGCTAACGCCTCAACCTCCAAGAAAGACATACTTGGATTAACCCACAAGCGCTCCCGCAGAGCCTGTTTAAGCAGCGCATCTCTAAAGCCTGCCACTAGTTGATGTCTCAGAACGGTGTCATGAGGTCCTACGCCTACGTCATCCCGCTTAGCGATCGCAGTGTAGATCTCCTGCATCGCATTCATGTATTGGGTCACCGACTCCCCCCCCCCCCCCCCTTTGGACATGACTAAACAAGCGCATGTGCAATTCCCCGACGTCCGCTGCTACCGGGCGCACTGAACTTTTCTCTCTGTGATCACCACTGGTCACGGCAGGAGTATATGGAGTATAGGGACAGAGCACTTCTCGCTCTGTGCTGCGTGCTGCTTGTTCCCACCAAGACTGACTGCTTCCGTGCGTGCTGTGGCTATTGCCGTTTAGCCACACCCCCTGTTTCCGAATGCACTCCTTCCCACGGACAACAGAAGAGGCAACCCCAACAGTTCCAGACCCGGCAGATGACAGGTACCCACGGCCCGGTTCTCCTCCTTATACTTCTATATCCTGGCGTTTGTTACGTCATCCTTTTTAGTCAGGGGGAAGTCATCTGCTTTAACCAAACATCTGCTAACAAATTATTACAGTAAATCAGACATTTCACTGTGCATGGCTACTTTGGGACAGCTGTTTAAATTGTCAAATTGGAGACATACTGTATATACACCGTGCCGTTTTTACGGGCAGAGAGTTGTTGCATTAGCCTTTTTTGTCCATCATGTGAACCCTGCCTAATACTTCATGTTTCTTGTTAGTTTCATATTTATCCATTTTTGGCTCAGTGCGGTAAAAAAATTAACAAATTAAATGTTAAACTTGTGTCCAAAATGCATGTAAAACCATAATGTGGTATTACTAAGAGATGTGTCAGCATGAGTTAAAAAAAAAATGCCATAGAAAAAAATATGGGAGCCATTAGAAGCATTACTGGCGCTGGTAGTACCAAACCTTTCCCTCTGGTAAGCATAATAATTGAGAGGAAGCATAGTGCGTAATGGGATCACTTGTCTCAATCACAGTAGGATGCTGAACCCTCTGACAGCAAAACCATCAGCTTGAGTCAGTGTTCTGCTCAGTCCACCTCCCATGACGCCATTACACTATTGTTGAACAAAGCAGAGTTTCCATTCTGCAATGACATTTGTATCTGTTCTACTTCTTAGTCTCTTAACCCATGGCTTCTCGGGGAGTAACAACTTCTTTCAGATAATTTAATGAAAGACATGAACAGTCGGCTTTTACACTCAGATGCCATGGAGCAGGAGCCATTGGAGGACATGATTTTAACGCTTAGCTTGTTCTATGAGCACTGGTGGTAGGGGCAATGGTAGTTGCAGTGGTAGTAGCATTCTGAACCAGTCTTTTGGTGGGATTTAGGCAGGTTGACAAGGAGCTCTGGTATTTTCCACAAAGTTGCAACTATGAGCCAAGTCATGGATAATGCTGACGATGATTGAGGACCAAATCAATGTTACAACTAGGTGATGTCATCATAGGGGAATGGTATTAGAGTTGGCATAAAAAAGTAGAATCAATGCCTAGCCAAAACATTTTCTGGGAGGAACATTTGCTTGGTTTGGGATAAACTCAGGCGTAATGTCATGACTATTGGTGTAAGAAGCTCAACAGTGATTGAAAGCTGTGCTGCTGGTTGTGACAATTCCTATGTAGGGGCATCTCATGTTTGGGGGAAAAAAATTATTTGCCAGAGGACCAATTTATTACAGTGTACAGTGTACAGGATGTGCTGATGGAAAAGAAGTCATGTACATGCCACACATCAACTTTGTCAGCGCATGAAAAAGCATCACCTGCTTAAATGGTGAAATCAAACCTACCATCAAGATAAGCAAGGCGCAAGCTTTCCTCCTCTTCCTTGTGACTGTATTTTTGGTAACTAGTCTGCACGTGCAAGTACTGTAGTACCTTGTTGTTGTCATCAACCCCATTATCATGATTATCTACTGCTCAACATAGTGTTCCACCATTACGTCATTAGCCTTTTGTATGCCCAAGAAACATGCCTCTAGTTGTCCGCTTGAATGGAAACTGAACTCCCACATGTCCAAGTTCAACATCTGACACCAAACCAAGTGGACTCTACTGTGTTTTGCAAAGAATCGCATGTTCCAAGCCTTAATAGTAGATACCTGGCCACCATTATTTATTGAATAAAGCTGTGGATGACAGGTTTACTTTTGACAGAAAATGCTAAACTTTTTTCAGAACAAAACTTATCTTGTTTGTGCATCAAATTTTCAATAGTCTCACGGCTCTCACCTTCTTTGTAATTTTTGGTGAACTTCAAATTTCTTGTACATAGAGCTGGGGTGACTATCCCCCGTTTCACGCTGCACACGGCCGGGCACAAAGGGATAAATTGTTGTAATTTATCAAACAACAAATCGTGGAAATCCGTAAATGAAGTTTTAATTATTAAAATTCTTATTTTTTGTTGTTATTGCCAATACGTTTTTGAGGCGGGTGACTTGGCTAGTTGGCATATTACCAGGAAAAGCTGTGTTTCCTGCTCAGTGAAGCTTTTACACTGTTGACTGCATGTCGAGGCAGGAAAACAAGCAGGGATCATAGTTTGGCCAGTGCATACTGTATGGTACACTTAAGGCTTCACTGATAATGTATATGCTGGCCTCCCTACTCCTATACTATATCATCTGGCAGGGTAAATAAGGGTCTGGCATTTCAGATTTCGGACTGCTGTGCTGATCTTTCTGCTCATGTTGAGTTAAGCCTCCATCAGAGGAATCTATCAGTGGCTCTGTCATAGAGAACATAGGAACACTCAACAGAGCAGAGTCCTTCTGTGTATGGAGGAGTCGGGGAAAAGATCTGCTGCCGGCCAAACTATCAATCAGCCAGCAGATATCTATTGTGTATCAGGGGTTTTAAAGGTAATTTTTATCTGCTGTTGAAAAACTGTACATTATAGCACAATGTCAAACTGCATGATAAGAAGGAGATAACATTGATATTAGGTGCTGATAATATTTTCTGGAAATTTGCAAGCATTTAATCTGTTGTGCCTCTCAAATGCTACTTTTGTTTTTTAATAAACTTTTTTTTTTTATCTAGTAAAAAGTGGCAGCAGCATACTACTAGGAAATACATACAACCTGGGGTCGTTCCAAAGCGAGTTTCTATTGGTTCTTTGGTAATATTTTATTTGTGTAACTTTTCATCTACATCACAGTTTCAACATTTGCTCCAGGATTAGAGGAGTAATTCTTTCAGAACAACCCCTGGGCATATACCCTCTGATATGGACATGATAGAGGGATGATCCCCTACTATGAGCCGAAACAGAGAGTCAGGAAACAGCCACGCATGTAATGCTGCTTAGAGCGGTTGCCTACATTACTGCCTCCTCAGATGCTTGCCCGAGCTGGAGCTGGATTATCTGATTAAAAGGTTTGTCTTTGATGAGATCCCTTTGAAGAGATTTTTTTTTTTGCTCAACTTTAAACACGGTCATGATTTGTCTTTTTGTAATACTGGAGATCTCTGTATGAGGTGCACAATAGACTTGGATCTTTTTCGGATGTAATTGTATTATAAAGCTTAATAAAAAATTGAGCATTGCGCTTTGGTTTCGTTTTTTATACATTGTACATAAAGGGGCGTAGCTCTCCTTCTTTGGGCTACTCATTTTATTTATATAGCTTTACACGGGCAGGTATCTGAACAATCAGGACCCAGGTCCTGCTCTGTCCTTATCTATTTTTTACATCCGCTGACACATAGGGAGGTGAACTACAAGAGTTGGCTACCATCCCAAATGGGGTACACCTTGTTATGGTGGGATGGCTTTTTTATTTTTTTTTTTAATCAAAATAATGTTAACTAGGTACCCCAAGTTATTTGCATGAACCGTTACCATTTATTTACTTAAAAACTGTTACTAAACTGTTACTATTACTATTTATTACTAATAAAATGTGCTTAAAAACACAGTTGTAGTAGTTCAATGCTCATTACACAGTGAGGGTACTGTAATCACTTGATTGACATCCTGCTTTTCACACACTCCACACACATACAGCACAGCTATCAAAGTGCGGAGGAGCGGTTGTAGCACCCTCACTGCGTTGTCAGTGTTTACAGTAACAGCTCCCCGCACCACCCCGATAACTAGGGGCGAATATAACTTCTTCTTCTCCCTGTAGCTGCTGCTCCAATAAACCGGTTACACAGGGTCTAAATGCTATTTACGTGCAGAGGACCATTATACTTGCAGGTGAATAGCGTATCTCGAGGTGACAGGTTCCCTTTATTGTTGCCTGTCAGTTGCTGATGAAAGTAGAAATTAGATGTTATTTTCATCAACAGATAATAGCATCGTAAAAAGTTTCCCTGCCAGAGAGCGTCAGGTAGAGAGAGAAATTCCCAACTTCGGCCAAAGTGCTGCTATCCAAACCATGTGCTTTAGTAACCATGAAAGAAAGCCATAAGCGAAGTTGTATGTCAGTCTATGGTTGTATTCAGATGTCAATATAAATCGGTCCGAGATCAGACAGACTGACTGACTGGCCGGATGGTCTACTGACCCGAGCGTGACCGTTTTATAGAAGTATTTGAAGCTGTTACACTCGGGTCAGCAGACCTACCGGCCAGTCCAGGCATTGTGGTCAGATCTCAGACCAATTTATACAGATGTCTGAATGCACCCTAAAGCTGTATATGTCGTGGTGTGTATAAATGTGTCCAATTATGTGTACCACACTGTGTGTATACAACGTTTAGTTAGATGATACGTTCCTAAGTATTATCCAAATAAATGCCGGGATTTGGAGCATCATCACATTCCTTTCTTTATCATAATAAATAGATTTGTGAATACAATTTTTCCTCCAGAGCAGCATATATAAATCACAAAATAACGCTATAATAACATTTATATTATGCATTTCATGACCAATCATTCTTATTTTATAAAAAAAAAATATTCCGAACCCATTAAAATAAATCATTGGTTGCATTATGTGATTTAGACTTAATTAACAGAAAAAAACCCCCTTTATTATTCACCAATATGCCATTTACAAACGAAGAAAATAAATATTCGTGTGTTTGCTTTATGGATTCATTCCATAAATGTTGTGTTCAGGCCAGCACATTGATGTGTTTACAGTGATCTAGTCCAGCTTAGAACATGCGCTCAACATCTGACCGAGGGAACACGGAACTCATAATGTGTCATATAGCAAAAGAAAGACGGTTCCTGCATAATTTCATCCATTATTTCAGTTCTACAGCGAGAAGAAATAATAACCAAGTTCTTTTACATTCTGGTCTCTTCTAGTGGCCGGCTCATGAAATCCTGAATTGCTTGATGTAACGGTAGCCACTTGTTTATCGATATCTTCAGAGCTGTAATCCAGCTGGTAAAATAATAATTCACACTATTGTTATAGAAGAAGACAAGATGGCATGTAACAATTTATTTATTAAACTACGGGATGGCTATATGTATTTTCATACATTTTCAGACAAAAGTATACATATATAAAAAAGGCACTATAGCAAGAAGTTCTCTTATACCATGTCATTCGAGGGTCTGGAACACGTTGCCTCCTGTTCTTCCCTTGCCTTGTAGGAAAAGCTGTGCTAGTTTTCACATGTATTGTGGTATCTGTCTATAGGGAGTACATTGCGGAGGTCCACTATGCTGACCTGAACGGGTGAACCTCAGCTGTGCCTACAGTCACGTCCAAAACTTCTGAGACAGACACACATTTGGCTTTTCACAAAGTTTGCAGCTTCATTTAGCTTTTTTAGTAGGGTATTTCAATGATTACTTAAGTACAATTATAAATATTTTATAAGTTTTTAAATTTTTATTGACAAATTCATAAAGTCTCAATATTTACAGTGTTGGCCCTTATTTTTGCAAGACTTTTTGAATTCATTATGGCTGCTGAATCAGCTTGTTGTGCATGTACTGGCTGATGGCAACCCATTCTTGCCTAATTAGTGCAATTATTACACTTATAGATGTCTCAGACAGTCTGAAGGGGACATCATCAGAGAAAATAACTTTACCCCAGCCCTCTGAAGTCCAGTCCCTCTACTTCCTGCAAAGTTACTTTCTCTGATGTACTGCCCTGCTGACTTGTTTGGGACATCTAAAAGGATGATTATCCAGAGAAGAAAAAGTCAGCACTACCATGAGTCCAGTGTCATGCCAATAGTACAGCATCCTGAGACCATTCATGTTAAGGGTTATTTTCCATCCAAGGCAGTGGGCTCTCTCAAATTTTTGCCTAAGAAAACTGCCATGAATAACGAATGGCATTGTCACGGAGATACCGCGACAGAGTGGGATCAGAAGATCACAGTGTCTGGCTATACATGCAGCTGCACTGGATGGATTTGCTTTGCCTTCCAGTTAGCTGTGCAGATTTCTTTTGTTCTGGTGTTGCAAAGGTTAAGCTGTGGAAATTTCCCTTGCTCTGATGTTTTATGGGTTTTGTCTTTTGTCTCCTAAAGCTCTCCATCCTGAGTTATCTCAGATGTTTGCCACTACCTCTGGTATACAGTAAATGCTCATGTCTTAGCTTGAGTAGTTGCCAGTGACAGCTTGCTATAACCTGGTTTGGGGCTGGAGATGTGAGCTGTGTGAAGAGGTCATCTAGGAGTCATTTGGAGATATCTGTTTGAAAGTTTGTTTGATTGTCTTCTCCTTACCTTATCTCCTATTTAGTATGCCTCACCTAATCTTTTCCCTTTCTGTAGTCTGGGAGCACATTGAATGCTGCATGGGGTGGAAGAACCCGTTTAGGGATGCTAGTGAGTTTTGGGTTGCACAGGGCAATTATCAGGGATGCCCCCTTTAATCTTTCCATATTGGTAGAGTTCCCCATCCCTTCAGTCTCACCATGGGTCATCTTGCTTCAGGCAGAAGCGTGACAGGTATCTAAACATCCTCTAAGAACAACTTCTGCCAATGATCCAGGAGCAATTTAGTGATGACGAATGCTTTTTCCAAGATAATGGAGACCATCTCACAAAGTAAAAGTGACAACTAATTGGCTCGGTGTGCAAAACATAGACATTTTGGGTCCATGGCCTGGAAACTCCCCAGATCTAAATCTAATTGAGAATTATGGTCAATCCTGAGACAAAAACAGAGAAATTGTGATAAACTCCAAGCACTAATTAGGCAGGAATGGGTTTCCATCAGTCAGGATTTGGTCAAGAAACCGATATCCAGCTGATAGGTCAACACGTCAAATATTGAGTCATCGTATAAACTTAATGTATTTGTCAATAAGAGTTTAAAAACATATGTTTAAGTAACTATAGAAACAGGTGCTGGAGCACAAGAACGCTGAATACACGGACCATAGGGAGAAGGAAAAGGTACAGATTGTCGAGCGAGTGCAGGGCGCATGCCTGGGATTCAGGCACCACAACTGCACCTCACAGGTCAGTGTGACATGCATGGGAGAGGGGTTTTATTATAATGAAGAGCGGAGGCAAGGATTTCTTCCAGGCACTGTACACCCCGAAGCCTGAAAAATCATCAGTATAATGAAACAAAAGTCTATGTCTCCACATCTAGACAGCAACTATGAGGCATACGAGTAAGACTAGATTAACATTTCTATTACCTGTATGCCCCTCGTAATAACTAAAAAAAAGTCCCAGGGGGTGACAGATTCCCTTTAATGGTATGTTCACACTGGATTTTTTATTGCGTTCTTTTGCATATACCATCCACAGTATATTACAGTATATTTTACCAAATCACAATCAAAGTCTAAGAAAAATCAGCACAAAAATTGATTTTTAAGGGTTATTTCCTTTCAGAAAATTTGGATATTTGGGTTGTTTGTTATTAAAAAAAAACCCAGAATTTACTCATCCTTATCGGGTCTGGTGCTCCCAGTATGTGATATTGGCTGCATCTGTGACAGCCAATCAGAGAGTTCAGTGGCTGTGAATGGGGCATTCTGTCTACACAGGCAAAGACCGCTAAGCTCAATTGTCTGCGCACTGTCTAGGTGACATCAGCGCTGCAGCTGTGGAAAGTCAGTGCATGACCAGCGGAGGGTTAGGTAAATTAGTTTATTCAGAGCAAACTGCCCCTAGTAATCGGGTTTTCCTGGACAACTCTTTTAAATTTTCATCCTGCCAATAGTAGGAGGGGAATTTCATAGTGGATTTCATCCATTGCAAAGCATATCTGCCTCAAAATCCATGTAAAATCTCCTTGAACGTGTGTCACAATCTGTAATTTCTTCTTCCACTGGGACTACATCGCGTAGGTATTAATGAAAACATGGAACTCAGATAATGAGCTTGCTGTAATCATAATGGGATCACTCCCTTTGTCTTTCCCCACCTCTTGGCATTGATTGACAGGCTGTGGTATATACTTTGACTTATTCCTGCCCACGAATCAATGTTGAAAGGAGACAAGCCAATGCTCTTAAGGTTTTGTTCCATGTAGGCCAATAAATCCACTGTATTCAGTGATAGGAACAATATAGTTGTTTGTTTTTGTTGACTAGTAGAGTGGACCTGTCTCCAAGCCACAATGCACACATAATGAAAACAGTGTAATTTGGTGACAGATCTGCTTCAATGACTGCAACTGTTGTATGCCACTCACCGTTTGTTCTCTGCTGCATGTCCTGCACTGAGATAGAATGTTTTAAACTCTTCAGACGGGGGTCTTAGTTCTATAATACAGCGACGGGAGTTCACTGATTGCTCGCTGACTGTATATCCTTGCAGATAGATGCCACCTTTAAATTGGAAGGGGAGAATCAACGGCAAGAATTAAATTGTGCCAATAGAATGGATGTGTAGGGGGTCTTCCCCTGTCAAGAACTGATTTACACTGTGACTTTGAGAGACGATGCTCCCCTTTGATTTGTGTTCACTTTGGACTAGTCCTTTCCCCCCTGCAGTTTTGCAGAAGATGAATCCATTAACCTGAAGAAAGAGCTTAATACAACAAAGTTGACTCCACTACATCAGGACCAAGCAAAAGCTGTCAGGCTTTCTCCTACAGTCATGGCCAAAAGTATTGACACCCCTGCAATTCTGTCAGATAATACTCAGTTTGTTCCTGAAAATGATTGCAAACACAAATTCTTTGGTATTATTATCTTCATTTAATTTGTCTTAAATGAAAAAACACAAAAAAGAATTGTTCTAAAGCCAAATTGGATATAATTCCACACCAAACATAAAAAAGGGGGTGGACAAAAGTATTGGCACTGTTCGAAAAATCATGTGATGCTTCTCTAATTTGTGTAATTAACAGCACCTGTAACTTACCTGTGGCATCTAACAGGTGTTGGCAATAACTAAATCACACTTGCAGCCAGTTGACATGGATTAAAGTTGACTCAACCTCTGTCCTGTGTCCTTGTGTGTACCACATTGAGCATGGAGAAAAGAAAGAAGACCAAAGAACTGTCTGAGGACTTGAGAAACCAAATTGTGAGGAAGCATGAGCAATCTCAAGGCTACAAGTCCATCTCCAAAGACCTGAATGTTCCTGTGTTTACCGTGCGCAGTGTCATCAAGAAGTTTAAAGCCCATGGCACTGTGGCTAACCTCCCTAGATGTGGATGGAAAAGAAAAATTGACAAGAAATTTCAACGCAAGATTGTGCGGATGTTGGATAAAGAACCTCGACTAACATCCAAATAAGTTCAAGCTGCCCTGCAGTCTGAGGGTACAACAGTGTCAACCCGTACTTTCCGTCGTGTCTGAATGAAAAGGAACTGTATGGTAGGAGACCCAGGAAGACCCCACTTCTTACCCTGAGACATAAAAAAGCCAGGCTGGAGTTTGCCAAAACTTACCTGAAAAAGCCTAAAACGTGTAGGAAGAATGTTCTCTGGTCAGATGAGACAAAAGTAGAGCTTTTTGGGCAAAGGCATCAACATAGAGTTTACAGGAGAAAAAAGAAGCATTCAAAGAAAAGAACACGGTCCCTACAGTCAAACATGGCGGAGGTTCCCTGATGTTTTGGGGTTGCTTTGCTGCCTCTGGCACTGGACTGCTTGACTGTGTGCATGGCATTATGAAGTCTGAAGACTAGCAACACATTTTGCAGCATAATGTAGGGCCCAGTGTGAGAAAGCTGGGTCTCCCTCACAGGTCATGGGTCTTCCAGCAGGACAATGACCCAAAACACACTTCAAAAAGCACTAGAAAATGGTTTGAGAGAAAGCACTGGAGACTTCTAAGGTGGCCAGCAATGAGTCCAGACCTGAATCCCATAGAACACCTGTGGAGAGATCTAAAAATGGCAGTGTGGAGAAGGCACCCTTCAAATATCAGGGACCTGGAGCAGTTTGCCAAAGAAGAATGGTCTAAAATTCTAGCAGAGCATTGTAAGAATCTCATTGATGGTTACCGGAAGCGATTGGTCGCAGTTATTTTGGCTAAAGGTTGTGCAACCAAGTATTAGGCTGAGGGTGCCAGTACTTTTGTCCGGCCCATTTTTGGAGTTTTGTGTGAAATGATCAATGTTTTGCTTTTTGCTTCATTCTCTTTTGTGTTTTTTCATTTAAGACATATTAAATGAAGATAATAACAAAGAATTTGTGTTTGCAATCATTTTCAGGAAGAAACTGAGTATTATCTGACAGATTTGCAGGGATGTCAATACTTTTGGCCATGACTGTAAGTGCTACAGAACTGTGAGTGTGACACTGGTGTTCAACTGTGCTAGGGTGTAGGGCAGGGTTCTTTAGTTTAGTTAGGGTTCTGCTTGATTATCGGAAGCCAGGTAGGAAGTTAGAACAGAGTAATTTGTAGAAATTGTTTATACTGCTTGCATTGAAATTTGCATTGCCATAGCTGGAGCGCACCTTGTGTGATACACTCCAGCTATCTCTCCTTGTCTCTATTATTGCTATTATCATTACAAGAACCGTTCATATTTTCCAGTATAAAGTCCTCTGTTTTTCAATAAAGCCAGTGTTTTATTTCTTCCTCTTCGTCTACTGAACCATATTTGAGTGAGTACTGCAGGCTCTGGTGGAAACCTTGCAAGTGCCCTCCACATGAGCACAATGTTTAGTGTGCTTGCTGAAATTTGATGGCCAGAATATGCCACTGTCTAACTGGGTGACCAGATTGCAGAGCACTGCTAAGATGTATAATGTCAGCTCAGAGCTAAAAGTGGAGATTGCTCTGGCTGCCCTAGAGGGTGAGGCACGCAGAAACGTCTTGCTGCAACCAGAGGCCACTCGTAACACCTTGAAAGAGATGGTGAAATTTCTGGAGGAGATATACGGTAAAACAGCTAGTGTTGGCATCTCCGGCCAAAGTTCTCCTACCGGCTGCAGCTGGAAGTGTTACAGGAAGTACTAGCAAAAGTGCAAAAGAAAGAGGCAGATGAAGTAGGTGGCATGGGATCTGTGAACCAGATACTACGAGAACAATTTATCCTGGGACTCTACAGGCAGGTCCTGCATGAGTGAGTTAGAGTGGACGCTGCTTTAAGCTTTTGACAAATATTGGCAGAGGCAGTGAACCGAAGCAAAGAAGAAAGCTATGCTTCTGAAATGGTAGACTCAGACCGTCGCAACCCTTATAGGCGTAAATAATGAAGAGGCTCTGATCAGAGTAGTACAAGATCTGCAGAGTTCCCTGAATATTATGCAAGAGAAGATGACTCAAATGGAAAAGCAGATGGGGACCAGCTCTGCCTCTGAGGCTGCCTACCCGGCCCTACAATGTCCCTATTGGGCCATCCCCCAGGCTCCCAAACCTGAGCCTCCCTAGGCAAGTCTGCTGAACCCCTACTGTCCTCCACCTACTATACCTGTATGTGGACCGTTCCTCAATATCATCCACCGACAGGCCCTAGGCCTGATCTGATCTATCCGGGACCCCAGTGTCCTACACAAAGGCCTGCTATTCAGGTTCTAAGGTCACCTTCCACATGCAGAAGAAGAGTATATCATCAGGACGTGTTGGTGGTGTGGAAGTAGAGGACACTTTGCTAGAGGTTGTCGGAGTGATTTGCAAGGACACCCAGAACCGCCGTTAAAGGGAACCTGTCCCCCCCAGGCGTTTGTAACTAAAAGAGCCAGCTTGTGCAGCACTAATGCTGCATTCTGACAAGGTGGCTCTTTTAGTTCTTGGTGCTGTAACTGCAGAAATAATCGATTTTGCAATTTGTCCAAAATATTTTGAAATAGTCCTGGGGGCAGGTCTTTCCCTCCCTAATGCAGACGCAGCACCGCCGTCACTCATGCCCTCTTGGCGCTTGTTGCTGCCTCCTCAGCGTTGTTTTCAACTGTCTCGGCACCTGCGCTGTTATCTTATGAATTGGGCATGCGCAGTTAGCTCTGCCCGTCTTCTGACATCATTTGATGTCTCGCTGACTGCGCCTGTGCGGCCGCGAGATCCCGCCCCGCAGTGTCTTCTGATTTATTCACACTGCGGGGTGGGATCTCGGGCAGCACGGCCGCACAGCAAGACACCAAATGATGTCAGAAGATGGGCAGCGCTAACTGCGCATGCCCAAGGCATAAGATAACAGCGCAGGCGCCGGGGCAGTTGAAAATGCTGAGGAGGTGGCGCCAGGCACCAAGAGGGCATGAGTGACGGCGGTGCTGCATCTGCATTAGGGGGGGAAAGACCTGCCCCAGGACTATTTTAAGGTATTTTGGACAAATTGCAAAATCGATTTTCTGCAGTTACAGCACCAAGAACTAAAAGAGCAACCTTGTCAGAATGCAGCATTAGTGCTGCACAAGGTGGCTCTTTTAGTTACAAACGCCTGGGGGGTGACAGGTTCCCTTTAAACTTCTGGACCCCACACTAGTGGGACGTACTGTGGGGGAGTAGAGGGACAAACCACTCAGCACAATTATGAACATCTGGTGGCATTGTGTCCTATCCTGTGAGCTGAATTTGAAGGAATCTTAGTGGACTGCTTACTGGATACCGGGTCACAGGTAACAACCATGCCCGACTCGTACTTTAACCATTACTTTCTAGCTATGGCCAAGCCAGAGTGGGAGATGCTGATCCAGGTAACAGCGGCTAACCAGTAACCGATCCCCGTCACGGGGGGTTGTGTGGATGAATATGCAGTTATGTGGACAAGATGTGGGAAGAAAAGGCATCCTGCTGGTTCCCGAGCCATGCAAAGAAGATGTACCGGTGACAATGGGCATGAATATCCTGGGAGACTTGGACCAGATCATCTTCACTAAACTGGGGCCTGGCTACTGGAAACAGGCCTTTATGCACAAACCTACCCGGAAAGCATTCCAATGGCTAATTCGTATCTGTGGGACACAAAAGAACACCCTGGTACACCAGTCTGTGGGAGTTATCCCTCGCCCTCCCTCCTTGTTGGGAGACCATCCTACACTCCCTTTGGGAACCTTCTACAACCTTGAAGGTATGGAGGTGACTATCGAACAGGTGGGCCTAGCAGAGGTAGGCCAGAATACCCTGGCAGCCTGTACATTAGAAGTGGTCCACAATGGATGAGTACTCATCAGAGCCGTGAATGTGGGACAGAGAGATGTCTGTTCATTTTTACATGGAAGCGAAGTACTGAGTCAGAAAGAAGTGACCCTGGCACTCATGGCCAAAGCGCAAGAGGACCCAAGCCTGGAATGGAATGTGCAGGTCATCTTGGCCCAAATGGGGGTGGATGTGAAGGCTCTCTATCCTGATCATATACAAGCAGTTGAAGGAATAGTGTGTGAGAATCAGGCAGCGTTTGACCGAAACGCCGACGACTGTCTGCACGGATGCCATCACCCATGAGATATCAAAGGGGAACACTTCTCCAATCCGAGAGATACCTCCCAAACTGTACCCGGAGGTGAAGACTTTATTGAAGACCTTGTTGAAACAGATATTGCATTTGGGAGTGGTGGAGAGTAGTCAGAGTCCATGGTCAGCCCTATTGGTGCTCGTCAAGAAGAAGGATGGAACCATTCATTTTTGTGAGGACTACCGGCAGTGGAATGCATGCACCGTGTGAGACTCATGCCCGCTTCCCCACATCGAAGAGCCCTTTACGGGAAGGCTAAATACTTCCCCACTCTGAATCTAGCTTGTGGGTACTGGCAGGTACCGGTGGCAGAAAAAAGCAAAGACAGTGTTTGCATTCCCCATGGGACTGTTTGAATTTAACAGAATGCCATTCAGACTATCCAATGCACCGGGTACGTTCCAGCGGCTGATGGAGAAGTGCCTGGGTGACCTGAACTTTAAAGCCATTGTGTCAAGGTACTACTGCCTAAGCCTGCTGACTTAGAGACAAGGTGGCAAGTAGTTATCCCCGGAAGCGTGGCACAAGAAATTGCCAAAGAAGCTCATGAGTTCGGAGCCCACTTTGGACTGGGAAAGACCTTCTCATTGCTGCAGTGTTAGTTTTCCAGCATAAAACCCTGTTTTTCAATAAAATCAGTGGTTTTTTTCTGCCTCTTTGTCTACTGTACCATATTTGAATCTTGCCAGATGGTATCGTTTAGGCACCACTACAGATGGCATAGTAAAATCCTGTGCCACTACCTGTGAGCTATTGTGTCATGATCTCTGCAGGCAGAGATCATAGCAAGCCTATAGAGGGACAAGCTCTCGGAAGATGAAACTATACTGACCATGAACTAAGCCTGCCGCGCAACTAGAAATAGCCAGGTAGCATTTCCTATTTATCGCTAGATGCCCAGCTCTGGCCTAAGACCTAAATAGCTAGCAGAGGGAAATATAAGACCTGGCTCACCTCTAGAGAAATATTCCAAAGAAGACAGTAGCCCCCCACATATAATGACGGTGAGTTCAGATGAAACTACAAACGCAGCAGGAAAATAGTCTTAGCAAATTTGAGGTCCGCTTACTAGATAGCAGAAGACAGATAGTATACTTTCATGGTCAGCAGAAAAACACTAACAAAACACCATCCAGAGATTACCTTAAACTCTGGCATTAACTCATAACGCCAGAGTAGCAATCCCTGATCAACGAGAGCTTTCCAGACACAGTAACAAAACTTCAGCTGTGAACTGGAACAAATAGGCAAAACAAAACATGGACAAAAGTCCAACTTAACTAGTAGTTGTCTAGAAGCAGGAACAAGCACTGAGAGGCATCAGATAACATTGTTGACCGGCAAGAAACCACCAGAGAAATGAGCTTAAATAGCGACACCCACTACTGATGGAACCAGGTGAAACAGGAAAGAGGATGACAAGTCCAATTCCACAAGCGGCCACCGGGGGAGCCCAGAATCCAAATTCACAACAGTACCCCCCCCTCAAGGAGGGGGCACCGAACCCTCACCAGATCCACCAGGGCGACCAGGATGAGCCCTATGGAAGGCACGAACAAGATCAGAAGCATGAACATCAGATGCATTGACCCAAGAATTATCCTCCTGGCCGTAACCCTTCCAGTTGACCAGATACTGGAGTTTCCGTCTGGAAACACGAGAGTCCAAAATTTTCTCCACAACGTACTCCAACTCACCCTCAACCAACACCGGAGCAGGAGGCTCAACTGAAGGTACAACAGGTACCTCATACCTGCGCAATAACGACCGATGAAAAACGTTATGAATGGAAAAGGACGCAGGGAGGTCCAAACGGAAAGAAACAGGATTAAGAATCTCCAATATTCTATAAGGGCCGATGAACCGAGGTTTAAACTTAGGAGAAGAGACCCTCATAGGGACAAAACGAGAAGACAACCACACTAAATCTCCAACACAAAGCCGAGAACCAACACGACGATGACGGTTGGCAAAACGCTGAGTCTTCTCCTGGGACAACTTCAAATTGTCCATAACCTGCCCCCAGATGTGATGCAATCTCTCCACCACCGCATCCACTCCAGGACAATCCGAGGATTCCACCTGACCGGAGGAAAATCGAGGGTGAAACCCCGAATTACAGAAAAACGGGGACACCAAGGTGGAAGAACTGGCCCGATTATTGAGGGCGAACTCTGCCAATGGCAAAAAAGCAACCCAATCATCCTGGTCAGCAGAGACAAAACACCTCAGATATGTCTCAAGGGTCTGATTAGTCCGCTCGGTCTGGCCATTAGTCTGAGGGTGAAAAGCAGATGAAAAAGACAAATCTATGCCCATCCTAGCACAGAATGCCCGCCAAAATCTAGACACAAATTGGGTACCTCTGTCAGAAACAATATTCTCAGGAATACCGTGCAATCGGACAACATTCTGAAAAAACAGAGGAACCAACTCAGAAGAAGAAGGCAACTTGGGCAGAGGAACCAAATGGACCATTTTAGAGAAACGGTCACAGACCACCCAGATGACAGACATCTTCTGGGAAACAGGCAGATCTGAAATAAAATCCATCGAGATGTGTGTCCAAGGCCTCTTAGGAATAGGCAAGGGCAACAGCAGTCCGCTAGCCCGAGAACTACAAGACTTGGCCCGAGCACAAACGTCACATGACTGCACAAAGACTCGCACATCTCGTGACAGAGAAGGCCACCAGAAGGATCTTGCCACCAAATCCCTGGTACCAAAAATTCCGGGATGACCTGCCAATGCAGAAGAATGTACCTCAGAGATGACTCTGCTGGTCCAATCATCCGGAACAAACAGTCTATCAGGCGGACAACGATCCGGTCTATCCGCCTGAAACTCTTGCAAGGACCGCCGCAGATCAGGAGAAACGGCCGACAAAATTACTCCCTCCCTAAGGATACCTGTGGGTTCAGAATTACCAGGAGAGTCCGGGTCAAAACTCCTAGAAAGGGCATCTGCCTTAACATTCTTAGAACCCGGTAGGTATGACACCACAAAATTAAAGCGAGAAAAAAATAAAGACCAGCGCGCCTGTCTAGGATTCAGGCGTCTGGCAGTCTCAAGATAAATCAAATTTTTGTGGTCAGTCAATACCACCACCTGATGCCTAGCCCCCTCGAGCCAATGGCGCCACTCCTCAAACGCCCACTTCATGGCCAAAAGCTCCCGATTCCCAACATCATAATTCCGCTCTGCGGGCGAAAATTTGCGAGAAAAGAAGGCACAAGGCCTAATGACGGAGCAGTCGGAACCTTTCTGCGACAACACTGCCCCAGCTCCGATCTCCGAAGCGTCAACCTCAACCTGAAAAGGCAGATTCACATCAGGCTGACGCAACACAGGGGCAGAGGCAAAACGGCGCTTAAGCTCCTGAAAGGCCTCTACAGCATGAGGGGACCAATTAGCAACATCAGCGCCTTGTCTGGTCAAATCAGTCAGTGGTTTAACGACATCCGAAAAACCAGCAATAAATCGGCGGTAAAAGTTGGCAAAGCCCAAAAATCTCTGAAGACCCTTAAGAGAGGAGGGCTGAGTCCAGTCACAAATAGCTTGCACCTTGACGGGATCCATCTCAATGGAAGAGGGAGAAAAAATATACCCCAAAAAGGAAATTTTCTGGACCCCAAAAACGCACTTAGACCCCTTCACACATAAAGAATTAGACCGCAGAACCTGAAAAACTCTCCTGACCTGCTGGACATGAGAGTCCCAGTCATCAGAAAAAATCAGAATATCATCCAGATATATTATCATAAATTTATCCAGAAAATCGCGGAAAATATCATGCATAAAAGACTGGAAAACTGAAGGGGCATTAGAAAGACCAAAAGGCATGACCAAATACTCAAAGTGGCCCTCGGGCGTATTAAATGCGGTCTTCCACTCATCCCCCTGCCTGATCCGCACCAAATTATACGCCCCACGAAGATCAATTTTAGAGAACCACTTAGCACCCTCTATACGAGCAAACAAATCAGTAAGCAATGGCAATGGGTATTGATACTTAACAGTGATCTTATTCAGAAGCCGATAATCAATACATGGTCTCAAAGAGCCGTCTTTTTTTGAGACAAAGAAAAACCCAGCTCCCAAGGGAGAAGAAGATGGACGAATATGTCCCTTTTCCAAAGACTCCTTTATATATTCCCGCATAGCAGCATGTTCCGGCACAGACAAATTAAACAAACGACCCTTTGGATATTTACAACCCGGTATCAAATCTATGGCACAATCGCACTCACGGTGCGGAGGTAACGACCCAAGCTTGGGTTCGTCAAAGACGTCTTGATAATCAGAGAGGAACTCAGGGACTTCAGAGGGAATGGACGACGAAATAGAAACCAAAGGTACGTCCCCATGAATACCCTTACATCCCCAGCTCAACACAGACATTGCTCTCCAGTCCAAGACTGGGTTGTGAGACTGCAACCATGGCAATCCCAGTACCAAATCGTCATGTAAATTATACAGCACCAGGAAACGAATAATCTCCTGGTGATCCGGATTGATAAGCATGGTTACTTGTGTCCAGTATTGTGGTTAATTATTAGCCAATGGGGTGGAGTCAATCCCCTTCAGAGGAATAAGAGTCTCCAAAGGCTCTAAATTAAAACCACAACGATTGGCAAAGGACCAATCCATAAGACTCAGAGCGGCGCCAGAGTCAACATAGGCGTCCGTGGCAATGGATGACAAAGAGCAAATCAGGGTTACAGACAAAATAAACTTAGACTGAATGGTGCCAATGGAAACAGACTTATCAAGCTTCTTTGTACGCCTAGAGCATGCTGATATAACATGAGTAGAATCCCCACAATAGAAACACAATCCATTCTTCCGTCTAAAATTCTGTCGCTCGCTCCTGGACAGAATTCTATCACACTGCATACTTTCTGGCGTCTTTTCCATAGACACCGCCAGATGGTGCACCGGTTTGCGCTCCCGCAGACGCCTATCAATCTGAATAGCCATTGTCATGGACTCATTCAGACCTGCAGGCAAAGGGAACCCCACCATAACATCCTTAACGGCATCAGAGAGACCTTCTCTGAAAGTTGCCGCCAAAGCGCACTCATTCCACTGAGTAAGCACAGACCATTTACGGAATTTTTGGCAGAAAACTTCAGCTTCGTCTTGCCCCTGAGATAGTGCCATCAAAGTTTTTTCTGCCTGAAGTTCCAAATGAGGTTCCTCATAAAGCAAGCCCAAGGCCAGAAAAAACGCATCCACATCGCGTAACGCAGGATCCCCTGCTGGCAATGAGAAGGCCCAATCTTGAGGGTCACCCCTGAGCAAGGAAATCACAATCCTAACCTGCTGAGCAGGGTCTCCAGCTGAACGAGACTTCAGGGACAAATAAAGCTTACAATTATTTCGGAAATTCTGGAAGCTAGCTCTATTCCCTGTGAAGAACTCCGGCAAAGGAATTCTCGGCTCAGATACCGGAGCATGTACCACAAAATCTTGTAAATTTTGTACTTTCGTGATGAGATTATTCAAACCCGCAGTTACACTCTGGAGATCCATTATTGTCAGGTGCACACAGAGCATACAGAGATTAGGAGGAGAGAGAGAAAAAAGACTGCAGCAAGGCAGACTGGAGGAAAAAAAAAAAAAAAAAAAAAAAAATTCCAGCAGACTTCTTATAACTCTCCTTTCTCAACCTGGGTCTTTAACACTTTATTGGCCGGTCAAACTGTCATGATCTCTGCAGGCAGAGATCATAGCAAGCCTATAGAGGGACAAGCTCTCGGAAGATGAAACTATACTGACCATGAACTAAGCCTGCCGCGCAACTAGAAATAGCCAGGTAGCATTTCCTATTTATCGCTAGATGCCCAGCTCTGGCCTAAGACCTAAATAGCTAGCAGAGGGAAATATAAGACCTGGCTCACCTCTAGAGAAATATTCCAAAGAAGACAGTAGCCCCCCACATATAATGACGGTGAGTTCAGATGAAACTACAAACGCAGCAGGAAAATAGTCTTAGCAAATTTGAGGTCCGCTTACTAGATAGCAGAAGACAGATAGTATACTTTCATGGTCAGCAGAAAAACACTAACAAAACACCATCCAGAGATTACCTTAAACTCTGGCATTAACTCATAACGCCAGAGTAGCAATCCCTGATCAACGAGAGCTTTCCAGACACAGTAACAAAACTTCAGCTGTGAACTGGAACAAATAGGCAAAACAAAACATGGACAAAAGTCCAACTTAACTAGTAGTTGTCTAGAAGCAGGAACAAGCACTGAGAGGCATCAGATAACATTGTTGACCGGCAAGAAACCACCAGAGAAATGAGCTTAAATAGCGACACCCACTACTGATGGAACCAGGTGAAACAGGAAAGAGGATGACAAGTCCAATTCCACAAGCGGCCACCGGGGGAGCCCAGAATCCAAATTCACAACACTATTGTATAAAGCTTAATACCAATATACAGTCATGGCCGAAAGTGCTGGCACCCTTGAAATTGTTCCAGAAAATGAAGTATTTCTCCCCAAAAATTATTGCAAACATATGATTTGTTATACATATGTTTTGGAATAACACAAAAAAACTGAGAAAAAAACAGGTAAATTGGACATAATTTTACCCAAATCTGACAGACAATTATTTCCTCTCAAAAATATCTCTATCGTAAAATGGTTGTCCATTACTAGACAAACCTTTAATAATAGGCCCGGTAAAAAAACAAAGATATTCACTTCTTGGCCCAGCGTTGTTCTTCACATACTTAGTGCAGTGTCCACGCTGGTCTGCTGGGATCAATATCCAGCCAAGGCATCATGTGAGTGCTGCAGCCCATTTATGGCCACTTTTTGGCTGTATTGCCAATGTTATGCCCTTGCTGGATGGTGAACCTAACTGGGAGGGAGGCAGCACTGAGTATGGATGAAGGACACCAGTCCAATATGTGAATATCTTCTTTTTTTCACCTCCCTTGGACCAGTAGTAGGGGATAAACCAGAACTAGATAACCCCTTAAAATTACGCTAATGCCAGGCCAATGCTTGAGTGTAATACAATGTCAGTATCTTACGATATCACTCTTTTAAAAAGGCTTGATGTGTGGATGATGAATCCTTGGGTCCTAGTATGAGGCTGGGGGCAGAAAAGAATGAATCTGAAGCCCAGCAAGGGTAAGAAGGGAGCTTTTGTGTAAGAATCAGGCCATAGAGGGGCATCTGAGGATGGCACACAGAGAAATTAAGTGACATGCTCTCTAGGATTTTACGGACACTAATGAGGAAAGATAATCAACTTTATATGCAAAATAATATGCCCTATCACCTGGCTCCAACTTGTAAAAGATAGCTTGTATACCAGTAACATCTTCCCACCCTGATCAACATCTTATGGACAACAGCTAAAACATCATGGGCGGTACAGACAACAGGTCATATAATTTCTTCCTACAACATTCATTAAAAGTTAAGCATTACCAAGAGCGCTTTTTGAGCGAATGCTGGAGTAGAAATACAAGCAGCCATCCTTCAGGATACAGTAATGCTCTATCCAAGTGTCCTTGTTTCTGTCCATTTGATGTAGGAGACCAAGACATTCTGGGTTTTTGATTGCGAGAGGAGGAAGGGAAATATTGTGCATGGTGACGTCAACCCACACATGGTTCTGTAAAAGTGAAGAAAGGAAGCAGTGACAACATGTTGAATAAAATATTCTCTTCTTGCCACATGTACAGAACTGTTTTTTTATTTTTTTTAATTTTTTTACAAAAATGCAAACAGAATCGTCTCCTGTAAAAATTGGATATCAATGGGCTAAACTAATGACTCGTTATCAAGAAGCTCAATATTATAACCTTCAAGCTTATTACAGATCCTTGTAAAACTTAAAGGGTCCTGCTTTCTTTACTATTGTTATTTAAAATCATTTTTGGCACAACCAACCAAACAGCTGATTGAGCAAGCCATGACATTGTTTTATTCTGAGGTCTAAGGTAACGTTTCTCCTTGTGGAGAGTGACATACCGGTCCTGGCATGCCAATGTAAGGAGGCTTATTCACCGTGCAATGCTCCTCTGGGAAATTAAATATTGTTTGATTCTGAAATGCTGTGGAATTTCAGAATAAAGCATAGATTAAAGCATAAGGGTCATTATAAGTTTTATTTTTATAAATGAATAATACACATGATATTGGCTGTCATGAATCCCAATGGCTAGGGATAGCACAGGACAAGCAAGGTACAAATAAATAACGGACGAGCTCTAGGGTGATGGAACCTGGGCTGACCGCTGCCCTACGCCTGACAAACGCAACTAGAGATAGCCAGGGAGCGTGCCTACGTTGGTTCTAGACGCCACGCACCAGCCTAAGAGCTAACTAGTACTGCAGAGAAAATTAAGACCTCACTTGCCTCCAGAGGAACGAACCCCAAAAGGTATAGTTGCCCCCCACATGTATTGACGGTGAAATGAGAGGAAGGCACACACATAGAGATGATATATATAGGTTTAGCAAATTGAGGCCCGCTGTAAACTAGAAAGCAGAACGATACAAAAGGGGTCTGAGCGGTCAGCAAAAAACCCTAATCAAAAAACCATCCTGAGATTACAAGAACCCATGTGCCAACTCATGGCACATGGGGAGAACCTCAGTCCACTAGAGCTACCAGCTAGCATAGAGACATAATAAGCAAGCTGGACAAAAAACCAAACAACTGAAAATCAGCACTTAGCTTATCCTGAAAGATCTGGGAGCAGGTAGGCAGGAACAAAACAGAGCACATCTGAATACATTGATAGCCGGCAAGGGAATGACAGAAAGGCCAGGTAAAATAGGAAACACCCAGCCTCTGATGGACAGGTGGAAACCAAAGGCCGCAACCCACCAAAGTCACCCAGTACCAGCAGTAACCACCAGAGGGAGCCCACAAACAGAATCCACAACAGTACCCCCCCTTGAGGAGGGGTCACCGAACCCTCACGAGAACCCCCAGGGCGATCAGGGTGAGCTCTATGGAAGGCGCGGACCAAATCAGTCGCATGAACATCGGAGGCGACCACCCAGGAATTATCCTCCTGACCATAACCCTTCCACTTAACCAAATACTGGAGTTTGCGTCTGGAAACACGAGAATCCAAGATCTTCTCAACAACATACTCCAATTCTCCCTCCACCAGCACCGGAGCAGGAGGCTCAACCGAAGGAACAACGGGCACCTCATACCTCCGCAACAACGACCGATGGAACACATTATGAATAGCAAACGATGCTGGGAGATCCAAACGAAAAGATACAGGGTTAAGAATCTCCGAGATCCTATAAGGACCGATGAACCGAGGCTTGAACTTAGGAGAAGAGACCTTCATAGGGACAAAACGAGAAGACAACCACACCAAATCCCCAACAAGAAGTCGGGGACCCACGCGGCGACGGCGATTAGCAAACTGCTGAGTCTTCTCCTGAGATAACTTCAAATTGTCCACCACCTGATTCCAAATCTGATGTAGCCTGTCCACCACCACGTCCACTCCAGGACAATCCGAAGACTCCACCTGACCAGAGGAAAAACGAGGATGAAACCCCGAATTACAAAAAAAAGGAGAGACCAACGTGGCAGAACTAGCCCGATTATTAAGAGCAAATTCGGCCAGTGGCAAAAAAGCAACCCAGTCATCTTGGTCAGCAGAAACAAAACACCTCAAATAAGTTTCCAAGGTCTGATTAGTTCGCTCCGTCTGGCCATTCGTCTGAGGATGGAATGCAGACGAGAAAGACAAATCAATGCCCATCTTGGCACAAAACGTCCGCCAAAATCTAGACACAAACTGGGATCCCCTGTCAGAAACGATATTCTCCGGAATCCCATGCAAACGAACCACGTTCTGAAAAAATAAAGGGACCAACTCAGAGGAGGAAGGCAACTTAGGCAAGGGCACCAAATGAACCATCTTAGAAAAGCGGTCACACACAACCCAGATAACGGACATTTTCTGTGAAACCGGGAGATCAGAAATAAAATCCATGGAAATGTGCGTCCAAGGCCTCTTCGGGATGGGCAAGGATAACAACAACCCACTAGCCCGAGAACAGCAAGGCTTAGCTCGAGCACACACTTCACAAGACTGCACAAAGGTACGCACATCCCTAGACAAGGAAGGCCACGAAAAAGACCTGGCCACCAAGTCTCTAGTACCAAATATTCCAGGATGACCAGCCAACACAGAAGAATGGACCTCGGAGATGACTCTACTGGTCCAATCATCCGGAACAAACAGTCTTTCTGGTGGACAACGATCCGGTTTATCCACCTGAAACTCCTGCAATGCACGTCGCAAGTCTGGGGATACGGCGGACAATATTACCCCATCCCTAAGGATACCAGTAGGCCCAGAGTCTCCAGGAGAGTCAGGCACAAAACTCCTGGAAAGAGCATCTGCCTTCACATTCTTTGAACCTGGCAGGTATGAAACCACGAAATTAAAACGAGAAAAAAACAACGACCAACGAGCCTGTCTAGGATTCAAACGCCTGGCAGACTCAAGGTAAATGAGATTCTTGTGATCAGTCAAGACCACCACACGATGTTTAGCACCCTCAAGCCAATGACGCCACTCCTCAAATGCCCACTTCATGGCCAAAAGCTCCCGATTACCCACATCATAATTGCGCTCGGCGGGCGAGAATTTTCTAGAGAAGAATGCACATGGCTTCATCACCGAGCCATCAGAACTTCTCTGTGACAAAACCGCCCCCGCTCCAATCTCGGAAGCATCAACCTCAACCTGAAAAGGAAGTGAAACATCTGGTTGACACAACACAGGAGCAGAAGAAAACCGGCGCTTAAGTTCCTGAAAGGCCCCCACAGCCGCAGGAGACCAATTAGCAACATCAGCACCCTTTTTAGTCAAATCAGTCAAAGGTTTAACAATACTGGAAAAATTTGCAATGAACCGACGATAAAAATTAGCAAACCCCAAGAACTTCTGTAGGCTCTTAACAGATGTAGGTTGTGTCCAGTCACAAATTGCCTGAACCTTGACGGGATCCATCTCAATCGTAGAAGGAGAAAAAATGTACCCCAAAAAAGAAATCTTCTGGACTCCGAAGAGACACTTTGAGCCCTTCACAAACAGAGAATTGGCCCGCAGAACCTGAAACACCTTCCTGACCTGTAGAACATGAGACTCCCAGTCATCAGAAAACACCAAAATATCATCCAAATACACAATCATAAACTTATCCAGATATTCACGGAAAATATTGTGCATAAAGGACTGAAAGACTGACGGAGCATTGGAGAGTCCAAAAGGCATTACCAAATACTCAAAATGGCCCTCAGGCGTATTAAATGCGGTTTTCCACTCATCACCTTGTTTTATCCGCACCAGATTATACGCACCGCGAAGATCTATCTTAGTGAACCACCTAGCCCCCTTAATGCGAGCAAACAAGTCAGTCAATAATGGCAATGGATACTGATATTTGACTGTAATCTTATTCAGAAGGCGATAATCTATACAAGGCCTCAGGGAACCATCTTTTTTTGCCACGAAAAAAAAACCTGCTCCCAGAGGGGACGAAGATGGACGAATATGTCCCTTTTCCAAGGACTCCTTAATATAATTCCGCATAGCAGTATGCTCTGGCAGTGACAGATTAAATAAACGACCCTTAGGGAACTTACTGCCAGGAATCAATTCTATAGCACAGTCACAATCTCTATGAGGAGGGAGTGAATTGAGCTTAGGCTCCTCAAAAACATCCCTATAGTCAGACAAAAACTCAGGGATCTCAGAAGGAGTAGATGAAGCGATAGAAATCGGAGGTGCATCATCATGAACCCCCTGACATCCCCAGCTTAACACAGACATTGTTTTCCAGTCCAGGACAGGATTATGAGTTTGTAACCATGGCAGACCCAGCACTAGTACATCATGTAAATTATACAGTACAAGGAAGCGAATCACCTCCTGATGAACGGGAGTCATGCGCATGGTCACTTGTGTCCAATACTGCGGTTTATTCATAGCCAATGGTGTAGAGTCAATTCCCTTCAGAGGAATAGGAACTTCCAGAGGCTCCAGACTAAAACCGCAGCGTTTAGCAAATGACCAATCCATAAGACTCAGGGCAGCGCCCGAATCCACATAGGCATCAACGGAAATGGAAGACAGTGAAAAAATCAGAGTCACAGACAAAATGAACTTAGGCTGAAGAGTACCAATGGCAAAAGATTTATCAAGCTCTTTTGTGCGTTTAGAGCATGCTGATATAACATGAGCTGAATCACCACAATAAAAACACAATCCATTTTTCCGCCTATAATTTTGCCGTTCACTTCTGGACTGAATTCTATCACATTGCATAGTCTCAGGTGCCTGTTCAGAAGACACTGCCAACTGGTGCACGGGTTTGCGCTCCCGCAAACGCCGATCAATCTGAATGGCCATAGCCATAGACTCATTCAGACCTGTAGGCGTAGGGAACCCCACCATAATATCCTTAATGGCCTCAGAAAGACCATTTCTGAAGTTTGCAGCCAGGGCGCACTCATTCCACTGAGTAAGCACCGACCATTTCCGAAATTTTTGACAATATATTTCCGCTTCATCATGCCCCTGAGAGAGGGCTAACAAAGCCTTTTCAGCCTGAATCTCCAGGTTGGGTTCCTCATAGAGCAATCCCAATGCCAGAAAAAACGCATCCACACTGAGCAATGCAGGATCCCCTGGTGCCAATGCAAATGCCCAATTCTGAGGGTCGCCCCGCAGGAAAGATATTACAATCCTGACCTGTTGAGCAGGGTCTCCAGAGGAGCGAGATTTTAAAGAAAGAAACAATTTACAATTGTTCCTGAAATTCAGGAAGGTAGATCTATCTCCAGAGAAGAACTCTGGAATAGGAATTCTAGGTTCAGACATGGGAGTGTGAACAACAAAATCCTGTATGTTTTGAACTTTTGCCGCGAGATTACTCAGGCTGGAAGCCAAACTCTGGACATCCATGTTAAACAGCTAAGATCAGAGCCATTCAAGGGTTAAGAGGAGGTAAGAAGCAGCTAGACAGCAATTAAGGGCTAGGCAGCAAAACTCTGAAGGGAAAAAAAAAAAAAAAAAAAAAAAAATTTCCCTTAAACACTTCTTTTTCTCCTGCTTCAGCCCAAACAATTAACACTTTGTGGGCCGGCTATACTGTCATGAATCCCAATGGCTAGGGATAGCACAGGACAAGCAAGGCAGGATGGATTAGCCTCTGAAGTATAGGCACAGGAACATTTTTGGGTTTCAGGAATTACAAAAGGAGGGAATTTGGGGAGATCCATTTTGTCTTCTCAGTCCTCAGACCCAATTTTACATTCTAAACTGAATCTGAATCAAACCAGACACTTAGACACATCTATTTCTGAATTCCACAAAGCAGTTTCTTGCTTCTTGGCATTAAGAAGTCTTTTGCTGGATACTGTGTAAGGAGGATGACCGGACTGCGGGTACCTGTACCGAGTCAGGTCCGAACTGTTGAGGCTGCCTCCCTTGTTGCTGGGGGTAAAGAATGAGGAGCGGGACCAACTTCATGACCTGGGTAGGAGGGGCAAGATAAAAGGAAAAGCGTGTGCAGCAGCTGGCAGTTTGGCACCAACTAGCAGCAGCACGCAGCTGGGTGAGCAGTGTGCTCCATCCACTGAGTACCAGTGCCACGAAAGGCTGTGTTGGTTGGTCCCCGCCATCTCTAGCGGGGCCGCTGAGGAGAGGTAATATGTGCTCAGTGACTGAGAGTACCGTGCATGAGCAGAGGAGAGAAGGCCGACCACCGGACAGAATTGTACGGTCTTCCCTGCCAGTGACTTTGCACCCGTTTGACACTGGAAGTGCTGCAGCGCTGTTTGCTTCAGCCGCGCATGTTTATGGACTAGGGCCTTAGTGGAAGGTACCGGAGACCGACCTGTCATGAATCCCCAATGGCTAGGAATAGCACAGGACAAGCAAAGTACAAATAAATAACGGACGAGCTCTAGGGTGATGGAACCTGGGCTGACCGCTGCCCTACGCCTGACAAACGCAACTAGAGATAGCCAGGGAGCGTGCCTACGTTGGTTCTAGACGCCACGTACCAGCCTAAGAGCTAACTAGTACTGCAGAGAAAATTAAGACCTCACTTGCCTCCAGAGGAACGAACCCCAAAAGGTATAGTTGCCCCCCACATGTATTGACGGTGAAATGAGAGGAAGGCACACACATAGAGATGATATATATAGGTTTGGCAAATTGAGGCCCGCTGTAAACTAGAAAGCAGAACGATACAAAAGGGGTCTGAGCGGTCAGCAAAAAACCCTAATCAAAAAACCATCCTGAGATTACAAGAACCCATGTGCCAACTCATGGCACATGGGGAGAACCTCAGTCCACTAGAGCTACCAGCTAGCATAGAGACATAATAAGCAAGCTGGACAAAAAACCAAACAACTGAAAATCAGCACTTCGCTTATCCTGAAAGATCTGGGAGCAGGTAGGCAGGAACAAAACAGAGCACATCTGAATACATTGATAGCCGGCAAGGGAATGACAGAAAGGCCAGGTAAAATAGGAAACACCCAGCCTCTGATGGACAGGTGGAAACCAAAGGCCGCAACCCACCAAAGTCACCCAGTACCAGCAGTAACCACCAGAGGGAGCCCACAAACAGAATCCACAACAATTGGCTGCTTTCTCCTCCTGGACTGGTTTTTCATTCTCAATTCAAAGGTAAAGTCTATAAAATCTGTATTTTGTGAAGACAGATTTTTCTATTACTGAGATAGGAGATGACAAGAAATGAGCTGATCAGACAACTTTTTTGATTCACAAAAAAGGTATTCTCTGCAAATGTAATGTCCCTGATTATGCTCTGAGGTCTCTGCGAACCCCAGAGCTTACTAAACATAAGATTTAAATAATAAATGAAATCCTTATACTTACCTTACCACTCAGCTCTCCGGCCCCTTCACTGCTCTCTATCACCCATCTGGTTCTCACTGCATCTTCTGATCTTCGCCGCAAGTGCTGAAATATCCAGGTCTCTCACATTAGCCTGGAATTTCCGGCTCTGATACGGCCCCCAAAGGGTTCTGTGTAGCCATGTTAAATGACATAACGTCATGACGTCGCAACATGTGCCGTGATCTTGTATTTGCACACGCAGAACCCTCCCATGAGAGCTGAAAGTCCAGGCTCAGTGTGAGAGGCCTGGGGACGTCAGAACTCGCTGCTGAGATCAGAAAATGGGGCGAGGACTGAACGGTGATTGTGAGAAGCAGAAGGACTGGACAGGTGAGCAATAAGGTGAGTATGAAAAATAATTTTTTTTTATTATTTAACCTTTTGATGGCCATTTACAGTTCAGAAAATTGGTGGCCAACAGTCACCATTCTGGCAATGCAAAATTTTTGTTAAATTTGCGTAGAATTCATATTCGTTCATCTCTAAAGATGACAGTTGGTGATTTTATAAATCTATGGAGATGGGAGAAGGAAGGAGATAGAGGCAAACTTGGATATTTTGCTGCAAGTTCTCCTAATTATAGTTCTCCTTAAAATTTCATGAGCACAAACTGCCATCTTCTAGCTCAATATTGGAAAAATCTATATTCACTACAGACAGATTTTACCCTTGACTTAAGAATTTTGAGAATGAATGAAACAGATTTTTAAATTAGATATGTTAAAAACAAACAAAACAACGGTTAAGAGTTAAGGATGAGCTAGGATCAAGGAGAAGAGTCATTGGGCAGCCTCCTCTGGCTTCTTCCAGCCTTGCACAGCTTGATTGTCAGGTCTCTATTTGTATATGGAAACACCTTAACTTAAATACCAAGTTTTAGACCTTCCCTCTGAAGTTTCCTCATTTAACAACGGTGGGTTTTGTTTTGTAGTTTGCAAGAAGGAACACATATTTAGTTATGGTATGCTAGCTATGTTTAATAGAAAAACATAAGGAGCGGTCACCGACACCACCCACTCAGTATGTAAAAATAGGTGATGCAACCCCATATAGCAAACAAAGCACGTATAGCACAGAAAAAGTAAAAGGCAGCTATATAGATGGCTCCAGCACGCTGATTAAAAATTAATTTAGTTTATTAGATAAACCAAATAATTCATGTGACACAGAAAATACCATTAAAAACGTTGAATATTCAATACAAGACCCATAAAAACACAAAAACACCATCTTTCTCACCATGTAAGATGGCAAAACCCCAGTACAGAAAATATAGAAAAAAGTGCAGGAAGAATCCGTGCAATGCTTGATAATCCAAATAGTAAAATAACCAAAGTATACCAATAAATAATACAGCAATAGATAAGAAAATATGTAAATCTATAAATATTATCAAAGTGAATACTAAAATAAAAACAAAGAGGGATTCCAAAGGAGAATAAAGGGGGTATTGTGATAACATTTTATGAAGGTATTAGTCATGATATGATAGTGATGTTTGATCATGCATAACACTATTCAGTCACTATATGATGGTAATATTTGGTCATGGTGTGGGGATAGTTTTCAGTCACTGTATGATGCGAGGATTATGGTGGTATTCACCAAGGTATAATAATAAGGCTTGAACATAGTATAGCACTATTATTTATTTGTGGTGTAATGGTAGTATTTAAACATACTGCCTAAGTATTATTGAGTTACTCTTGCAAAGTATTATTTGGCCAAATGAGTGCGATTTAGAATATTCGATCATGATGGAAAAACTATTTGGTGACAGAGCTAACATGGAACACATGGGGTGAAATATTTGGCTGCCGTGTGAATTGCTAAATATTAGCTTGCTGGGAGACCACAAATGCCCTTCACCACACTTTCTTTTTCCTCAAGGTGCCATGACTTTTAATAGTCTTGTATCACAAAACCTTCTTTTTTTAAATAGTAGGGTCTCTCAAAAATGTATTAAGCACCAAAAGAAATAACCTTTATTAATGTATTTTAAAATGGTCAAAAATACTTGATTATACTTAAAATGTTGCAAAGATACAAGGGTCAACAGGGAAAAGAAAGTATAATATCTTATCTAAGGGATAATCTTTCCCTAGGTGAGCCCTAAAACTCGCCCTACCTGCCAGCGGAGGTTGGCACCCTGGTTGTAGAAGTCATGGCGCGCCCGCTCAATGTCAGTAGCCCTAAAGACCCTAGTGCACCCTTAACATCCTACACACTGAAATATACACAAAAACACACACATACAAAAACAATTGAAGGAAGTACCCCTTCTTAGAGGTCTATTTTCTCTTGGTGTTTAATAGTCTTGATTTTAAGTCTTATAACCCAAAAAATTACAGTATAGCATTTCAATAAAGCATGTAGCATATTTTTGTTGTCTTTTTCTCTAATGAATCCAATCACTGCTTGTTATATTCCTGGGACAGATTGGGGGCCACTGCTGTAAATCAGACTTGTTACAAAGGAAAACATAGACCCCTCATTCTTACAATCGTCAGCTTGCGTTCCCCATCTGATCATACATTTGTAATATGCCTAAATCATGTTTTATTGGCGTACTTCTCTGGAACATTTTGCTTCTTACCTGGTTGAGGGGATGTATTGCTTTATCCATAGCTTCCAGCCACCTACAACACAAGATACATGATGAGACCACCCATTAGATGCATCTGCTGCATAGTACTATATAACATGATATAACTGTGGATTTAATATAACTTTTGATTGGTTGAGTTTGTACTTTTTATAATTTCTTAGCTGTTCTTGTAAATAATATTTCTATATACGCCTCAAGAACAAAGTATGGGATTCTGGGCATTGTTAGACAATGTCATGTTTGCCAAGCACAAGTTGGTGAACAGCTAGCTAAATACTGCTGTACATAACTACCTTTTCATCTCTTGGTTGGATGTGGCACAGAAATAGAATATCCGGTTTCCAGATTGTGGGACACATCTAAAGACAAATGGTTTTCCCAGAGTAGTATCAACACCAATTTCAGAGCCTTCTAATTTGGTCACCTCAAATGGACGGCATTTTCCTTCATCCTGCATTGGAATAAGAAACATTACACCATGTGGTATTTGAACACCTTTTTTTCTGTTCCTCAATGTATGTGCCAATGATCCTGTCTATCTGCATATATCTGCATATATATATATACAGTTGTGCTCAAAAGTTTACATATCCCTGCAGAATTTTTGCTTTCTTGGCCTTTTTTTCAGAGAATATGAATGATAACACCAAAACTTTTTCTCCACTCATGGTTAAGGGTTGGGTGAAACCATTTATGGTCAAACTACTGTTTTCTCTTTTTAAATCATAATGAGAACCCAAAACATCCAAATGACCCCAATCAAAAGTTCACATATACCTTTTCTTAATATCGTTTATTGCCCCCTATAACATCAATGACAGTTTGAAGTCTTTTGTGGTAGTTGTGGATAAGGTTCTTTATTTTCTCAGATGGTAAAGCTGCCCACTCTTCTTGGCAAAAAGCCTCCATTTCCTGTAAATTCCTGGGCACACGCCACTACCCACACAGACAAGCGGTGGATACTGCGTCTGTACACGGGTTCTGCATCCTACTAACAAGCACGGATCTCCCTGTATCCGATCCGATGGCTATATAATTTTGAATATACAGAGGACCCTATTTCAGACTTACCACAAACTATTAACCATCATTCTCTCTTACATCAGTACGTAACTGATGAAGGTCTCTATGACCGAAACGTTTGTTGTTGGTACTACAAATAAATTTGAGTGCATCACAAAAACTTAAGTTGAGTGCCGGGTTCTCTTTATCTTTAAACAATTCTGGACTGCCCATATGATGATGTCATGTGTTTGGAAGCTTCTGATAGGTTTATTGGCAACATCTGAGTTAATTAGAGACACACGTGTGGATGTATTTTAATGCACACCTATACACACTGCTTCTTTGTGCAACACCATGGGAACAGGGGTGGGCTGGGCTGGGTGTCAGAGGGGCAAGTGCCCCCTGGGCCTGTCTCCCCAGCAGCAGCTGCAAGCCGCCCAGCTTCCTGCTGCCCTGAATATGGCTTTTGGCACTGTACTTTAATAATCCTGTAAGTGGTGGCCAGCCATCCCTGCATTGTAGACACGTCCACACTGCACACTGTGTGGCTGAGTCTTCTGAGCTCACCTTAGCAGTGCGCTGGCTGGGATGTTTCCTCGTGGAGGACTGAAGAGCAGCTTGAGAGAAGAGGTCTTGAAGGGTTCAGGAGATCAAGGACCGGGCCGGATCCTGTGTCTTGTGTCTGCAGTCACTCTGAGGCACAGTGAGTGTGATTTATTGCACCTATTTGAACTGTCAAGCAGCTCAGGTCACTAATAGTGATGAGCGAGTATACTCGTTGTTCAGGTTTTCCAGAGCACGCTCGGGTAATCTCCGAGTATTTGTTAGTGCTCAGAGATTTAGTTTTCCTTGCCTTAGCTGCATGATTTACAGCTGATAGACAGCCTGATTACATGTGGGGATTCCCTAGCAACCAGGCAACCCCCACATGTACTCAGGCTGGCTAGCAGCCGTAAATCATGCAGCTGTGTCAACAAATACTAAATCTCCGAGTAGTTACAAATACTCAGAGACCACCCGAGAATGCTCGGGAAATACCAACATGTACTGTGACATACTGAAGCAGAGCATGATCCCCTTTCTTTGGAAACTGGGCCTCAAGGCATTATTCCAACATGATAACAACCCCAAGCACACCTCCTAGACGACAACTGCCTTGCTAAAGAAACTGAGGGTAAAGGTGCTGGACTGACCAAGCATGTCTCCAGACCTAAACCCTACTGAGCATCTGTGGGGTATCCTCAAAAGGAAGGTGGAGGAGCGCAAGGTCTCTAATATTCACCACCTCCATGATGTCTCATGGAGTGGAAGAGAATTCCAGGGCAACCTGCGAAGCCATAGTGAACTCCATGCCCAGGAGCACTAAGGCAGTGCTTGAAAATGATTGTGGCCACACAAAATATTGACACTTTGGGCACAATTTGGCCATTTTCACTTAGTGTGCTTACTTTTGTTGCTGGCGGTTTAGACATTAATGGCTGTGTGTTGAGTTATTTAGAGGGCATGCCAAATTTGCCTGCAAGGCTCTCCCCCTCCCCCTCCAGACAGCTGTCCACCTTGAATTTTGCTGTAAATAAAACTGTCAAGTTGCAGGCAAGTTACATGGCAATTGTATAGCTTGCAACATGGGACCAGTGACAGAAAGTCCAATCCAACACATTTGGACTTTGTGTTGCAATATATCACAGGTTTCTGTACCACACAGTGGGAAATGAATACATTCAATATTGCAATTTGCCGTTGCGATTTCAGTGTTGCGCGTGTAACCTTAGTCTATATCTCACACGTTTTCCTTTCTCCACAGTGTCAGGCCTCAATGAAAGTTATCTAATATCACCCACTTTGACTTAACAAAAGTTAACTGATTAGGTGCAAAATATCATTGCAATGGAGAGGAAAAAAAGTATTCTGCTTTGTAGCTACTGTTACATTGTGTAGCCAGTTCAACATCAAAATTTGGTGAAAAGCCATTGTTAAATGTCCTGATTTTGCTAATTTAAATGACAGTGAGCATGAACTGGCATGATTCACATACAGATGAGGCAATGCAAAGTTCAACTGTGTATATGGTAGAGGCAAAAATACCCCACAGGACATACTGTAGACACCTCCAGAGATAGAACACTACTGAAATATACTGTATGATGTGGTTGTAGTGGGAGAAATGATGGGAGCTCGCCTGCAATCTTGTGTGCTCTTTGGATGTGGCAACTGCTGTGAATCTGGATGGATTAAATAGCATTTAGAGCGCGCTGTCTCTCTGACATGTAATGAATGGTTCCTTTTAACAATTGTACAGTTAGACATGTTCTTTTATTCTTAGATAAAAAGTAATGAACAATCACAGTGAACCAGGTTTCGAATAAAAGAAGAAGTCTAACTGCTCGATTCTCAATAGGAACCATTCATTACCTGTCGGAGAGACAGAATGCTCTAATTCCTGGTATTTTTTCTTTAATTCAATGCAAAGTTCAAGGGTCTCATGGCACCATGATGCCTAACCACAGGTACTCTCTAGTTTAAGGAATCCTAGAGTCAGTGACTCCTTGATTGTCCCTTTCTGCACTGCTAACGCTCCTCAGATGCTAGGAGCATAGATATGGACACTTTGTGTTGTCGGCAAATCTGCTCATCTTAGCTGGGAACCTTCCAATAAAGCCCAGTCACCTTCTTCTCATACCACCAGCACAAACTTCACTGGCCCTCCCCGCACAACACTGTAATGGCAATTGGGCATGCCTCTTTTCTCAAGATCGGTCCAATGGACAAACATATCTTCTCCATTGTTGCTCTGATAGATGAATCAATATCTCTTGTGTGCATCAATTACTTCAGTTTTAAACGGGCAGCTTGAATAAATCTGCCAACAAATATTGCTTTGTGTAAGGGTTTGCGCTGTTCCACCCTACCAAAGGGTTCTTCTCATTTAACAATTGCTGTCCACTCACTCTCTGTAGACCTTGGGGACGATACAGTTCCTGACTTATATAGAACATGATCCAAGTTTGACCAATGTTGGGCAATCATTACTGTTCTTTCAAGATGTCCATAATATATTTGCATTTCCCCAAGCAATATTCCCCACCTCTCAATGTCCTGGACCATCTGACAAGTCTGGCTCTGGCTGTCACAAACTTTACCCAAGTACTCACAACAAGGTAGTTGCTCCCTCCTTATGATTGTAACAGAATATAACTCAGGCTCGCCAAATACTTTAGTAGTTCAGCTCAACAATATAGTTCAATACATATTCCTGTAAGGGGTTGTTTCAATACTTCTCAGTTTAATCTTCTTACAGACATGCACAGGACAAGACACCAATGGGATACACAATAATTTACCGACTGCCACTGTCCCTGGACGTCATCACATTTGACTTTCTAAGGACCAAAAGGAGGTGACATGATTTCCCGTTTCGTACTTGTTTTGGAGGTTCACAAAGCCCCTAAAAAAGGACCCAAACTGATTTATCATCTTTCTATGGTTTCCATAATTAACTGCTACAGTAGATATAAAAAGTCTACACACTCCTGTTAAAATTACAGGTTTTTGTAATGTAAAAAGAAATCATACCAAGAAGAATCATTTCAGAACTATTTACACCTTTAACGTTACACAGTCTACACAATTCAAATGAAAAAGAAAATGAAAAATTTCAAGGTGGAAAACAAAATAGAGAACAAAAGTATTGTGGTTGCATAAATCTGCATATCACTAAACTAATACAGCCTTTACTGTTTGGGGTAAGAGTTTTATCAGCACGGCACATTTACAGTTGGCAAACTTTGCCCATTCTTCATTGCAGTAGTGCTCCAAATCTGTCAGATTGGAGGGCATCTCCTGTGAACAGCGCCCTCTTCAAATCGACCAACAGACTTTCAATTAGAGTCAAGTCTAGGCTTTCAGACAAGGCCACTCTAAAATTTTCATCTTCTTTTGGCGACGACATTCTTTTGTTGATTTGGACATATGCTTAGGGTCGTATTGAAAGGTGAACTTCCTCTTCATCTTTATCTTTTTAGCAAAGACCTGAAGGATTTGTTGCAAAATTGACTGATATTTGGAATTGTTTATAATTCCATCCACCTTGGCGAAAGCCCCAGTCCCAGCTGCTGTTAAAAGTCAGCCCCAAAGCATAATACTGCATCCACCATGATTCACAGTGGGTATGGTGTTCTTTTGGATTTATGTCCAAAAATTTCAACCTTGGTCTCATCAGACTATAACAGCTTTTTTCACATCTTTTAGAAGTATTGATATAGGTTTTGTCAAAACAGTGAGACTTAGATGTTTTTCTTTGTAAATAAAGGCTTCCATAATTCCACCCTACCCCACAGGCCAGACATATCAACAATCCGGAAGATTGTTGTCACATGAAGTACACAACCAGTACTTGCCAGAAATTCCTGCAGCTCCTTTGACTTTGTTATAAGCCTCTTGGAAGCCTCCTGGGCCAATTTCTTCTTATCTTTTCAACAATTTTTAAGTGATGTCCAATTCTAGGTAATGTCACTGTTGTGCCAAATTTAAGCCAATTCTTAATAATAGTCTTTACAGTGTTAAATTATACATCTAATGCTTTGGAAATTATTTTGGACTTCATCTTACTGAAACATTGAGCAATTAGATCCCTTTGCTTTGTTGTAACCTGTTTACAGACCATGACTTTTGTTGTAAAATGCAACTAAGAAACTATCAGGAACAGAATCTGTACAGATTATTTGTGACATTAAAGGGGAAAACGTTCTGCTATGATTCTTCTCGGTATGATTTCTTTTACATGATGGAATTATAACGGGGGTATGTGGAATTTTTTACCCACTGTATATACATCCTTGATTATATAGTTTCTTGTAAACAAAAGTGTTTTGTAGCCAAGGAGAGCTGAATGAATACATGAAATGAGAACGACTTAAGCACTTTATATTTTTGCACCAGTCCAAGATGATATATATTTTTTCCCAGTATTGGTAGTGGCTTGATAACACAGGCATTCGGGATGTACGCTAGCAGAGGTTTAACCATAAGCCTATTTCATTGCTAAGCTGTTTACATAAAGTACTTAGGCTTACACCCAGGAAGATGGAAGCAGAACAAAGTATTTCATATACAGAATATACAATTATATGCTAATGTTATCATTGTCGTGAACATCTTAGGGAAAGTCCTGTCTTGTATAACTAAAAGGGTAAAATATACAGTACTGTGTGGAAATCAAGGACCGCTTCATTACGAGAGTAGTTCTATTCCTTCATTAATAAAGTGTAGCTCATACAGTATATAGAACCCTAATAGATTTCTTGGCCTGATGAAGATGATGTAGTTGGAGCGCCCACCAGGGCCATGGGGGATACTCGGTGCCGGGCTTATTCTTAAAGGGGACGTGTCATGGCAGCATGGCTCAATCCGTGACCCTGGGCGTCCAATAAAAGGGGAATGAAAAAGGGATTAAAGTTTATGGGATTAAATGTTCGTGATGCCACCTGTGGTACTCAGCAATAAAGATGTTAGCAGACGCTTCAGTCAGATCCCCTGGGGTGATGGTAGTGATGCAGTAGAGTTGGCACAGCTCTCCACAGGTAGAGCTAACCCCAGGGCAGGTGTAGTATTTAAGTGAAGAGCAGATGGTGATTGGTATGCCGGGTAGGTGTTGTAGAAATAATGCCAAGACACAGCAAGGTGCAGTTTCCAGATCTACTTACAGCTCTCCAGTGCACAAAAGCCATTCGGAGGCTGTGTTCTCCGGGTGAGTGATCCAGCAAACTCCCAGGTAGTTTGGGATGCACCTTTCCAGGACTCCTTTCATATGCCTTTCTCTGGCTGTCTCACTACTCTGGCTTCCACTTCTCCTGCCCAGCATTTTTCCCCACAGTGTCCCAAGCCAGCAGCCGTGGACCTTGTCGGGCGACCTCCTCTGAGTCCCCTTGCTCCTATATGGCTGCTCTTTTGGTGAAGTATGGGTGGATATGGCTGTGGCACATACAGATACCACAGCCTCCGATTAGCTAGCTGAGTCCTTAGTTTCTCCACTGCAATGGGGCCGCTCCCCTTGCCTGCAAGCCTGGTCCCTCCACTTCTGGATGCGAGCCCCACGGGTGAACTTCTCACTACCCGTGCCTCTAGGACCCCTTCTGTCCTCCCCGGAGCTTCCTTCTGTTTATCACTCTCTGTTCCTTCTTTAGTTCCGTTCTACAAGGTCTTTCTCTTTCGGTCTCCTCAGGACCAACTGCTGTCACACGTCTGCTCTATTCTCTTTCTCCCTGCAGACTTACTTTCTGCTTGTAGACTGCTCTAATTCACTAGTAAGCGCCTCTCCTTTTCCTACCTTCCCCACCCACTCCATAACATCCTTTCCTATCCAGCCTGAGATGAGACCTTCCTCCCTAAGGGTATGTCCAGGTGCCCCGACTGAACTGGTGTGTGTTGGGCGCAAGTGCTAGAGTCCTGGGTGGTGCCCCCTCCTTTCCTGAGAGTGGAATACCACACCTCTGGGTGAGGTGCAGTACTCTGTGGCGACTTAACCCTCATACTTACTTTGCAAATCCATACCAGAATGTCTCTGCAATAATTTGTGACGTCACTTTGTCAAAGAAAGTCTATGAGAAGGAGGATGTTATAGACTTACATTAAGAAAAGAACTAACTGCCTGTGGAGTGAGCCAGGAGTAAGTAGCCATGGTCACATGAGGCAGCAGGGAGCTGAAGCTCTGCTGGAAACGGCCGAAGACGGCGATTTGCAAGTATTGTAATGCATGCACTGTACATACATTACAGTTATCTAACAGATAGTGAAATAAAAAAAAAAAGGGCTGGAATGGGACATTAACATCATTACATATTTGCTAGGAAAATGTGTTTTAAAGAAAAAAGCCTAGAAACATTCCAACAGTCTATGTTAGCAGTGTGCAACCCCTTAACTACCGACAACGTGTCAATTTGTGTCATAGGTTAATCAAGTATATATGAAGCTTGCTCGGAAGCTGAGCCGGCTTCATACCAGGCAGACATTGGCTGTGTTACATAGCCAACATTCTGTCTGTAACGGCAGTGGCCGGAGCGTGCTCAGATTGCTGCAGTCTACTCATTTAATTGTCGCTGTCAGTCTCTGACACTGACTTTTCAATTACAAAATATCCGATGCACTTGCTCCCCAGCTCACAATGACCCCACCATGCAATCACTCAGGACTGATGGGTTACCAGTTAGCCAGGGGCCTGATTAGGCTATGTGCACACGTTGCGGATTTATTGCGGATCCGCAGCGTTTTTTTCCCTGCAGAAATGCTGCAGAACCACAAGTGATTTTCAATACAATGTAAATCAATGGGAAAAAAAATGCTGTGCTATTGGTGCGGAAAATTCCGCATGGAATACGCAGTGGATTAAAAAAAGGACCATGACAATTCTTTGTGCGTTTCTGCAGCGTTTCTGCACCCATTCCACTATAGGAAAACGCAGGGGTAAAAAAGCATGAAATCTGCACAGAATCCGCAGTAGATCCGCAGGAAAAACGCACTAAATCCGCATAAAAAACATGCAGATTTTGACCTGAGTTTTCTGTCAAGACATGCAGAATCTGCACAGAAAATTCCACAGGCAAATCCGCAACATGTGCACATAGCCTAATAAAAGGTCCCCAATAACGGCATAACATCTTAGTCCTTCTGTGAAACTCAGGAAAATAAAAGAGAAAGTAAAAACATAAAAAATATAATAGAATATAAACCATCTACTGTATTTCTCCCCATAAAAATAAAAAATGTAACATTACATATACCGTACTGTATAATTGGTTTTGCCACGTCAATAAAAGTCTTCTATATTAACCCCTTTCTGACCTCGGACGGGATAGTACGTCCGAGGTCAGAACCCCCGCTGGGACATGTCAGCTGTTTTGAACAGCTGACATGTGCCGGCAATAGCGGCGGGTGAAATCGTGATTCACCCACCGCTATTAACTAGTTAAATGCTGCTGTCAAACGCTGACAGCGGCATTTAACCGGCGCTTCCGGCCAGGCGGCCGGAAATGAGCGCATCGCTGACCCCCGTCACATGATCGGGGGTCGGCGATGCTTCTACATTGTAACCATACAGGTCCTTGAGACCTCTATGGTTACTGATGCCGGTTTGCTGTGAGCGTCACCCTGTGGTCGGCGCTCACAGCACACCTGCATTTCTGCTGTATGGCAGCGATCTGATGATCACTGCTATGTACCAGAGGCGATCGAGTTGTGCCAGCTTCTAGCCTCCTATGAAGGCTATTGAAGCATGGCAAAAGTAAAAAAAAAAAAGTAAAAAAAATGTGAAAAAAAAATTAAAAAAATATAACAGTTTAAACCTTTCACCCCATTCAAAATAAATCAATAAAAAAAAAAAATCAAACCTACACATATTTGGTATTGCGGCGTTCAGAATCGCCCGATCTATCAATAAAAAAAGCATTAACCTGATCGCTAAACAGCGTAATGAGAAAAAAATTCGAAATGCCAGAATTACGTTTTATTGGTCACCGCGACATTGCATTAAAATGCAATAACAGTCGATCAAATAAAAAAATAAGCCCTCAACCGACCTCAGATCATGAAAAATGGAGATGCTACGGGTATAGGCGCAAATTTTTTTTTTTAACCAAAGTTTGGAATTTTTTTCCACCACTTAGATAAAAAATAACCTAGTCATGTTAGGTGTCTATGAACTTGTAATGACCTGAGGAATCATAATGGCAGGTCAGTTTTAGCATTTAGTGAACCTAGCAAAAAAGCCAAACAAAAAACAAGTGTGGGATTGCACTTTTTTTTCAATTTCTCCGCACTTGGAATTTTTTCCCGTTTTCTAGTACACGACATGCTAAAACAAATGATGTCGTTGAAAAGTACAACTTGTTTCGCAAAAAATAAGCCCTCACATGGCCATATTGCCGGAAAAATAAAAAAGTTACGGCTCTGGGAAGGAGGGAAGCGAAAAACAAACACGGAAAAACGGAAAATCCCAAGGTCATGAAGGGGTTAAAATATAAAATTGATCCCATACTACAAAAAAAAATTAGAAAAACCAGAATTACTGCTTTTTTGTTCTCCGTACTTTCTCCCCTAAAAAATACAATAAAAAGTGATAAAAATGTCACAAGTACCCCAAAACGGTATCAATAAAAATGTCAACTCAGCTTACAAAAAACAAGCACTCATCCAGCTCCATAAACAGAAAAATAAAAAAGGTGCAAGTCTCAAAAAAAGGCGCAAACAAAAAAATTTTTTTTTAGTTTTTTATTTCATTTGTTTTTGTCTTTTTTTTTAACATTAAAAGGACAATAAAACTGGAGATGGTATCGCCATAATTGTACTGGCATGGAGCATCATGTTGCCAGTTCATTTTTGCCATTAATCCAAAATCTCAAGAAACAATGGTAGAATTCCATTTTTTTTTTTTTTTTTTCTAGATTCGGGATACCGTGAGCATTGAGCAATGTACCGTCACATAGTGACTGCAGACTTTTGTCCCAGCTCTTAACTATCATTATTTTTTGGCGGTGTATGACACTGCACTGTGTAAATGTTGCAGCAGTATATATTGTATTGAACGAGGACCCTGTAGCTCAGATGAATGCTAGGAATATTGCTCAGCATTCATTAGTCAACCTGATATTTGCTCAATTGACTAAAAAAAATCCTAATAAAGAAAATGTTCTAAAATATTCACATAACATCAGCTGGGAAATGATCATTAACTGTTCTCCACCTTCCCATAAATGTCAGTATTACTATCACACATGGAAAGACAGTGTTGCTGAAATGTCCAATGCAGGAATACACAGGAATAAACGCCACCTTGTGGATGAAAAGTGAACTGAGATACAGAAAAATCCTGCAATTATTTCATTTTCAATGTAACAGTGTTATTATTGAACATATTTCCAAAATGTCCATTTTAATTTTTTTTTTCATAATTTACGTAGATCAAATTGTGGCTTGAAATTGGCTGAAGATGTATCCATGAAAGTGGATACACATTATAATATTGAAAATGTCAACATACAGATGTAGCTATGTTAACTATACCATGATGCAGAATTTGACACTTAAAGGGGTTGTCCAATCATATGATACTGATGACCTATCATGAGGGTAGGGCATCCATATTGGATCGGTATGGTCTGATACCAGACACCCCCACCAATCAGCTATATTAGCTCTGGCGGTGTCTGGATATAAACACCACATGCTCTGCACAACTCCATTCAATGTGCAGAGTACTGTAGATCAGCTCCTATTTTAGAGAAGGCATATTCAGTCCTCTGAATCAGAATATGTTCATTCATTTTGTAGCAGCTCTGCTTTTTTAGATAATGTACCAAACAAATGTAGGTGTGGCTACACATGAATTTGGGAATTTTTTCCTCGACAGGGATTTTAATTCCGCAGTTCTACAAAAAAAAATTTTTCAGGTGCCTATTTTTTTTTTTAAATTGATTTAGGCTAAGTGCACATGTAGCAGAATTGCCGCGGAAATTTCCGCTGCAATTCTGCATCCCTGCCGCGGGTATAACGCATGTGGAATTGGCATGCATATTCCCGTTAAACACTAGCGTTTTAAAAGCGCAATTAGCTTGCAGAATGCTAACGTTTTCCAAGCGATCTGTAGCATCACTTGGAAAACTGATTGACAGGTTGGTCACACTTGTCAAACATAGTGTTTGACAAGTGTGACCAACTTTTTACTATTGATGCTGCCTATGCGAGACTGCTACGTCATCACAGGTCATTTTCGCAAGGCATTACTGGGAACGGAAGCATCGCGAGGAGTGGGAAGGCTGCAGGGGCCGCCGGAAGGTGAGAATATCACAATTATTTATTTTAATTCTTTTTTTTTTAACAATTATATGGTTCCCAGGGCCTGGAGGAGAGTCTCGTCTCCACCCAGGGTACCAACCGCACATGATCCACTATGCCCACCATGCGGGAAGTAAGCGGATCAATGAATTCCTATGTGAATGAACATGCATGAATGAAAACGCAGCATGTGTACAAAAAACGCAGAATGCATTAAAAATGAGGGGATGCTTATGTAAGCTTTTTTTTAGCATTTTTTCGTCGGAAAACGGACAAAAAAAAAAAACGATAAAAATCCTGAATGTGTGCACATAGCCTTAGGGTATTTTGAGGGTGCCAGATTCAAAAATTACATTACTTTTGCTAAATTAGTTCTAGTTTTTGAGATAATTCATCCATGAAACTAATGCATTCCCCCAATGTGACTTGTGTGTGATATGCGAGGAGATGGAAGGACGATGGGCGTATTGCGGACAGGTAGCGCTTCCACAGGTCTAATCTTTCCTTTTTAGATTGGACGTGTAGAAGTGCCACCTGTGCGCGAAAGGGCTGTCATCCTTCCATCTCCTCGCATATCTCCCCTCACACACCGCTATGCCGCTTTTAATGTCCATATGAATTGAAATAAAGGACTTCTTTTCACCACAGGAAACAGTGAGTGCTGCCTTTCTATATTTTTTATGTCTTTATATTTTTCACCGTTGCAGGTGATAACATGGCCTCCTCACGAAGCCAGTGTTTGAATCATTCCAATAGCTTTTGCTACGTTTGTGGAGAGTATACATTGAGGGAACAAATAAAATCCATTTCTGATTTTGTGAAAAGAGCATTACTAAGCTATTTCAAAATAAAACTAGGGGACCATAATAAGACATGAGCTCCAGACATTGTCTGTAAAGCTTGTATTGGACACCATCGGCAGTGGATAACTGGTACAAGAAAATGTCTGAAATTTGGCATATCTTTGGTTTGGAGAGAACAGAGGAATCACAGTGATGATTGTTACCTCTGTGTGGTTACTATAAAGGACATTAATGGATGTAATCTGAGTATAATTACTGATCTGCCACTACACATTGACTGCAGCTGTTCAGTGTTTACATCCAGCCAGCGATGATTTGTTTGGGTCTCTCTCTAGGTGTTGGGTCTCACCAATCTGATACTGATGACCTATTCCAGGGAATGGGTTGCAAATATTATACTCTTAAAATGTAAGTTAGATGTCAGATAACAGTTTTCTGCATTGTGACAAGTACGTCGTTAGAAAATGCTACATCTACAACACTGCATGCGATATCTGTTACTTACCTTTTTATGCTTGTAGTAGTGAAGACTCCCATCATGTTTGAGAACGAACCACCTCTTCCTCCATCCTTTCAACAATCCTGAATGAGTTCGCTTATGTAAATAACCCCGGCATGTTGGTCTGGGAGTATTAGGAAAGCGGCTGATGTCTGATCCAACCACCAAGGTCAAAACATCAGGACCTTAAGAACAAAATAAATTAGATAAAATAATAAACCAAAAATATTCAGTACTTAAGTTCCCCTCCGGAATCAGGAATCAAGTACCAAGGAAACGGGCGCAGGTTCAGACACAATAACAGGCACAAGCTTCCAGCTTTAGACTGACCTGAAGATGGGGTTTAGGGCCAATTATTTGTGATTACTTGTGGATCAACCGATATGAGAAATTTATTAGAATTTATTGATGCTACCTCCTGTGTGCACAGGATAACACCATCATTCAAAATATAATAACAAAATGGACTTATGTTTTAAATATATTGCTAGTTGGACCTTAATATAAATGTCCTGGGGATCACAGTTATGCGGGTCCAACTGCCAACATGACATGTTTTCAGGATTTCCTTGATATTGACCAGGTAACAGAATAATTATCAGAGCATTCCCACAGCTTTCCTCTCTATTGGATATATAATAATAATAATAATTTTATTTATATAGCGCCAACATACTCCGCAGCGCTTTACAACTTATAGAGGGGACTTATACAGACAACAGACATTACAGCATAACAGAAATCACAGTTCAAAACAGATACCAGGAGGAATGAGGGCCCTGCTGCTCGCAAGCTTACAATCTATGAGGATATATAGATATTGGAACCTATTGGAAGAACTTGAAATTTGCTATTGAGAATTCCTGTGCTACATTGTGCAAACTGAACCAAACCATAGCAGGGAAGCGTAAAGAAAACCTGTCAGCACAATTTTGTACTGTAAAATATAGACATGGCTGTAGTGGCGCTATAATACTGAATAAACTGATACCTTTGGTGAAGAAATCTGTTTTATGGTTTTTCTTTAATCACCGTTTGAAGTTTTCTCCTAAATAGATTTCGGGGCCGGACTGTGCACTGGGTCTTCTCCTCCCTGTCTGTGATTCCTCAGTTCTTCTCCCTGTCTCCGGTCTGTTAATGACAGGTCACTGCTGAGATTTCAAACTTCAAACAGAGGTTGCAGGTCATTCACAGACCGGAGAAAGACGGCGAAGTCGGGGAAACACACACAGGGAGGAGAAGACCCGGTGCACAGTCCGGCCCCTGAGCACCAAAATCTATTGTCAGAAAACTTCAAATGGCGATTACAGAAGAACCACAAAGTGGATTTTTTACCAAAGACATCAATTTAGTCTGAATTACTGCGCCATTACAGCCATGTCTTTACTCTTACAAATTGTGCTGACAGGTTCTCTTTCTACCATTACAATTAAGTTGGAGATTGCAACTTATCATTTAAAGACAATAAGCAATTCAAGCCAACCTTATTTTGGTAAGGAGCCATACAGGGAGGGAAAACCTAAAGGTCTCCATGCACAATAGGCGAAAATGGGAAAACAAATTATCGTTTGTCAGTTAAAGCAATGATCGTTTGTTGAAGGCCCCAAATTTGCTATGGCCTACATCAGTCAACCTTGACTTTTTTCCAGTCAGTGCTTATCATCATCTGAAATAATTGAACTGTTCATATTAATTGTTCCTTTCCCAAGTTGAAATCAACTATTTAATTCCAGCTTTATCTAATGTGTATGGGCCCCCAAATAGACTTACAGAAACATGGAAGATGGCCCAAAGGTACATGTACATGATGTACTGAAGAAGAAGAACGATGCTAGAGTGACTATCGCACATATTCTCATATGTGGATAGTATATCCTTAGGCGTTATAGGGTGGCACGTGCTAGTCTGGATAAAGCCCATGTGGACCAGCCCATAGATTAATATTGGTCCCTGTGCTGTCCGTTCTCCACATGAACAGCACAAGGACCAAATACATGTTCATCTGCACGTACCCTAAGCATAGGTCATGAATATTACAGTCCAGCAGAACATAGGTAAAGTCCCAAATAGCCTTAACATTGAATTTTTCATGGAACCCTATCTCCAGTAAACTGGCTCTGCTGGTAGGGATAGGGTTAAAAATCTGATTTCTCCTTATTGTGACTTCATTTGTCAAACTCAGCTGCGCACTGAACAAAAGAAATGGGAAAATAGTAGATATTTTGTGCAATGATTGGCACATTGCATCTTTCATTTGACAGAAGAACAAAATGGTTGCAGTGACACACGAACAATGATTCAATCTGTTTTGTTCTGGATTTACAAACTGTCCTAGAAATTAATAAAATCTTTTATACATTTACTATATCATACAGAGAAGGCCTGAATATAGCATTTCAGCAGAAAAGACTGCAAATTGGTAGCTGGGTTAATATTATTATCCAAAGTTTTTAGTCCATAAAGTGATGATGATAAAAAAAACCAAAAAAATCTGTTGGAAGAAATGAAACAAAACAATATATTTTATTGGCAAAATATGAAAAATGTGACATTGGTCAGCAATAAAGGTGATTTAATGAAGCTGCTTAGAAACCTGTAACTAGATTTTTGCTACCCCACCTGAGAGCAGTCTGATGTAGGGGCATAGACCCTGATTCCAGCAATGTGTCACTTACTGGGCTGTTTGCTGCAGTTTTGATAAAATCATTCTTTTCTCTGATGCAGATAAAGCAGTTCTCTGAATGCTGAGCTCTGTATAACCCCGCCCATACCAGTGATTGGCAGCTTTCTGTTTGTACTGGCATAGGCAAAAAGCTGCCAATCAGTGGTGTGAACAGGGTTACAGAGGTCATGAATATGGAGGACTACATGGCAGGATTCCTAGTCCACTAGTAATGAACTTCGCCTGATAAAACAATGATTTTCTCAAAGGGTATCAAACCCAGCAAGTGACACATGGAATCAGGGTCTCTGTCTCTACATCATGTTGCTCTTAGATGGGGTAGTAAAAACTTGGTGATGGATTCCTTTTAAGTGAATTGAATAGATTACCATATTCGTTACCGCTATCAATTAGCCAAAGAAAGAGCATCGCCTTCTCTGGAAAACTCAGTATGTCCATGAATTACATAAATAACCCCCTAGTGCAATCCTCATGTGCATTTATAATATAATTTTTGGGAAAATTGGCATCAAGGTGTTTGCGATGCCGAGAGGCAAATAAACAGTTATTTATTATGTATGGAGCATTATTTGGGGCCCATTAAACTGTATGGGCAATATATGGGGCCCGTTATACTGTATGGAGCACTATATTGGGCCTATTATACTATATTGGGCCTATTATACTGTATGGAGAAGTATATGGGGCTCATTATACTGTATGGAGAAGTATATGGGGCTCATTATACTGTATGGAGCATTATTTGGGGCCCATTATACTGTATGGAGCAATATATGGGGCCCATTATACTGTATGGAGCATTATTTGGGGCCCATTATACTGTATGGAGCAATATATGGGGCCCATTATACTGTATGGAGCATTATTTGGGGCCCATTATACTGTATGGAGCAATATATGGGGCCCATTATACTGTATGGAGCATTATATTGGGACCATTATACTGTATGGAACAATATATGGGGCCCATTATACTGTATGGAACATTACATGGGGCCCATTATACTGTATGGGCATTATATGTCGTCCATTATAATGTATGAAGCATTATATTGGGCCCTTTACACTGTATGGAGCATTATATGGGGCCGGTTATACTGTATGGAGCAATATATGGTCTCATTATTTTGTATGGAGCAATATACGGGGTCCATTATTCTGTATGGAGCAATATATGGGGTCCATTATTCTGTATGGAGCAATATATGGGGTCCATTATTCTGTATGGAGCACTATATGGGCTCATTATTCTGTATGGAGCAATAAATGGGGTCCATTATTCTGTTTGTAGCAATATATGGGGTCCATTATTCTGTATGTAGCAATATATGGGGTCTATTATTCTGTATAGAGCAATATATGAGGCCCATTATACAGTATGGAGCAATATATGAGGCCCGTTATACTGTATGAAGCAATATTTGGGGCCCATTTTACGGTATGGAGCATTATTTGGGGCCCATTATACTGTATGGAGCAATATATGGGGCCCATTATACTGTATGGAGCATTATTTGGGGCCCATTATACTGTATGGAGCAATATATGGGGCCCATTATACTGTATGCAGCATTATATTGGGCCCATTATACTGTATGAAGCATTATATGGGGCCCATTATACTATATGGAGCATTATATGGGACTCATTATACAGTATGGAGCAATATATGAGACCCGTTATACTGTATGAAGCAATATATGGGGCCCATTTTACTGTATGGAGCATTATTTGGGGCCCATTATACTGTATGGAGAAATATATGGGGCCCATTATACTGTATGGAGCATTATATGGGACTCATTATAATGTATGGGGCAATAATTCGGGCTCATTATACTGTATGGAGCAATACATGGGACCCATCATACAGTATTGTGCAATATATGTCGTCCATTATAATGTATGAAGCATTATATTGGGCCCTTTATACTGTATGGAGCATTATATGGGGCCGGTTATACTGTATGGAGCAATATATGGTCTTAGGGTTAGCGGAACATGCCAAGTATAGGAAGGAAACAACATGGTGTGTTCGCAGCCCGGGGTCCACCGTGCAGAGATATCTGCTGCAAAGTAATTGGTGGCACTATATGGCGGTATAAGCGAACTCTGTTAACTTCACAGAATCACAAAGATATGAAAGTTTATGCTGTGCCCTGTTAACCTCACAGAGGATCACAGCTACCTAACTAAGCAAAGCAAAGAGTGGTCATGCAGCCAGCATAGCATACAAACAACTCCTCACCGGAGGTGCCGTATTCTAGGGGCTTATTTCAGCCGGGCCCTGAATCCAAGCATACAAAACTCCTCACCTGAGGTGCTGGTATTCTAGGGGCTTATTTCAGCAAACCCTGACCACATGCAGACATGACCACCAAGTAGCAAAGCTCATAATACAGGTTGATGCGACGTGCGGTCGTGCGGCCATGTGAACCTTTTATTGCTGCAGCAGACAAGGACCTTCCTAGTGGTCCAATGGGAGCTGCTACAGGGCCTGAGTGTGTGACCCCTGACCTCCAATGAGAAATCCTCCCATGGGCATGCTCAGTGTGTGCAAAGCAGGACTTAGTCCCAGAAAAGCCTGCTCGCCGATGACCAGTGCAGGCTACAACAGCAGAGCCTGGAAAAGCAGCAGTAACCCTTTGCACAGTATCAGACTGAGTGAGACGCTGGGACTGACGTCTCCGCTGAGCAGGCTCCCCAGCGGCTGATGTAGAATGGAAGACCGCAGCAGACATGGTTCGAGATTCCCCCTGTGCGCGGCGGGAACTCGACTCCTAACATAAAGTCTCATTATTTTGTATGGCGCAATATACGTGGTCCATTATTCTGTATGGAGCAAAATAAGGGGTCCATTATTCTGTATGGTGCAATATATGGGGTCCATTATTCTGTATGGAGCAATATATGGGGTCCATTATTCTGTATGGAGCAATATATGGGCTCATTATTCTGTATGGAGCAATAAATGGGGTCCATTTTTCTGTATGTTGCAATATATGGGGTCTATTATTCTGTATGTAGTAATATATTGGGTCTATTATTCTTTATGGTGCAATATATGAGGCCCATTATACTGTATGAAGCAATATATGGGGGCCTATTTTACTGTATGAAGCAATATATGATGCCCATTAGACTGTATGGAGCACTATGTGGTGCCCATAATACAGTATGGAGCACTATGTGGTGCCAATAATACTGTATAGAGGAGTATGTGGTGCCCATAATACTGTATGGAAGACTATATAGTGCCCATAATACTGTATGAAGGACTACGTGGTGCCCATAATACCATATGAAGGCCTACGCTGTCTAAAATGAAAAGTCTGCAGTCACTCTGACTGCAGACTTTTGATTCCCCCAGCGCACGCACTGCGCCAGTTTGTAAGCTATTGTAGAATTTACAATAGATATCACTCATGTAATGTAAGAAGTAAGAGAAATCTTTGGCATTGTACTATATCTATATTTCACTGCCATATCTGTGCATCATGAATTCTGGCATGTGTTAAAGGGGCCCACTGAGACTCTTTCGCCCAAGGCCCAAGAAAACCTGGAGTCGGCCCTGTATCGCCCTTCTTGAAACCTATCTTCTATGGAAAGCAATAGAAAAGTCACACTACTGTTATATTGTAGTTCTAAAGTTTCATTGGGTTCCATGGAATGGACTATTAAGTGTCACGCCAAAAAATAGAATTACGAGCAGTATGAGAACAGTTGATAAAGGCTTCCTATAAACCATAATGTGGCACCTTTTATGTACTGTATGGCTTATTAAATAAATCTGGATTTTTTTAATATACTGACATCATTCTGTATTGATTCTACAGCAAGCGATATTGCCGACTGCAGCATTTGGTAAAATGGTATTTGTGAGTTAAACAATCAATCTAATATCTCATTTATAATTTGGAAGTGACTTTAACTCTATATACCTAATATAACATAATTACATATTATTATATCTTGTATTATATGTATAGCGCCAACATATTCCTCAGCGCCATACAATTCAGGAAAGTAGCAAAAACACAGAATTACAAACAATATTTGATAAAACAGCTACTAAGTAGTAATATAAGAAATTATTGTTCCCAAGAGCTTACAATCTAAAGGATACTAAGGCAAGTTGTTACATGATACAACAGATAGGCTGGGTGTCTTTAAAAGACCAAGGGGCTTCAAATTCTGGAATTATGAGGAATTGCATAGGCCTTCATGAGGAGGTATTTTTGTAGGGGACTCAAAATATGAAATGATAAAGTATGCTTAACGCTGGTTTCGCATCTGCGGTTGTGTCCGCAGCGTTTGTACTGCATATATCCACATGCGTTGTGTATTCCTATATTTAACATTAGGGACGCATGCGTTTTTGTTTGTTCGCGTTTTGCCGCGTTTAACGACGCATGCGTCGTCTCGTCATTTGCGGCTTGGCGCGGAAATGCAACATGTAGCAATTTTTAGAGGCGTCAATTTGCCGCCTGGTAACGCATGCGGTCGATTGCGCATGGATTGCGACAAAAAAACGCATTGCTGTCTATATGAACGCATGCGTTCACAAGCACATGCGTTTGTTTGCGTTCGTGAACACATGCGTTTCAATAGAGAAAAACATGTCTAGACACTGATAAGCCACCCCCCACCATCAAGGTGATAAAGGGAGGGTGTGGACAGTTGCTGGTCACTTCTGAGCAGACAGCCAAGCAGAGCAAACAGACCCCAGCACCTTGAAGCAAACAAGCCTCTGAACAATGTGAGTATATCCTAGCCAATGCCTTTATTTTCTATTTTTTTCCTTTCATGTCCTAATTTCTGCCATTTCTTTCTTTCTACATGCATCAGAATGTCTTCTTCTTCTTCTGATGAGGAGTTTCATCCAGGACAGTCGGAAGTGGAGCATGTCAGTGAGGTGAGTACTTGCCTCGTCAGATTGGTAAGTATTCACTGTCACATCTACACATGTGACAATTTGAATTTTTCTTTTTTTAGAGCTCTTCTTCTACTGCGGCAGAGACAGGGCAGGAGCAGCGGAGTCAAGGTCCGGTGGAAAGACGGCAGCGGGTACGTATACAAGGCTGACTGTTATCTAGAATCTTCCTTTCTTTCGTATTTCTTAACTTTTTTCTTCTGGAATCCTTTTGTATGTTGACTTTCCTATTCATGCCATTTCTCAGCATCTTTTTTCTTTCTTTTCCTTATGTTAATTGAACAAACTTTAATGACTGTATTTAATTTTTAGGTTTCACAACGGGAGGATGATCTAATCGAGAATGACCTCCTCATCTCCCTGGTCCAGGAGCGAGTCCCGTTGTGGGAAACCCGGGATCCACTGCACTCAAACAACGTCACGATCCGGTGCTTATGGAATGAGGTGGCCCAAGTGATGTGGGATGGCTGGGACAACGCCCCGAATCGGGTCCGAAGTGCATTTGGTAAGTATTGCAATGCAGTGTGAAGCAGCAGAGACCTTGGGCGTGCTCACACAACTGTGTGTGATGAAAGAAACTCAGAGGAGTTTCTGTCATCACACACAGTTGTGTGAGCATGGCCAAAAGTCCTTTTTCTGACCTTTTTTTTTTTTTTTTTTTAACAGTGGCCAAAGTGAAAACAGTGAAAACACGCTGGCGTTCGATGAAGGACCACTTCAACAAGGACCTGCGTCAAGAGAGCCGTGTTCCCAGTGGTTCAGGAGCAAGGATCAGAGGACACAAATACCATCGAGATCTGGCATTTTTAAGACCGGTCCTTGCCCAGAGAACGTAAGTATTTATCACGTGCATTAGGTTGTATTGTATTGCCATAATCTGTATTTTTATATTCCACAGGATTTTGCGTCTGGTAAATTTTTGATATTAATTTTCTTTTTCCTTTTTTTACAGCACATACAGCACTACTGTTGGCCCAGGTTCTGGAGCGGTCCTTCATCCGACAGCCACGGACCCCTCCCAGCCATCCAGCAGCGCAGCAGCAAGTGGGCCTTCCACACTAACTGGAGACCAGGGAGCTGGTCCATCAGGTCTTCCCCTTTCGCAGTCCTCTTCCACTGCTCCTTTTTTTTGGGGGGTTCCTCCCGGCAGTGGCAGAGGGCTTCGGACAGGTCACTCATGCCTGAGTTTTTGCACTTGAGCTCGGTTTTACATGAAGCAATCAAGGCTTTGGGTGACCGAATGGATGTTTCACATAGCCTCTTGAATGCACGTATCCAGGAGTTCAGGAAAAGCCTTGATCAAGTGAAAGCCGACCTCCAGAGGCCAGCACATCATTTTTTTAACCAAATTGAGCGTGGCATGTCGGAACACCTTACTCCTGATCTCCAGCTGAGTGTCATGCAGGCCTGCAATGCTGCTTACGTGCAGGCTATGCAGCAGAGTCGGTATTTCCAGCAGACAGTGGCGGCATATCCACCTGTGCCTTCACTGTCACGATTAACCTCAATGCCGACCTCTGCTGCATTCCACTGCACGGCCACCTCAATTCCTTCCACAGCCGGACACCACTACCATGCCGAGTGCAGTTGGACATCCCACCGCCACCACCATGACATCCGCTGCTCCTGTTTGGACCTCCTCCACTGACACCACAATGCAGCAGGACCCTGGCATGGCCTTCCGTACCACCACCACCACGATGCAGCAGGACCCTGGCATGGCCTTCCGTGCCGCCACCACCACGATGCAGCAGGACCCTGGCATGGCCTTCCATACCGCCACCACCATGATGCAGCAGGACCCTGGCATGGCCTTCCGTACCGCCACCACCACGATGCAGCAGGACCCTGGCATGGCCTTCCACTCTACAAGCGCTATGGACTCTGGCATGGCTGCACGCTCTACGAGCACTATGGACTCTGGCATGGCTGCACGATCTACAAGTACTATGGACTCTGACACAGTGCAGCCAGACCCTGACAGGTCACCCACCACCACACCACACCATATGAGCCCACCAAGACCTCCCCCAACCAGGCAAACCAAAAAAAACACACAAAAAAAACAGAGGACTCTTAGCATTCCTCCCCCTTTACCTCCCAATGTGTCTGTAATGTCAGGTTTGTCTCACCCTTCCAGTGCGTCTCAAGCCTCTCATGTGTCAAGCCCCATCCCCGAACTTCCAGACCCTTCTAGTTTCATTGCCCCTTCTCCTGCCACCTCTGCGTCGTCCACGGTTAGCTAGGCCTCAGTGCTTCACACCCCCCGTTTACATCACTCTACCCCAAGCTGGCGCAGTAAATACATTTTTTTGGTTGTTAAAAAATAAAAAAAAATTTGATTTGCCACAATTATGTTTGGTTTATTGTGTCTTCCGCCGCCGGCAACACACACCGTACGCCAACTAAGAAACTTCGCCACACACTTACTTTTTGGACCACATCATATCTCCAGTAGTTATAAAAAAAAAGACTGCAGCTTTGTGTGTCTTTAGTATACAGATATGAGGTGGGCCAAAAAATATTACATGTATCTCCATAATCTCTTTTCGTCTGTGACTAGTGTTGCAGTCTGAAGAGAAAATGGTGGAAATACAGTGCAGACCTCTACTGAACAAGTCAGGTGTCAAAAAACTCATTAGTTAGGACACCTGACCTGTTGAGTAGAGAACTGCCTTGTATAACCACCATTTTCTCTTCTTTATACATAATCTATTACACACAAATTGAGGGGACAATGGTGAACACACGGCATATCTATGCTCACCTGCACAGGTGTCAGAAATAGTGAATTCATGAGGCTGTTATATGTGCATCATGAATTCATTATTTCTGACACCTGACTTGATGAGTATAGATCTCTTTAGTGTGACAGTCATTGTCTCTTCAGTCTGTGTCCAATGGATACAGCAGAACAGAATCAGGACGCAATGACGCCAACAAGCTTACCAATAAAGCAACATGGCTGCCATAACACTACCAGTATGTGGCCAGTGTTTTATATCAGTATTTGTAAGCCAAAACAAGGAGTGGAACAATTAGAGGTAAATTATGATATTAACATAATAACTAGCACCTCTGCCTTTATCACCCACTCCTGGTTTTGGATTACAAAAACTCATATTAAATACAGACCAAATACTGCTAGTTTTAGGACAGCCTTGGTTTGTAGAGGAAAAAGATAGGAGACACGGTCAACACAACCAAAACTAAAGTTTATTAATGAGAAATATTATTTTCATATCAGAAAATTACTGGTACAGATCTAATTACATCAGGACATTTACACAACATTGTCCTGCTATGACACACGTCCAATATCTGAATCAAAAAAGGCAGCAAATTGGTCCCGCATGTGACCAACTGCTGCAGTTGACCGCAGCGGGTGATGCTGGAAATCGGGCAGTGGGTGTGCAACTGGTTCATCCAGTTCAATGTTGGGTTGCTCCTTAGCCATTATATAATTATGCAGAACCACACAGGCTTTGACCACCTCGTCGACTGTTTCCACTTTTAGATTTATGGCTGATGCAAGAATGCACCATTTAGCGACCAGAATGCCAAAGGTATGCAGCACCCCAGAGTCCTGGTCATGCAGTATTGTCGCTCTCCCACCAGGGGGAGTGATGGTACGTCTGATTGTACTAAAGGAGTTCACCTGACCAGGTATCACATTCACACACTACACTTCACACTCCGGCCACCAGGGGGAGCAAAAGGTTCTATGTATTAGGCCACTCCTCACACTCGGGTAAAACTGGGGGTTGGATAGGAAGTTAGAGAGAACGCTACTGGGTGAGACCCAGGAAAGACCTTTCAGGCAGACAGGGAGAGAAGGAGGAACATCTGAGCTGCAGACAGAGGTCCCTGTCACGGGTGGGATCCTGGCAGAGACTGAGCGAGAGATAGAACGTTACGGAGCTGCGCCTGAACCTCATTGCGGCAGCATCCTAAGAAAGGACAAGAAGCGAAGTATATTGTGGAGAAGTGAGAAACGAGAGCAGAGCACAAGGAGATAATACCAGGAGGAGTCCTGCCCTAAGATCGGCAACATCCTTCTGAGGCGCGTAGCCGGTGGCCGGAACACCGAGGGAGTAATAGGCTCTACGCATTACTTCAAACTACGGCAGGACAGTTAATTCCAAGTTGGCTGCCCAACCTTTAACCTAATGAAGACAACGGAGGCAAATTGTGGGAGAGGGGCGTCACTAGGGTCCCTATAAAATAGCTCCAGGCCTACCCCGTCATACGGGTCGTCCTATCCATATCATCTGGGGGACGTAGAGAGAGAGAATATCAGAAACATACATGACAGTTGTGAGGACTATCCCGTGGTGCTCAGCAGGGAGGTACTACAACGCACAGGCGCAAGTAGGAAGGCTACTGATTTCCACCTGCAAAGGGAACTCTGGATGTGCCTTCGGACCGGCTGGATTCAACCAGCCCTGTTAGCATTGCTCTGGATTGTGGATGCTGAAGTCTACAGTAAAAGGTAAAGAGACTGCAACCCTGTGTCCTTGTTATTTACTGCGACCTACACCATCATCATCTTCCTTACTGGGAAGCCCTGGGGACATACTTCACCTGTGGGAAGGTATACCATCTAGCGGCCATTCCATCACCCCAGTGGACCCCTAGCAGCGTCGGTCATCCTGACCGAGTACCACAGGTGGTGTCACGAACACTTGACAAACTACATCCTTTGATTGGGTGCCCCTTAGCAGGGCCACAGACCGGGTCGGGCCACCGTGACATCCCCAGAACCGAGACAGAAGGGACCCGGTACCGAGTACCCCACTGCCCTGCAGTGCCAGGTACACTCTACTGTTCTTCGGGCCCTGGTCAGTCTGTAGTTAAAGATCCTTCTAGTGTGGTTCAAGTCTCGACTGGAATAGGGCTTCAGTAGGTTTTCACACATCTGAAAGGCCTCATCCCCAACCATAACAAATGGCATCGGTGGACCTTGAGTGTTGGAGAGAGGTTGTGGCGGGGGAAAATTGAAAGTTTTGCCATACACACTGCGGCCCATATGCGAGTTCTTGAAAGTCTGGGAATCGATGCCACGGCCAAAAGCTCCAATGTCCACGGCGATGAAGCGACAGTTCGCATCAGCTATTGCCATGAGCACAACAGAAAAATATTTTTTATAGTTGAAATACTCCGATCCTGTTCTGGCAGGTTTGATAATGCGGATGTGCTTTCCATCCACCGCTCCTAAACAGTTGGGGAAATCACAAACACTCCAGAATTTTTCTGCAATTTCAAGCCACATGTCGACTCATCCCGGAGTACATTCCACAAAGCCCGACAGGTGTCCGCAACTATTCCGGACAGGGTGGATATTCCAAGCCGGTATTGGAAGTGGAGGGATGATAAACTCTCTCCGGTTGCCAGAAATCTGTAAAACAAACCCAAGAAACATTACAATCTATTCTACTTATGGTGTGGTTATGCTAAAGAAAGAAAGGAAAATACCCAAAAAATACATGTCAGAAAACGAAAAATTTGGACTGTCATTGGTTTAGATTTGGAACGTACCTTAATGTAACTAGCAGACGTTCCTCCGGTGGAATCGCTCTACGGAGCTGGGTGTCCTGTCGCCGTATGGCTCCTTGAACACGACCAAGCAAATCCCGGAACAAGTCTTGCGACATCCTTGTGTATTCCTGGAATTTCTCCAGGTTGGCATTAAGCTCGCCATACAGCGTGTGATAGGCTCCACGGCTCTCACGTAGTTCGATAATGGGGTGTCTCCAAAAACGCCTACGTTGTCTGCTTCTCCATCTTTCGCGATTTCTGTCTTGCTCCCAAGCAAAAGCACAGGCAAGAAACAGCTTGGTGCTTAAATCCAGGTTGAAATAAAAGCTCTCCATGCAAAGATCCATCATGACACAGGATACAGGAGCAAAATCTGAAGATTCCAGCTGTTCAGGGGTCTATATATAGAGATTCCATAATACACGCCCTCTGTAGTCCCATTGGCAGTGTCTGGTTATCTTGATTTTTCTCGTGAAATTTCTCATCATGCGCACCAAAAACGCAAACGCAGGAAAAAACGCATATAAACGCGTACAAACGCGGCGTTTTTTTAACCGCATGCGTCTAAAAAACGCCGCGTTTGTACGCGTTTATATGCATTTTTTCCACCACTTGCGGATGCGTTTTAAACGCTGCGGATTTAAACGCTAATGTGAAACTAGCCTTATTGTGTGAATCTAGAGAGCAGGTGTAGCCCACTGCCCAGGGAAGTCTTGTATGGAAGATGTACAATAAAGAAGTAAGACTCCATTCAATAAGAAATTAAACAGCGTGAGTAAGATGATAAAAGAAGAGATGTAGGAAGGTGTCTTGTGGTATCCTCTATAGGAGAAGACCCGAGGTTTAAATATTTCTTTCCTACTGTGACACGCAGGAGGTATAAACATTAAAAAACAGTCCACAGATTTCTAGAGCCATAGGTACAGTTTTCTTTTAAGGAGTTGTTTGTTGTTTAGATAAAAGTCTGCAGTTACTCCGACTTCTGAATCCTTAGAGTGTGCAATGAGCTTGCTGTCAGGATTCTCCGATGTTGACGGAAATATCAGAAGATCAAGTGACAGCAAGTATTCAATATGCATTCTTCTGGCCACATTCAGGGATGCTAACTTGACTTTTTATTTTTTTTAAACATCTCATTAAAATTCATGGACAAATAATATTTTTATGGACACATTGGGAAACCTTATTCAATAATTAGAATTATAAGTGATACATATCTATAGCCCGTAATTCTGATATGAAGACATCAGCTGCATTCACTGTAAACTGTAATGTAAGGGTCTAAATAATCTGTAAAAAATCCTACAAGAAAGGATTCAAGAAAACCATGGACACCTTCACTTTTTTTTACAGACAGGGCAAAAAAGTGCCCTATTTTTATAGACTGTCCTGGAATTTCTGAATGGTTGGCAACCCTGACTACATTGATAATACAGAACTTGAAATATCACTGCAGTTAATCTCTTCCGTAAATGCTGGGTGCCTCTAAAAGTATGGAGGTCCTGGGCAATTGCCCAGTACGCTCCCCAACACTGGTAATGAGAATAACAACAGACATATCAAAAGACCAGAAAACTGCTTTGAGGTTCTGTGCCCACCAACCATATTCATTGTAAATACTCTGGCTGTGTTGGAACCTCCCTGGCATCCAGCACTTAAGGCACATGCCAATTGCCCCAAAGCCATATCTCTGCAGACTTCTTCCGCCAAAAATGGCCCAGCTCTGGACCACTTACATAGTAAAATGTGGTCCTCAATGCCAGGTTGGTTATTGGCAGCGCCAAATATTTTGACAATGGGGGAGACTACAGGTGCTTCTCACAAAATTAGAATATCATCAAAAAGTTAATTTATTTCAGTTCTTCAGTACAAAAAGTGAAACTCATATATTATACAGAGTCATTACAAACAGAGTGATCTATTTCAAGTGTTTATTTCTTTTAATGTTGATGATTACGGCTTACAGCCAATGAAAACCCAAAAGTCATTATCTCTGTATATTACAATAATTAATAAAAAAACACCTGCAAAGGCTTCCTAAGCATTTTAAAGGGTCCCCTAGTCTGTTTCAGTAGGATCCAAAATCATGGGGAAGACTGCTGACTTGACAGATGTCCAGAAGGCAGTCACTGACACACTCCACAAGGAGGGTAAGCCACAAAAGGTCATTGCTAAAGAAGCTGGCTGTTCACAGAGTGCTGTATCCAACATTATGCTTAGGAAGCCTTTGCAGGTGTTTTTTATTAATTCTTCTAATTTACTCAGATAATGACTTTTGGGTTTTCATTGGCTGTAAGCCATAATCATCAACATTAACAGAAATAAACACTTGAAATAGATCTCACTCTGTTTGTAATGACTCTATATGAAATATGAGTTTCATTTTTTGTATTGAAGAACTGAAATAAATGTACTTTTTGATGATATTCTAATTTTGTGAGAAACACCTGTACATTCTCTCACAATCCAAGAGTTTTATATAATCATCTGTACTAAAAAAAAGAATAATTTTGCATTGCAGCCACTGATTCTCAGGCAAAAATACTTAAAAGGTATTTTTGCTGTATGCATTTACTAGCATTATCTACTGCATACACATGCGTGATTGTATACTGCATATACAGTTCTCTGCATATAGATACTCTAGCTAGGCTGAGGAATAATTACAGGGTGCAAACTAGCTAGTGATTTGGAGGAAGGGATTTTGTAGGGTAAGAATAAAAGCCAAAGTTGTCTTCAGTCTTACCATGATTAATGTTGAAAGTAAAGAATTCATGTATATTTCCTATTTTGGGGCCATACATAGGAGAAACGCGTTTTGCAAGCACAGCGAGCACAGTTCTGTAGCTGCAGTTTTTTTCTGATGGGAAAAAATGAATGTACAATTAATATTGCTGCCAGCCTGCAAATGTTATCTGCTTTATATACTGTGTTCAGCAGCTGAAACAATGCTGTGGAATATGTTGGCGTTATTTGTAAAAAATGGGAACCAAACAGTGTAAATAATAATTATTCTCTAAGTATTTTGTGCATATATAGTTAATACCAGAAGTTTACATACACTATATAAAAAGACACATATGCATGTTTTTCTCAATATCTGAAATGAAATCAGAATAAACATTTCCTGTTTTAGGTCAGTTACGATTACAATAATTATTAATATTTGCCAAATGCCAGAATAATGAGAGAAATAATGTTTTAAAGGGAACCTGTCACCACGTTTTTGGAAGATGGGATAAAAATAGCGTTAAATAGGGGCAGAGGTGGGCGTTACATTAGTGTGTTTGTTATGCGTTTATTACCCACCTAAGTTGCCGAAATAACTTTGCAAAGTCTCCGTTTTCGCCTGTCAATCAGGCTGGTCAGGTCACATGGGCGTTGTGTTCCCCCAGATTTGGCGTAGTTTTCCGTTGGTGGCGTAGTGGTGTGCGCATGCCCAAAGTCCGGAATCCTCTTCCAGGGGATTTAAAATAGCGCGGTGTTCGTTATTGCATTGGTGATCGGTGGGCGCGGCCATCTTCCTTTGGCCGCGCGTGCGCAGAAGCGGCGCTCTGCTGGCCGCGGCTTCAGGAAAATGGCCGCCGCGATATCCATCTGCGCACGCGCGGCATCCCGCGGCCATTTTCCTGAAGCCGCGGCCAGCAGAGCGCCGCTTCTGCGCACGCGCGGCCAAAGGAAGATGGCCGCGCCCACCGATCACCAATGCAATAACGAACACCGCGCTATTTTAAATCCCCTGGAAGAGGATTCCGGACTTTGGGCATGCGCACACCACTACGCCACCAACGGAAAACTACGCCAAATCTGGGTGAAGACACCACGCCCATGTGACCTGACCAGCCTGATTGACAGGCGAAAACGGAGACTTTGCAAAGTTATTTCGGCAACTTAGGTGGGTAATAAACGCATAATACACACACTAATGTAACGCCCACCTCTGCCCCTATTTAACGCTATTTTTATCCCATCTTCCAAAAACGTGGTGACAGGTTCCCTTTAAGGCATTTTTATTACTTACTGCAAAGTCAAAAGTTTACATACACTAAGATTACTATGCCTTTAAACAATTCTGGTCTGCCCATATGATGATGTCATGTGTTTGGAAGTTTCTGAAGGTTTTTTGGCAACATCTGAGTTAATTAGAAACACACCTGTGGATGTATTTTAATGCAAACCTGAAACACACTGCTTCTTTGTGTGGCATCATGGGAAAGTCTAAAGAAATCAGCTAAGATATGAGGAAGAGAATTGTGGACTTGAACAAGTCTGACTCATCCTTGGGTACTATTTCAAGACACCTGAAGGTGCCTCATTCATGTGTACAAACAATTATATGCAAGAACAAACAATATGGGAATGTCCAGCTATCATACCGCTCAGGAAGGAGATGGGTTCTGTGTCCCAGAGATGAACGTGCTTTGGTCTGACAAGTTCATATCAACCCAAGGACAAAAGCAACAGACTTTGTGAAGATGATGGCGGAAGCTGGAAAGATTGTATCAATATCCAAAGTGAGTACTGTATCAACATGGGCTGAAAGGCCACTCTGCAAGGAAGAAGCCATTACTCCAAAAGAAACATAAAAAAGCCAGATTTTTGTTTGCAAATGCACACTGTAACAAAGATCTTCATTTTTGGAGACATGTCCTGTGGTCTTATGAAACTAAAATTGAACTTGGAAGCCTAAGAACAACATCCCAACTGTGAAACCCTGGGGTGGCAGCATCCTGTTGTGGGATTGTTCTACTGCAGGAGAGACTGGTGCACTTCACAAAATAGATGGAATCATAAGAAAAGAAGATTATGTGGCAATACTGAAGCAACATCTCAAGACATCAGACAGGAAGTTAAAGCTTGGGCGGAAATGAGTCTTCCAAATGGACAATAATCTGAAGCATACTGCCAAAATGGTAACAAAGTGGTCAATGTTTTGGAGTGGCCATCACAAAGCCTTGATCTCAATACTAAAAGTGTTATTCTGATTTCATGTCAGATATTGAGAAAAACATACATGTGTGTCTTTTTATATAGTGTATGTAAACTTCTGGTTTCAACTGTATATAAATACACATTTATTATTAGGTAATATAATTATCCTGATTTGGGAAAAACAGTGCTATTACAATTATATACATAAATAATATTTTTCTAATACAATCACAAAAAAAGAAACACTAAACCTAAACAAAGTGCAAGCTTTCAGGTCCACAGACCACCAGACTCCAAATATAAAATGCAAAAACAGGCTGAAATTATATATGATCATGGTGAAAAGCTAATTATTTTTTCCATACCTAAGTATATGATGCTTTGGATCTGACTGAGAAAAGTTATCTATCTATCTATCTATCTATCTATCTATCTATCTATCTATCTATCTATCTATCTATCTATCTATCTAAACATAGAAAATTGGAACAGCACTTTACCAATAGGTGGGTGCACGCCTCCCAGACAAAATATCCAAGACTTGCCTCAATCCAGACATGGGAAAAAATGCAGGCAGCACTCCATAGCTTAAAGGTGAAAAAATGTGGTTATATTTCAAACCCACATGCTGTGGCAACGTTTCGGCTCAAATGAGCCTTTTGAAAAAGGCTCATTTGAGCTGAAACATTGCCACAGCATGTGGGTTTGAAATAAAACCACATTTTTCACCTTTAAGCTATGGAGTGCTGCCTGCATTTTTCCCATATCTATCTATCTATCTATCTATCTATCTATCTATCTATCTATCTATCTATCTATCTATCTATCTATCTAATCTCATACCTCCCAAACGTCCTCAATCCAATGGGAAAGTCATGAAATTGGGGAGATGTCCTACTGTTGCAGTAGGTCAGGGGTGTTTCCCAACTTTAACTGTACAGTGGGGAAAATAAGTATTTGATACACTGCCGATTTTGCAAGTTCTTCCACCTATAAAGAATGGAGAGATTTGTAATTTTTATCGTAGGTACACTTCACCTGTGAGAGACAGAATTTAAAAATATAAAGCAGAAAATCACATTGCATGATTTTTAAATAATTGAATTGCATTTTATTGCATGAAATAAGTATTTGATCACCTACAAACCAGCAAGAATTCTGGCTCCTATAGACCTATTAGCTTTTCTTTAAGAAGCCTCCTACTCTGAACTCATTACCTGTATTAAATGCACCTATTTGAACTCATTACCTGTATACAGTCTGGGAGAAAAATATTTAGTCAGCCACCAATTGTGCAAGTTCTGCCACTTAAAAAGATGAGAGAGGCCTGTAATTGACATCATAGGTAGACCACAACTATGAGAGTCAAAGTGGGAAAACAAATCCAGAAAATCATCTTGTCTGATTTGGCAAGATTTATTAAGCAAAATATGGTGGAAAATAAGTATTTGGTCATCTAAAAACATGCAAGATTTCTGTCTCTCACAGACCTGTAACTTTTTCTTTAAGAGGCTCCTTTGTCCTCCACTCATTACCTGTAGTAATGGCACCTGTTTGTACTGTTATCAGTATAAAAGACACCTGTCCACAACCTCAAATTGTCACACTCCAAACTCCACTATTATAAAGGCCAAAGAGCTGTTGAAAGACACCAGAAACAAAATTGTAGCCCCGCACCAGGCTGGGAAGACTGAATCTGCAATAGGCAAGCAGCTTGGTGTGATGAAATCAACTGTGGGAGCAATAATAAGAAAATGGAAGACATACAAGACCACTGATAATCTCCCTCGATCTGGGGCTCCACGCAAGATCTCACCCTGTGGGGTCAAAATGATCACAACAACAGTGAACAAAAATCCCAGAACCACACGGGGGGACTTAGTGAATGACATGCATAGAGCTGGGACCACCGTAACAAAGGCTACCATCAGTAACACACTACGCCACCAGGGACTCAGATCCTGCAGTGCCAGACATGCCCCCCTGCTTAAGCCAGTACATGTCCGGGTCCGTCAGCAGTTTGCTAGAGAGCATTTGGATTATCCAGAAGAGTATTGGGAGAATGTCATATGGTCTGATGAAACCAAAGTGGAACTGTTTGGTAGAAACAAAACTCATCATGTTTGGTGGAGACAGAATGCTGAGTTGCAGCCAAAGAACATCATACCTACTGTGAAGCATGGGGGTGGCAACATCATGCTATGGGGCTGTTTCTCTGCAAAGCGACCATGACGACTGATCTGTGTACATGAAAGAATGAATAGGGCCATGTATCGTGAGATTTTGAGTGCAAACCTCCTTCCATCAGCAAGGGCATTGAAGATGAAACGTGGATGGATCTTTCAGCATGATAATGATCCCAAACAAACCACCAGGGCAATGAAGCAGTGGGTTCATAAGAAGCATATGAAGGTCCTGGAGTGGCTTAGCCAGTCACCAGATCTCAACCCCATAGAAAACCTTTAGATGGAGTTGAAAGTCTGTTGTTGCCCAGCAACAGGCCCAAAACATCACTGCTCTAGAGGAGATCTGCATGGAGGACTGGGCCAACATACCACCATCAGTGTGTGCCAACCTTGTGAAGACTTATAGAAAACATTTGACCACTGCCAGGATGTATAACAAAATATTTAAATGAACTTTTGTTAATCACCAAATACTTATTTTCCACCATAATTTGCAAAATAAATCTTGCCAAATCAGACAAGGTGATTTTCTGGTTTTCTCATTTTGACTCTCATAGTTGTGGTCTACCTATGATGTCAATTACAGGCCTCTCTCATCTTTTTAAGTGGGAGAACTTGCACAATTGGTGGCTGACTAAATACTTTTTTACCCCACTGTAAGAGACACCTGTTCACACACTCAATCAATCACACTCAAACTGGGATGGGCTACAGGACAATAGGCAAGCAACTTGGTGAGAAGACAACTGATGACACAATTAGAAAATGGAAGAAACACAAGATGACTGTCAATCTTCCTCAGGCTGGGGCTCCATGCAAGGTCTCGCCTCGTGTGGTAAGGATGATTTTGAGAATGGTCAGGAATCAGCCCAGAACTACACAAGAGGACCTGGTCAATGACCTGATGAGCTGGGACCACAGTCTCAAACATTACTGTTAGTAACATGGAATAAAATGCTGCAGGAAACACAAGGTCCACCCTGCTCACACTAGCACATGAGCAGCCCCATTTGAAGTTTGCCAATGACCATCTGGATGATCCAGAGGATGCATGGAAGAAGGTCATGTGGTATGATGTGACCAAAAAAGAACTTTTTTGGAGGAAGAATAAGGATGAGTACAACCCCAAGAGCAGGTTCCAACCGTGAAGCATGATGAGGGAAACATCATTTTTTGGAGGTGATTTTCTGCAAAGTGGACAGTACGACTGCACAGTATTGAAAGGAAATTGCATGGGGTCATGTATCGCTAGATTTTGGCCAACATCCGGCTTCCCTCAGTAAGAGTATTAAAAATGGGTCAAGGCTGGGTCTTCCAGCATGACGATGACCCAAAACACACAGTCAGGGCACCTAAGGAGTGGCTCCGTAAGAAGCTTTTCAGAGTCCTGGTACCAGTCTCCTGACGTGAATCATTGAAGGGAGCTGAAACTCAATCTTGCCAGCTACAGCCCTGAAATCTGAAAGATCTGAAAAAGACCTGGATGGAGGAGTGGGCCAAAATCCCTGTTGCAGTGAGTGCAAACTTGGTCAAGAACTACAGAAAACGTCTGACTTCTGTAATTGCAAACAAAGGTTTCTGTTCCAAGTTCTGTTTTTCCATTGTATCAAATATTAATTTTATGCAATAAAATGCTAATTATGCAGGAATCATACAATGTGATTTTTTTAAGATTCTGCCTCTCCCATGTGAAGTGTATCTACGATGAAAATTACAGACCTCTTCATTTTTTGTAGGTGGTAAAACTTGCAAAATTGGCAGTGTATTAAATACTTTTTTTCCCCCACTGTATATGTGTCCTTAAACACTAAAAGTGCAGCAAGGAACCATGGGATCCCTGCACCACCATTATCTTGGGTAGACATTGAAGAACAAAGCAAAGACATTCAGGTCACTTAGTATTCACAAGTCACAGGAATGGCAACAGACAGCACCTAGTAGCCAAGGAGTAGCTATGTGAAAGAACTTACAGTTACAGGCAAATGGGATGCTTGCATGGGACATCATAGTTTTTGGGGTAGGCACTAAAGACATCATAGTGAGTGAGGAGGACTGTGGGGGAAATATACTTTGTGTGGGCAGACTTTAAGAGCACTGTGGGGAATCCATATTGTTGAGGACACTAAAATGGTTATGGGGGTTTCTGTGGGGGCATTATACAGTGTGGGGGCATTATATTGTCTTGGGGAATGGTGATGGTATTATTTTGTGTGGAGAGAATGTATGGGTATCATACTGTGGATAGTGGATTGTGGCACCATGATACAGTGTGATGGACAGTTGGGGTATTATACTGTGTATGTGACACTGTTAGGGAATCAAATTTTGTTGGAGGCAATGTGGGGGCATCATTCTGTGAGGCGTGGAGCATTTGGGGCATCATACAGCTTGTTGGGTACAATGTCAGTGCATCATACTGTGGGTTTGGGGGGCAATATGGGTCATTATACTGTGTGGGGGCACTGGGAGGTATCATACTGTGTGTGTGTGTGGGACTGTCAGGATATTATACAGTATGAGATGACTATGGGCATCATACTGTGTGTAATTGGCTCTGGGGACATCAAAATAAATGTGTCTGGTGGCACTGTGGGGGCTTCACACAGTGTGGAGGGTCCACTAAGGGGGCATCATAATATTTGTGGGAGCCAATGTGGGTGCATCCATTTTAGGAGGTATGGCAGTTGTTTTGTTCGTTTTTATTTTTATTTTCAAACCAAATTTCAACTTAACTTAAAGGGGTTTTCTCACGAACAAAAGTTCATTTTAAGCAAGAGATCTTGTAATAATCTTATACATGTGCTCCTGCTGTGTACTGTGTAATGTCTGTGCCTTACCGTGCAGGAACATGGTCTGATCATATCACATCTCCTGGGCAGTGGAGGAAGCAAAAGCGTATACTAACTTTACAGCACGGAATCGCAGCTAAATCAGTTTGTGACATAAAAGCATTTCCCTGCCTGTTTCTAAACAATATTTAGCTTCAAAGAAAGAATAATTTCTGATCCCATCCTGTCCTGTCTGCATTCTCTCTTTTGCTTCCTCCCCTGCCCAGGAGATGTGATATGATCAGACCATGTACACAGTACACAACAGGGGCACATTTATAAGATTATCTCAGCACAGGGACATTTTATTTAAACACATCCAATTGTGGAACTTTTTATTGTTTCAAGATCTATTGATTAAAATTAACTTTTGTTCATGGAAAACCCCTTAAACAAGTGAATGGGTGTAAGCTGCAATAATATGTACAGTCACCTTCATATATTCATTGTGCCCTTTCAGGACAGTTTACAAAATCCCATTCAGTATTCTTGTTGAAAAAAATCGACTAAATACAGAATATATCTAGCTAGTTATGGCTAAGAAGAAGGGAGTTCAAGGGTTCAAAATGCCTAATAAGTCCCATATCTTGTAGACCTTTTGCCGAATCTTTTATAGAAAATACGCTGATGAAGATGTTATTAATAATTTTGTTTTAAACATTAATTTGATCAACTCAGGCTACTCAGCTGGAAGAGTGTCTTCTTCTCTCATTCATAAGGAGCTTAGCAACGCAAATTCCTTGAAGAGAATCTAATGAGAAAAAACAAGGCTGCAGCCATCAGATACTGAAAATTTACTTTTTAAAAAAGTTTGCAAACAGTCAAATTGAGGATGCTGTTGGATCCTTCATTGTTTAGCCTGAAGTCTCTAAAGGGTTATTGTCATATGTTGGAAAGTCCTTCTAAAATAAGCATTTTTTAATTCCCTAGTCATTACAATTCCTATACTTTCCATAGTTAATTCAAATTTTACATTTTACTATTAACTGCTTATAGAGGATGTGAACACTGCACCGAAGCTGGTGCAGATTGATATACAATATTGTAAAATATACATTGCTATATACTACACCGTGGGCAAGGCCCGATCAATGTTATGAGGACAAATGACAATACAACTAGCTTGTCCAATTTCAGGAGGACAGAAGCAGCAGCTCTTTTGGAAAATTATGGATCCCCATCATTGAGATGATATTTATGATTTTGGACTTAGAAGACAAGGAAAACTATAAATGTGCAGTATTTACTTCTTTCAGTTCATTGCTTTAGGGAGCACTTCTCTCTCTCTTTCGTTTTTTCACTGAATCTGGCCAGGATCTGGGGAGCACTCTGTTAGCTTCCGATCTCTGCCGTCTTCAGCTCTATGGTACTCCCCCCAATGCTGCAGGGGGACACCTACTTCAAGTATCAACATCGAGAGAGCACAGTTTGGGCAAGTGCAGCAATGATGCTGGTAGCTTGAACAGTCAACCAAGAAGGAGCTCCCACCGCTTAGCAATCAAAAACTAGAAGAAGCAGTTCCCTCCTGAATAGACAACATGGGAGCAAACCTATTAAACCAAACGCAACATATTTAGTGGATACAATCACATGAGATCTCTAAATCTCTCCATATAGGTTCTCATGCTTACCTTGCCTTGCTAAACTTGCAGCTTCAGAGTGAGGAATGCTAGTGACGTCAGTTCCATTTACAGCCATTATTATATCTCCAACCTGAAGTCCAGCTTCTTCTGCAGCACCATCTGTTTTATATACATGATTAGAATGAAGAAACAGATGGCATTAAAGAAAAACCTAACAACCCTACAAGTAAATATAAAAGCCAGTCAAGCATAGAAATATGCGTGTCTCGTCATGTAGTGAAGCCTTTGTTGGAAGCATTTTACATAGTAAATCCACATATATCTGTAGTAAACAGGACTCATCATAACGAACCAGCATGCAGCTGAAATAGACATATAAGCATTTTGCCGTTTCTAGGGAGTGGGACTGGCCATTCTCCAAACCAGTTATTAAATGGACAGTTGACTCAGAGAACCAGTATAATTACGGACCGCTGCTGGCAATTGTACTTGTGTCTTTCAGATGCCAATACAATTGAAGCTCTAAGCGCCAGCTCTTCCAGGCTCGAGACAACATGCAGCAGTGTGATCACGCTGTTCACTGCTGCGCTGCAGAGGAGGCAAGAATGTTGGGAAGGCAAACGTTCCAAGAAATCAAAGAAACAATGTACTTTTAGTGATACACACTGCTAGCTTTGCGTCACACATACCATTTGGAATTATGGCCAAAAAGGTCAACCTTGATCTCATTCAGACCATAAGTTATAACGCTTGTTGCCACATGCTTTGGCAGGCTTGATGTAAGTTTTGGTAAAACATAACCGAACTTGGTGTTTTTCTTTGTATAAAAAAAAAAAGCCTTCCATTGGACCAACCTACTCCACAGGTCAAACATAAGAAAAATATGGGAGATTGTTGTCACATGCAGTACACAACCAATACCTCCAAGAAATGCCTGCAGCTCCTTTAATATTGATGTAGGCATCTTAGCAGTCTCCAGGAGCAAATTTCAGAAAATGTCAGATTCTGTTGAGATTCTGGTTTGGCTTTTATCCTAAGTCATGTGACAAGGCTCGTTAAAGGGTCGACATGGACTTTTAGGATTGCTACTTCCAATAGGTGGCACTAGAGTTCTAGTCCTCTTCCTCTCTGAAGAGACAATTAGCAGAAAATGTCAGGAAAATCCTGCTAGAACAGCTTTACTTTATATGGGGTTAATCCGAATCATTATATATTAGGGTGCCAAGGAAATGCATGGTAAAAATTAAGTAGCAAGTTTTTGAAGGTCTTACCTCCTAATTTTGTTCCTTTTTGGTCATAGATATTTTATAATTTTCTTTTTTTAAGATTAGTTATCATTTACTGGTTGCTCAATGGCACATCTGTTATGACCCCAATGGCGAGGGTCTCAGAGGAACGTGGAAGTCTGCAGAATACAAAAATCCAGCTCATAGGGCAGTGGTAACTGGGTTGACCATATATCTACTCCTAACGCCAACACTAGAAGTAGCCGGGGATCATTCCTACGTTGATTCTAGATGACACGCGCCAGCCGGAGAATCTAGCTACCCCTAGTAGAGGAAAACAAAGACCTTTCTTGCCTCCAGAGAAGGGGACCCCAAAGCTGGATAGAAGCCCCCCACAAATAATGACGGTGAGGTAAGAGGAAATGACAAACACAGAAATGAACCAGGTTTAGCACAGAGAGGCCCGCTTACTGATAGCAGAATAAAGAAAGGTAACTTATATAGTCAACAAAAACCCTATCAAAATCCACACTGGAAATTCAAGAACCCCCGAACCGTCTAACGGTCCGGGGGGAGAACACCAGCCCCCTAGAGCTTCCAGCAAAGGTCAGGATATAGATTTGGAACAAGCTGGACAAAAATACAAAACCAAAACAAATAGCAAAAAGCAAAAGGCAGACTTAGCTGATATAACTGGAACCAGGATCAGTAGACAAGAGCACAGCAGACTAGCTCTGATAACTACGTTGCCAGGCATTGAACTGAAGGTCCAGGGAGCTTATATAGCAACACCCCTAACTAACGACCCAGGTGCGGATAAAAGGAATGACAGAAAAACCAGAGTCAAAAAACTAGTAACCACTAGAGGGAGCAAAAAGCAAATTCACAACAGTACCCCCCCCTTAGTGAGGGGTCACCGAACCCTCACCACGACCCCCAGGGCGATCAGGATGAGCGGCATGAAAGGCACGAACTAAATCGGCCGCATGAACATCAGAGGCGACCACCCAGGAATTATCCTCCTGACCATAGCCCTTCCACTTGACCAGGTACTGAAGCCTCCGCCTGGAGAGGCGAGAATCCAAGATCTTCTCCACCACGTACTCCAACTCGCCCTCAACCAACACCGGAGCAGGAGGCTCAGCAGAAGGAACTACAGGCACAATGTACCGCCGCAACAAGGACCTATGAAATACATTGTGAATAGCAAACGACACAGGAAGATCCAGACGAAAAGATACAGGATTAAGGATTTCCAAAATCTTGTAAGGCCCAATAAAACGAGGTTTAAATTTGGGAGAGGAGACCTTCATAGGAACAAAGCGGGAAGAAAGCCATACCAAATCCCCAACGCGTAGTCGGGGACCCACACCGCGGCGGCGGTTGGCAAAGCGCTGAGCCTTCTCCTGTGACAACTTCAAGTTGTCCACCACATGATTCCAGATCTGCTGCAACCTATCCACCACAGAATCCACCCCAGGACAGTCAGAAGGCTCCACATGACCCGAAGAAAAGCGAGGATGGAAACCAGAGTTGCAGAAAAAAGGCGAAACCAAGGTGGCGGAACTAGCCCGATTATTAAGGGCAAACTCAGCCAACGGCAAGAATGTCACCCAATCGTCCTGATCAGCAGAGACAAAACACCTCAAATAAGCCTCCAAAGTCTGATTGGTTCGCTCCGTCTGTCCATTAGTCTGAGGATGGAAAGCAGACGAAAACGACAAATCAATGCCCATCCTACTACAAAAGGATCGCCAGAACCTAGAAACGAACTGGGATCCTCTGTCTGACACAATATTCTCAGGGATGCCGTGCAAACGAACCACGTTCTGGAAAAACACAGGAACCAGATCGGAAGAGGAAGGCAGCTTAGGCAAAGGAACCAAATGGACCATCTTGGAGAAGCGATCACATATCACCCAGATAACGGACATGCCCTGAGATAGCGGAAGATCAGAAATGAAATCCATGGAGATATGTGTCCAAGGTCTCTTCGGGACAGGCAAGGGCAAGAGCAAACCGCTGGCACGAGAACAGCAAGGCTTAGCTCGAGCACAAGTCCCACAGGACTGCACAAATGACCGCACATCCCTTGACAAGGAAGGCCACCAAAAGGACCTGGCCACCAGATCTCTGGTGCCAAAAATTCCCGGGTGACCTGCCAACACCGAGGAATGAACCTCGGAAATGACTCTGCTGGTCCACTTATCCGGGACAAACAGTCTGTCAGGTGGACAAGACTCAGGCCTATCAGCCTGAAATCTCTGCAACACACGTCGCAGATCCGGAGAAATAGCTGACAAGATAACTCCATCTTTAAGAATACCAACAGGATCAGCGACTCCAGGAGCATCAGGCACAAAGCTCCTAGAAAGAGCATCGGCCTTCACATTCTTTGAACCTGGTAAATACGAGACAACAAAATCAAAGCGGGAGAAAAACAATGACCAGCGGGCCTGTCTCGGATTAAGGCGTTTAGCAGACTCGAGATACATCAGATTTTTGTGATCAGTCAAGACCACCACACGATGCTTAGCACCCTCGAGCCAATGACGCCACTCCTCAAATGCCCACTTCATGGCCAACAACTCCCGATTGCCCACATCATAATTTCGCTCGGCAGGCGAAAACTTCCTAGAGAAAAAGGCACAAGGTTTCATAACAGAGCAACCAGGGCCTCTCTGCGACAAAACGGCCCCTGCCCCAATCTCCGAAGCATCCACCTCAACCTGAAAGGGAAGTGAGACGTCAGGCTGGCACAAAACAGGCGCCGAAGTAAACCGGCGTTTCAACTCCTGGAAAGCCTCCACGGCAGCAGGAGCCCAGTTAGCTACATCGGAGCCCTTCTTGGTCATATCCGTCAAAGGTTTCACAATGCTAGAAAAATTAGCGATAAAACGACGGTAGAAGTTAGCGAAGCCCAAGAACTTCTGAAGACTCTTAACTGACGAGGGCTGAGTCCAATCAAGAATAGCTCGGACCTTGACTGGGTCCATCTCCACAGCAGAAGGGGAAAAAATGAACCCCAAAAAGGGAACCTTCTGTACACCAAAGAGACACTTTGAGCCCTTGACAAACAAAGAATTTTCACGCAAAATTTTAAAGACCAACCTGACCTGCTCCACATGCGAATCCCAATCATCAGAAAAAACCAAAATATCATCCAGATAAACAATCAAAAATTTATCCAGATACTTCCGGAAAATGTCATGCATAAAGGACTGAAAAACTGAAGGCGCATTGGAGAGCCCAAAAGGCATCACCAAGTACTCAAAATGACCTTCGGGCGTATTGAATGCGGTTTTCCATTCATCACCTTGCTTAATGCGCACAAGGTTGTACGCACCACGAAGGTCTATCTTGGTGAACCACTTGGCACCCTTAATCCGGGCAAACAAGTCAGACAACAGCGGTAAAGGATACTGAAATTTGACAGTGATCTTATTTAAAAGCCGATAATCAATACAATGTCTCAAAGATCCGTCCTTTTTTGCCACAAAAAAGAATCCCGCACCAAGAGGGGAAGAAGACGGACGAATATGTCCTTTTTCCAGAGACTCCTTGATATATGAACGCATAGCGGTATGTTCAGGTACCAACAGATTAAACAGTCTTCCCTTAGGAAATTTACTGCCTGGGATCAAATCTATAGCACAGTCACAGTCCCTATGAGGAGGCAGTGCACTGGACTCAGACTCACTGAAGACATCCTGATAATCAGACAAATACTCCGGAACTTCCGAAGGCGTAGAAGAAGCAATAGACACAGGCAGGGAATCCTCATGAATACCACGACAGCCCCAACTTGAGACTGACATAGCCTTCCAGTCCAGGACTGGATTATGGGTCTGTAACCATGGCAGCCCTAAAACGACCAAATCATGCATTTTATGTAAAACCAGGAAACGTATCACCTCGCGGTGTTCAGGAGTCATGCACATGGTAACCTGAGTCCAATACTGCGGTTTATTTGCTGCCAATGGTGTAGCATCAATACCCCTAAGAGGAATAGGATTTTCTAATGGTTCAAGAGTAAATCCACAGCGCTTAGCAAATGAGAGATCCATGAGACTCAGGGCAGCACCTGAATCTACAAACGCCATGACAGGATAAGATGACAGTGAGCAAATCAAAGTTACAGACAGAATAAATTTAGGTTGCAAATTACCAACGGTGACAGGACTAACAACCTTAGCTATACGTTTAGAGCATGCTGAGATAACATGTGTAGAATCACCACAGTAGTAGCACAAGCCATTCCGGCGTCTATGAATTTTCCGCTCATTTCTAGTCAGGATTCTATCACATTGCATTAAATCAGGTGTCTGTTCAGACAACACCATGAGGGAATTTGCGGTTTTGCGCTCCCGCAACCGCCGGTCAATTTGAATAGCCAGTGCCATAGTATCATTCAGACCTGTGGGAATGGGAAAACCCACCATAACATTCTTAATGGCTTCAGAAAGGCCATTTCTAAAATTAGCGGCCAGTGCACACTCGTTCCAATGTGTCAGCACGGACCATTTCCGAAATTTTTGGCAATACACTTCAGCCTCGTCCTGCCCCTGAGACATAGACAGCAAGGCCTTTTCTGCCCGAATCTCAAGATTGGGTTCCTCATAAAGTAAACCGAGCGCCAGAAAAAACGCATCAAGATCAGCCAATGCCGGATCTCCTGGCGCCAGCGAAAAAGCCCAATCCTGAGGGTCGCCCCGTAAGAACGAAATAACAATTTTTACTTGCTGAGCAGAATCTCCTGATGAACAGGGTCTCAGGGACAAAAACAATTTACAATTATTCACGAAATTCCTAAACTTAAACCTGTCTCCGGAAAACAGTTCAGGAATCGGTATTTTAGGTTCTGACCTAGGATTTCTGATAACATAGTCTTGTATGCCCTGCACACGAGTAGCCAGCTGGTCCACACTTGTAATCAAGGTCTGGACATTCATGTCTGCAGCAAGCATAGCCACTCTGAGGTAAAGGGGAAGGAGAAAAAAAAAAAAAAAAACTCAGAATCTTCTTTCTTATAATCCCTCTTCTGCAATGCATTAAACATTTAATACTGGCCTGGCAAACTGTTATGACCCCAATGGCGAGGGTCTCAGAGGAACGTGGAAGTCTGCAGAATACAAAAATCCAGCTCATAGGGCAGTGGTAACTGGGTTGACCATATATCTACTCCTAACGCCAACACTAGAAGTAGCCGGGGATCATTCCTACGTTGATTCTAGATGACACGCGCCAGCCGGAGAATCTAGCTACCCCTAGTAGAGGAAAACAAAGACCTTTCTTGCCTCCAGAGAAGGGGACCCCAAAGCTGGATAGAAGCCCCCCACAAATAATGACGGTGAGGTAAGAGGAAATGACAAACACAGAAATGAACCAGGTTTAGCACAGAGAGGCCCGCTTACTGATAGCGGAATAAAGAAAGGTAACTTATATAGTCAACAAAAACCCTATCAAAATCCACACTGGAAATTCAAGAACCCCCGAACCGTCTAACGGTCCGGGGGGAGAACACCAGCCCCCTAGAGCTTCCAGCAAAGGTCAGGATATAGATTTGGAACAAGCTGGACAAAAATACAAAACCAAAACAAATAGCAAAAAGCAAAAGGCAGACTTAGCTGATATAACTGGAACCAGGATCAGTAGACAAGAGCACAGCAGACTAGCTCTGATAACTACGTTGCCAGGCATTGAACTGAAGGTCCAGGGAGCTTATATAGCAACACCCCTAACTAACGACCCAGGTGCGGATAAAAGGAATGACAGAAAAACCAGAGTCAAAAAACTAGTAACCACTAGAGGGAGCAAAAAGCAAATTCACAACACACATCATATTGCAGTTTTAAATGTTTGTTTAGTATTTATCGTCATGCATATCCCGTGTTATGTATGGTATGTTATGTCGTTTACCGATCAGATTACGTTCAGGCAGAGGCCGGCGCGCACACTAATCGCGTCACCGCGCCCTCTGATCTGAGCGTCACTGCAGAGGATGGGGAAGACACAGCGGCGGCCGTCAGTGGAACGGGGAACAGGTGAATATCACGCACTGCATTATACTCACCTGCTCCTGGCGCGGTGCAGTCCCTGGTTCTCCGGCGCCAGCAGCTTCTTCCTGTATTTAGCGGTCACATGGTACTGCTCATTACAGTAATTAATATGCGGCTCCACCCCTATGGGAGGTAATATTTATTACTGTAATGAGCGGTACCATGTGACCGCTCACTACAGGAAGAAGCTGTCGGCACCGGGGAACCAGGGACGTACAGGGACCGCGCCAGGAGCAGGTGAGTATTATTAGAAGGCTGCTGCTCCTCCTCCCCTGCCGACCCCTGGGTATGACTCGAGTATAAGCCGAGAGGGGCAATTTCAGCCCCAAAAAATGGGCTGAAATTCTCGGCTTATAGTCGAGTATATACGGTAATTATATTTACGTGAAAAACTGAACTGCTACACTGCTACTAAGTACTGATACATGTACAATGTACATAATTGTGTAATGCATATTTTACTGTAATAGAATGCTTACTGCCATTCTATGTTTTTTGAATTATAAATAGTATATCCAGTTATTTTATTATTATTATTTATTTATATAGCACCATTAATTCCATGGTGCTGTACATGAGAAAGGGGTTACATACAGGGTTATAGATATCATTTACAGTACACAAATTTATAGAGGGGAGAGGACCCTGTCCTTGCGGACTTACATTCTACGGGTTACTGGGGAATAGACAGAAGGTCGGGGATGTGGCAGCTCTGGTGGTGGTGAGGCGGCAGTTAAAGATATGATAACAAACTGAGTGGTTATTGTGCATAAAATATTGTGGAAAATGAGAAACATGGAATAATTCACATGCCTTGAGCAAGTGGTAAATCTAAATTTAACGTCAACATATTTTACATGGTGAATCCTTTTGCCAAAAGGAACAAATTTGAGGGGTAAGACTTACCAATTTGCAACGTTCATTTTTCCTTGGCACCCTACTGTATATGATAACTATGTGCTGCTGCTACTACTATTTAACATGAGTTTAAATGTGATTGGCTTATTCTAAACACAACCACATCCCCAAATATAAGACGGGGTTCACACTTTTGTAGCCACATTATTTTAGTTTTGTTATTTTTATTTTCCCCCACAAATTGATTTCAGTTGGTTTCTCAAATGATTTGTATATGTTATTAAAAGTGGGCAAAATTCTGAAATGTGTTTGTGTATATACAGTGTTTGTGTGTGTTGTGAGTGTGAGTATATACTGTATATCGATGTTAGTGGGTGTGTGCACATCAGTTTGGGTGCTATTTGCTGTCTGTTGGCGAGTGTGTGTGTAAATATATAAATGAATCAATGTGTCTTTCCTGCATGTACTTCTCCTTAGAAAGATCCTCCATTTTTTTCAGTTATTCCTACCCTTCTGAAGATCAGAGCTGGTTCTTCACTATTACTCCATTTTTGCTGACAAGCTGCAGTTGTAATATTGCAGCTCACATGACTGCTGCAGGCAATAACTGGGCTCAGAGGTAAAGCTGAGATAGTCAGGCCAAAAACACTGAGCCTCGGGATTGGGTGCAACGCTCATGTCATGACGTCAACATTGCAGCCTATCAACGAAGACCGGACCAGCAATGTGAGAGGCAGCACTAGACTTGCATAGGTGAATAAAAGTTTGTTATTTTATATGTCAGGAAGCCTATGGAATAAACAAAAAAATCTTGGAAAATGTTCTCATATGAACTTTATGACCTCTGTTTAACATATAAGCCTGGACATATAGATTAAAGGAGCAAATTTTGCCAAGCTCTATAGCATACCAAATCCTAATAGTGTGTAATTTCTAACAGTAACAGATTTCAGCTTTGCTTGCTGGTTGCAGAAGTCATCACGTGACCACTCATACGCGAGTGTCATACTTACGGTCACATGCCAAATAGCTTCTCTTACTACTTCCCTCAGCGAAGTGGGGTACGTCATTTTTCATTGAACATTGAGAGAATCAGTACCAGAAACTAGCTGGCACTTGACTGTAAGAATGCAAACCGCATATGAATGATTACATGACGACCACTCAAACCACCTAATATATGTATAGGAGGGGCCGCCAAAGGGAATTTTCACATCGGGTACAAGAACATCTAGAGTCACTAATAATAATATAGCAAATAAGTTGCAACAATGTGTTATAATTTTTTGCTCTGCTTTATGGGGCTTGTCTAATGGGATGCCCCTATATGAGCCAACATGAAGAATTGTTCTCTTTGAATGGCTCCAGTTTTAAAATACTTGAGATGACTTTACATTACATGGTCGGTCATTTATCTTAATGGTAACCCTGGACTGTATAACGTGGACGAGGGACGCAGCAACATGCGACCTCCGTACCTATCTTTAACATTAGGTATGCAGGTCGTGCGGCTGTATGCAGATGCTGCCGCATGCGTCGTTTTGACGATGCGGCGACCAGCGTAGGACGCAGCCTGTAGCATTTTTTTTTTTGCCGCATCGTCAAAACGACGCATGCGGCAGCATCTGCATACAGCCGCACGACCTGCGTACCTAATGTTAAAGATAGGTACGGAGGTCGCATGTGGGCCGCATGCAGAAGTAGGCGGAGCTAGCAGCGGAGGTGTGTCCGGGGGCGGGGCTTCACGGAGGAAGTCCGCAGCCTGCTGCACATCAGGGAAACGCTAATGTGAAAGTAGCCTAAGACTTTTTTCTGCATGCGTGTGTGTGTGCTTATTTAACCCTTTAATTACTATAGGATTAGTAATGGATAGGTGTCTTATTGACACCTCTCCATTACTAAGCCGGTTTAATGTCACCTTACAATAGCAAAGTGACATTAACCCCTCATTACCCCGCTTGCCACAGCTACAGGGCAAGTGGGAAGAGGCGGGCAAAGCGCCAGAATTGGCGTATCTAATAGATGCACCTTTTCTGGGCAGCTGCGGGTTGCTATTTTTAGGCTGGGGGCCAATATCCATGGCCCCTTACCAGACTGAGAATACCAGCCTGCAGCTGTGAGCTTTAGCAAGGCTGGTTGTCAAAAATGGGGGGGACCCCACGCTATGTTTTTTATAATTATTTATTTAAATAAATTTTAAAAAAAAGCGTGATGACCCCTCTATTCTTGATAACTAGCCTTGCTGAAGCTGACAGCTGCAGCCCCCAGCTGTGAGTTTTGTCTGGCTGGTTATCAAAATTAGGGAGGAACCCATGCCGTTTTTTTTTTTATTATTTATAGCGCAGGAGCGGCAGATGAAAACTCCCATCCGCCGCTCATGCTGTCACTGTAATTAGCAGCTGTAGGTGTCAGATGATGGGATCAGTAGTCCCATCAGCTGACACCAGTGATCGGAGGTGAAGTTTACACCTCCGAGCACAGCTGAGTGCTCCCGCTGTCTTCTGACAGCGGGGAGCGGCGGCTCTCTGGCCGGTGGGGAGCATATCCCTGCTGATCAGAAGAGGTGTTTGCCGCACTGTCATGCATATGACAGCATGTTAAAACTAATGTCGGACCCCCCATTCAAGTGAATGGGGGGTCCGCTGCTGGATGACAGGCTGCATGAACGCATCATGCAGCCTGTCATCTAGATGTAGTGGAGCCGAGTGTGAGGTCACATCCGGCTCTCCTCGACTTTTCTGCAGCAAATACGCTGCAAGAAAAGTCAACCTAGAGTATTTGCAGCGTTTTTTCACCATCCATTCAAGCCAATGGGTGAAAAACGCTGATAAAACGCTGAAAGAAGTGACATGCTCTATGTCAAAATAACGCTGCAAAGCACAATATAATGGTCACACAAAAACCCAATGTGTGTGCATGAGATTTCTGAAATCTAATAGGCTGGTACTGTAAAAAGCAACTGAAAATTAGAATTAAAAAAACGCAGCAAAAAAAAAAACACAGCAAAAAAACACAGCAAAAACGCCCTGTGTGAACTCACCCTTATGTTGGAGAACAGAATTAACAGATATATGAGAGGAAATACAAGACGATTAACCCCTTCTATGCATAAATCAATAAAACAACAGTGTTGTGCCAGTACTTTGCCTACTCGGAACAGTTTTCGAAGTGTCTCTTACAGAATAGGCCTTTTACCTGACTGGACCTCTATATGGCTATTTATATATGCACATATATATTCATATCTAAGATGGGACTGGTACATCCTGAAACTGAAGTAGAAAGGTAATTGGTTGTCCTCACCAAGTAGGCCTATGTCAAGCCGAACAACAAGTCCCAGAGTCACTAACAATACAGTAGATCCAGAGTCGTACCTCCCTATTAAGACTTTCTCCAAGGATCCGCAGCTTCACTACCAGCCGGACTCTCCTTCCACTACTCCCAACCAACCACCAACCATGTGCTCCAACTCCAGCCACTCGCCGCTGCCCTCTATATTACATCACAAATCCCAAACAATACAGTAAGGGATTTGTGATGTAATATGGTTATTGGATGTTTTGCCCCCAGCAGTTCACCCCGGGTACATCCTGTTCGTGATGCCAAGTTGAGTCGCCCGCCAGGGCAGTGGGATACTCGGTACCGGGTCCGGTACTTGAAGGGGATGTCACGGTGGCTGCGACCCGGTCCGTGTCCCTGGGTGCCCATGTAAAGGGAAAGGTCTTTAAAGGGAGTTTAAGAATAAAGTTTGTTTGTGACGCCACCTGTGGTATTCGGGTAGTAGGGACCGACGCTGCTTAAAGGGGTCCTCTGGGGTGATGGTATGGCAGCTGGATGTTATAACTTCCCACAGGTGAAGTAAATGTACCCGGGGGGCGAACTGCTGGGGGTGAACTGCTGGGGACGAAACATCCAAATCCCGAGTAACCCTTACAACTGCAATGAAAGCTGTGACACTATTGCCTGCCATGGTCTCCCTCCCCTCTCCATGCAGGGATTTTGGCATAGTCACTACTCTGGCCCCCTGCCTGGTCCCCGTCTGCTGGCATGTGTCCTCCTTTTACACTCCACATTTCCTAGTGGCGTGCCTAGTGTGCGAGCGTGAGTGCTCCCCCGTTCTTAAAGGGGAAGCATGTGCGCATAGTTAAATGCACCCAGCTAACAGCTAGGAGGCATTTAGTATCAGCGTACACCTTGCAAGATGACTCACAGGCAATTGCTGGGAGTCATCCTGTATAAAATACTCCCTTTCCCTTAGGGAGTCACCGAAGCAACAATATTCATTAGTGTGTAGTTTCTCATACTAATGAGGTGTGAGGTCCCCTGGTCCTGGTGTGGCCAATGTCTGAACCTGCTCCCCTGTCCCATGGGTGACCAGTGCCTGAACTTGCTCACCTGGTCCAGTCCTGTCCCCTGATGTCAGTGCGGCCAGTCCTGAATCTGAAGTCTCCTGGTCCCTATGCGGCCAGTCCTGAGTCAGAAGTCCCCTAGTCAGGGTGCAGCCAATTCCTGAACATTGTCCCCCAGTCCGTGTGTGGCAGGTCCCTTATCCTGTATCCTAGATCGGTGTGTCTGAACATAGTCCGTGTCAGTGAACCTGACCCCTGGGGTCATGAACTGCAGTACCGGGATCTGACTTGGAGTGGTAGCTGGCGGCTATCTGCAGTCCAGTCTGTTACCATCATCAGGACCTCCTGCGAACATCTCGTAGCTGCTTAGCTATGCCTCTTCCTAGACATGCTCAACCCTGTGGCACACTGGGTCCACAAATCCAAATGCGCCATCGTTGGGAGTAACAAAGGCTTTCACTGCTCACTTTTGACCTGGTGACAGGTCCTGTTTAACTACTTAATTGACTAAAACCCGTCACTGAATTGGCATACTATAAAATATCCAGATTTGCTGAATGTGCGTGTTTTTTTAATAGGGAGATTTCTGCAGAGCTCTTGCAAGATCTCTATTTTGCCCAGGCATGGAGAATTATAATATAACACCTAGATAATGCCATGTCTCTAATTATATCACACACATACATCTTAGTCATAAACTAAGCTATTCTTTTTGACAATAAATAATGCGCTTACTTGTATCAACTTCAGTAACCAGAATAGGCTTTGAAAATTGGATCCGAAATCCCCATGGGTAGTCGCCTGTACCTTTTGCAATCCTCACAGTACGCTCACGAACTGTTCAAAAGGGAATACATATTCAGAGTTTATTCATCTACTGCTACAACTGGGAAAAGAAGCCAATTTGAATCCTAAGTATTTTTCCCTATGTATCCAGGTCAACTGTCAAGGAATGGAAAATGGAATTAATTAAAATAATAGATTACAATAATAACAGCTGGCTATGCTCAAAGGATAACGATGTCAGAAAAATGAGGACAACAGAAGTCAATAAGATATCTGCATATCTTTAAAACTGATTTGTCTTATGGAATGTATGCAAATTTGCAAATTGCTATTCAGATTATACCATACCTGAGAAGAACGGCACCCCTATTCTTAGAGTTAGTAGAGGTTATCCCAGTGGTCATGTTCCTAATCATTGAGATCTGATGACTACAGTAGAAGTACCGTGCTCAAATCTCAATGACTCAGACTTTCATGGCAGAGCCAGATGTTCTGCAATATTTATGTAAAAGGACAGAGTTTTTAAAGGGGTTGTCTGGTACTTTTATGTTGGTGGCCTATCAATTGAAACCGTCACCCCCATCCCCCCCGATTAGCTGTTCCCAGTATCAGAATGTGGTCAGTTGTCATCAGTTGCGGAGTAAGACAGCACGGCTCCATAAACTATATAGTGGCCACAGTAGGGTACTTCAAATCCATCCCTATTCACTCAGATAGGGTCTGGCGGCCATTATGCAGTTGATGGAGCGGAACAGCACAACTCTGTCAACAGCATAGTGGCAGCGGCTCCACCAAAATCAAGAGGAGCTGATCAATGTGTTATACATAATTACCCGCTACGGATCTTGGTCTTTTGCTGAGACATCGTGGACTGTTGTCAGGGCTGCAGTCATCACCTCGAAATATCCATGAGGCTGAGTGAAAACTCTCTGTATATAATCCTTTATCTTTACTTTCAGACCGTGAAGCGAGATCTACTGAACGAGTTTCTTCTGAGTTTCCTGAAAGACATAATGGAAAAAAAAAAATGTTCAATGAAGTGTTACTTTAAGGGTACGGTCACATTTACACAATGCATGCCGATGGATGTACAGCATATGCATGAAAATTGTCATTAGATATAAATGCACCCATAGACTAAAATATTCAAGATCTATTAAAAAAAAAAACCACACACTCTTTTGACTATGTTTTGTCCGATTTACAGAATATTGCATTTTTTTTACATACTAAAAGTATTGTTGACCATGTTTTTCATACCTATTATTCTTTATTAATGCCAGTGAAACTTTTAGCAGTGCATTTCAAGAATATATATACAACTAGCTGAAGAGCCCGGTGTTGATTATATTGCACATAAAATGATTTCACATCATATATTCAACACTACAGATTTGCAACACAAATTAACTAAACGATTACCTAAGTATTGAAAGTATATTATTTTCAACTCATTCAAGAGCCTTTTGATAAACAACATTTTTAGTTTTTCCTTCCGGTGCAAAGATGAACAGATTTTTGGCAGCTCCAAAACTTGTACAGGCCATGTAAAGTTGACCATGAGAAAAGCATGGAGATTGCAAATCGATTCCTACTACTTTCAAGGACTGTCACTGAGCCTTGTTAATGGACATTGCAAATGCCAGTCGAAGTGGAAACCGGAGGTTTTTAAAATCAAAAGGCAAATCAGATGGAGTGAGTGGAATTCTTGGAATGAAAAGGTCCTCTCCTTTGGCACATCCTGTTAGGCTACTTTCACACTAGTCCGTCGGTACGGGCCGTCGCAAACCGTCGGCCCGACGGACAGTGTGTTAATGTAGCACAACGTGGGCAGCGGATGCAGTTTTACAATGCATCCGCTGCCCAGAGTGATGAGAGGTGAGGAGGGGGCGGAGTTTCGGCCGCCGATGCGCGGTCGAAAATGGCGGACACGACGCACAAAAAAACTTTACATGGAACTTTTTTTCTGCCGACGGTCAGCCAAAACACGACACATCTGTCGCACGACGGTTGCGGCGTGTGGCAATCCGTCGCAATGCGTCGCTAATGCAAGTGTATGGAGAAAAAATGCATCCTGCGGGCAACTTTGCAGGATGCGTTTTTTCTCCAAAATGACGCATTGCGACGTGCGTCACACGACGCTAATGTGAAAGTAGCCTTAGCTGTATCTAATCCTAGTGCAGAGCCCCAGAGTCCTGGTCGTTGCAGTAATGTCGCTCTTCCACCAGGGGGAGGGATGTTACGTCTGATGGCACTAAAGGAGTTCACCTGACCAGGTATCACAGTCACACACTACACTTCACACTCACACCAGGGGGAGCAAAAGGTTCTATCTATTAGGCCACTCCTCACACTCGGGTAAAACTGGGGGTTGGATAGGAAGTTAGTCAGACAGCTACCTGGGTTCGACCCAGAGAAGACCTGTCAGGCAGACAGGGGGAGAAGGAGGAACATCTGAGCTGTAGACAGAGGTCCCTGTCAGGGGTGGGATCCTGACAGAGACATAGCAAGAGATAGAACGTTATGGAGCTGTCCTTCCTAAGGAAGGACAAGAAGCGAAGTATATTGTGGAGAAGTGAGAAACGAGATCACAGCACAAGGAGATAATACCAGGAGGAGTCCTGCCTTAAGATCGGCAACATCCTTCTGAGGCGCGTAGCCGGTGGCCGGAACACCGAGGGAGTAATAGGCTCTACGCATTACTTCAAACAACGGCAGGACAGTTAATTCCAAGTTGGCTGCCCAACCTTTAACCTAATGAAGACAATGGAGGCAAATTGTGGGAGAGGGGCGTCACTAGGGTCCCTATAAAATAGCTCCAGGCCTACCCCGTCATACGGGTCGTCCTATCCATACCATCTGGGGGACGGAGAGAGAGAACATCGGAAATATACATGACAGTTGTGAGGACTATCCCGTGGTGCTCAGCAGGGAGGTACTACACAGGCGCTAGTAGGAAGGCTACTGATTTCCACCTGCAAAGGGAACTCTGGATGTGCCTTCGGACCGTCCGGACTCAGCCAGCCCTGTGAACGGTACTCTGGACTGTGGACGCTGAAGTCTTAAGTAAAAGGTAAAGAGACTGCAACCTTTGTGTCCTCGTTATTCGTCGCACCTTACAACCTCCACCATTACCACCTACTCATCAAGGGAAGCCCTGGGGACATACTTCACCTGTGGGAAGGTATACCATCTAGCTGCCATTCCATCACCCCAGCGGACCCCTGGCAGCGTCGGTCACCCTGACCAAATACCACAGGTGGCGTCACGAACACTTGACAAACTACACCTTTAATTGGGCACCCCTTAGAAGGGCCACGGACCGGGTCTGGCCACCGTGACAACCCCAGAACCGAGACAGAGGGACCCAGTACCGAGTACCCCACTGCCCTGCGCCTGGGGGCGATCCTCTATCCTGTGTGATACCATCTGCTGAGCCATATATCTAATCCTATCCTGTGTGATACTGTGTGCTGAGCCATGTTTCTAATTCTATCCTGTGTGATACGATTTGCTGAGATGTGTATCTAATCTTATCCTGTGTGGTACAGTCTGCTGAGCCGTGTATCTAATCCTATCCTGTGTGATACAGTCTGCTGAGCCGTGTATCTAATCCTATCCTGTGTGACACTGACTGCTGAGCCGTGTGTCTAATCCTATCCTGTGTGATACTGTCTGCAGAGCCGTGTATCTAATCCTATCCTGTGTGATACTGTCTGCAGAGCCGTGTATCTAATCTTATCCTGTGTGATACTGTCTGCTGATCTGTGTATCTAATCCTATCCTGGGTGTTACTGTCTGCTGAGCTGTGTATCTAATCCTATCCTGGGTGTTACTGTCTGCTGAGTCGTGTATCAAATTCTATCCTGTGTGATACGATTTGCTGAGATGTGTATATAATCTTATCCTGTGTGATACTGTCTGCTGAGCCGTGTATCTAATCTTATCCTGTGTGATACTGTCTGCTGAGCTGTGTATCTAATCCTATCCTGGGTGTTACTGTCTGCTGAGCTGTGTATCTAATCCTATCCTGGGTGTTACTGTCTGCTGAGTCGTGTATCAAATTCTATCCTGTGTGATACGATTTGCTGAGATGTGTATCTAATCCTATCTTGTGTGATACAGTTTGCTGAGCCATGTATCTGATCCTATCCTGTGTGATACAGTCTGCTGAGCCGTGTATCTAATCCTATCCTGTGTGATACAGTTGGCTGAGCTGTGTATCTAATCCTATCCTATGTGTTACTGTCTGCTTAGTCGTGTATCAAATTCTATCCTGTGTGATACAGTCTGCTGAGCTGTGTATCTAATCCTATTCTGTGCGATACAGTCTGCTGAGCTGTGTATCTAATCCTATTCTGGGCGATACTGTCTGCTGAGCCGTGTATCTAATTCTATTCCTTGCGATACTGCCTGCTGAGCTGTGTATCTATTCCTATTCTGTGCGAAACTGTCTGCTGAGCCGTGTATCTATTCCTATTCCTTGTGATACTGTGTGCTGAGCTGTGCAAAAGAATTCCATTTAACACTAAGGCTGCTTTCACACTAGCGACGGTACAGGGCCGTCGCGCTGCGTCAGCCCGACGTACCGACGCATACTGTGAAAAAAATGCCCGACGTGGGCAGTGGAAGCAGTCTTAGGACGCTTCCGCTGCCCCATTGTAAGGTCCGGGGAGGAGGGGGCGAAGTTTCGGCCGCGCATGCACGGTCGAAAATGGCAGACACGACGTGCAAAAAAACGTTACATGTAACTTTTTTTGGTGCCGACGGTCCGCCATAGCACGACGGTTGCGACGTGTGGCAATGCGTCGCTAATAAAAGTCTATGGAGAAAAAAACGCATCCTGCGGGCAACTTTGCAGGATGTGTTTTCTCCACAACGACGCATTGCGACGTGCAGTGCCCGACGCTAGTATGAAAGTAGCCTTACCGGTAACTACTTTTTCCTTTAATCAGAAGTTTTTCTGATTAAAGAAATTAGAAATCAAATTTGTTTTTACAAAGCGCAATAAGTGATTATTGTTAATATACAGACTATGCCCATCACAAAGCTTCTTTCTTGTACCTTTATGTCTTTTTTGGGCAGTCCTATTTTTATGAGCTAAAACTACATTTCCTTGCAGCACTTGCTTCTCCTCAATGCTGCACTTCTCCTGTGTACTTCTGACAAGACCCAACTTTCTAAATTATCATGAAGCTAATGTACGTGTATTATATACCTAATGCTTCTGCATATTCTCTGCTCCTATATGGTACCCTGTTTTAAATTCTGACATCTATATCAATAAAGCCGCAATGTCATTTTACGCCATTAGCTACTTCTAGCAGAACTCGACTTTCCTGCACTTTTTCACAACAGTGCAGGTCAGTGATTTAAAAACCGCAAATACTGCTCTGTTGATACATACTGCAGAAGATAATCCTCTGCATTGTGCATCAATAGAGCAGCATTTGCAGTTTCACATTACTGTCTGTCTGCAGCATCAACAAACAAATCTCAACTTTTCTGAGGCCCTGAAAATAGAGCTCAATACTGCAGTACTTCTCTCATTTTTATCCCCTCTTTTTACAGACGATTCTGTAGTACAACTTTATTTTCTGTCCCCTCTATATATACAGCCCATCTTGTAGTATATCTCTCCTTTCTGTCCCCTCTATAACCATTCTATCTTCCAGTATATATCTAATTCCCATTCCCCTTTATATACAGCTTGTATTATATCTTTCCTTTCTGTCCCCTCCATATTCAGCTCATCCTGCAATATATCTCTAATATCAGCCCACTGTATATACAGCCCCATCCTGCAGTGCATTTCTTATTTTAGGTATCAAAAACCTATGGCACATCACTGCTTCCTGGAATGTGCTCTGCACCGTAAGGCAATGTTCATAAGTTGCATTAATTCAGTGTTTTTTAAAGCAAATTTTCAGCTGCATTTTACAATACCAGCAAAGTTTTGGAGATTTCAGAAATCTCATGCACACAGCTTGTTTTTTTTATCCTAAGTACTTTGTGCAAAACCATGTTTTTTTGCAAAATGCAGCATGTCACATCTTTCAGCGTTTTTAACCCATTGAAAGCAAAAAACGCAGGTATCAGTTTTTGCTGCGTTTCCGATGCCAAAACCTGATGAAGTAAAATCATTTTTTTATGCATTAAACTTTATGAGCATGCACAGAGACGAATGTGCCATGACAAAAACGCAGCAAAAAAGTAAGCAAAACCTTTTTTTGAAGCAAGTTTCTTACTGTCAAGAGAGCAGGTTTTGCTGGCAGAAAAAAGTGCATCAAAAACGCAACATGTGAACATAGCCTAATAGAGGCTCTTACCCTTTCTGTGACTTTCATCCCTTCCAGAAGAAGTTTCACTAGACGTAGCGCATCAATGTTGGCAGGAAGCCAGCCGAGAAAGCGCCTGCTTTGAGCAGGATCAACTAGGACCCCTGGAGCCACAGGCCAGTTCCAATGGCAAGTGAAAGGCAAATGGAACTTGGACGGGCATCATTAGTAGGCTGATATATGCAAAGTGTGGTGATTTGAAAAATGAGTTATTTTCTGATAAATTAATAAATACTGGTAGATGTGTAGATTATTATAAGACCACATTGTGTTTTTTTGTGAATACCCCTTTTAAGCCAAAAGCTATTTGATAATAATAAAGATTATAATCATAACATCTTCTTATAGAATTAGCTTATATCATACACCGTGAACTTAAATCTCCTGGTAAAACGCACAGAGACAATCAGCATGTTGCCTAAGGTCATTATTACACCAAAAATGAAAGATATCAGCGACGTAATACATTAAGACATTGGAATCATCATTGCTATAATTATAATTACAGAATGTCATTGCTTCCAGAGACACTCACAATACATGACAATTTCTTAAACACCAGTATCTTAATCTTAATGATTAACAGAACAACATGTCAGCCCGTTAAACATATCAGTCTATTAAAGTGTCTATGATAAACACACATGCATTTACCTTCATGGTCATTCTGCAAGATATAATTCTCCATTGAACATAATGACAGCGTGATGCCAAGGCCACATGCAGAGGAGTGGTACTTATAAAGCACAAGTACATGTATTTTTATCTGGTTGTACTCATTTGAACAGTACGCATGATGAATCATGAAGAGATCTAGTTAACAACACAATGCTAGAAAACAGATGGTTATATAAGCTGCAAAGTTGTGTGAAGCAGCTAAGGCATTAGTAATAATAACAAGTGTCACAAATACCCCTGTGAATTTGTCTTTTTCAGCAATTAGTTAACCCTTGCTAGACGAAGTTGTAAGGAGGTGGGCTGTTGCCGTTGCATTCATTTCCCTGAAGACACCAATCACTTTCTCGTAATGTTGTGAGAATTGCATCCTGCGGTTTTTTTGTAAATAACGTTGTGCAATGTAATATGTCAGTAATGCTGGTAGTATGTATAGTTTGACCATAGGGATAGAGTTGATGTTTGGGACTAGCCCAGAGTGGGATTGGCTGGGTCACAGGAAAAGTGACAATTTCCTGTCAGAGAGTTAAATAGGGCCTAGAGCGCGTAATAAGTGGATCTGAAGGTCCAAGGTGAGCAGTGCCACATTTTGAGGTGACTAAGTTAGAGGAGACTGAAAACGAAGGATAACGATTAAGTGCGGAAACGGGTCCTAGGAGAGGACGACTAGCCAAGCTAGATCCCAAGCTTATAATGCTGGAAAATAATGTGCCTAAACAGGACTGAATACATGGGACGAGTAGAGTGTCCGGGGCAGGAGTTCCAGGGCGTTAGCTTTACCAGCCATACTGGCAATCTGAAGGGAAAGAGGACACGAAACTGCAGAAGAAGTAAAGGACACTTGTTAATCAGGACCGTAGTGTTAAAGCTGGGTTGTGGGGAAGTAGGGAGAAATAGTGGACATACAGAAGCCTGAAGTAAACTACTAAGGATGAAAACTGTGTGGAAAATGCTTCAGAGTTTTAAAGGAAACATTCATAAAACTGTGTACCCGCATCTACTGTAACTCTTATCAATTTGCCGTTCAGTAAAGAGTTTATTTTTTAATTCAGACTGAAATATGGGTATTAGAAGCCAGGACATATCTCATATGGCCTTGGCCACTGAAGTGTCACCTCACAAGTGAAGGGGTTAAAAGGAAACCTGTCACTAAGAAATAAAATTACAACAGTATTTGCCTGCAGCCATAGCGGCAATCTGCAGGAAAAAACTGTTTTATTATTATTATTTATTTCTATAGCACCATTGATTCCATGGTGCTGTACATGAGGAGGGGTTACATACAAATTACAGACATCACTTATAGTAAGAAAACTAACAATGACAGACTGATACAGAGGAGTGAGGACCCTGCCTTTGAGGGCTTACATTCTACAGGATGGTGGGGAAGGAGACAATAGGTTGCTGGTGTTCTAATGTCAATTAACAGTGATTTATATACCTGAACCACCCACATTTATTTGTTATGTAATGTTGGTATACCTGTGCAAGATTTGTGCCCAAATATTTTATGTACTGCTGTTTGTATTGCTGCTGTAATACAGTAATTTCCCCCCGGGATCAATAAAGTGTATCGTATTGTATCATATCATAGGTTGGGGGGTTGTGGCAGCTCCGGTTGTGGTGAGGAGGCAGCGGGGTCATTGCAGGCTGTAGGCTTTCTTGAAGAGGTGGATTTTCAGGTTCCATCTGAAGGATCCGAATGTGGTTGATAGTCGGACGTGTTGGGGCACAGAATTCCAGAGGATGGGGGATATTCGGGAGAAGTTTTGAAGGTGATTAGGTGATGAGCGAATAAGTGTGGAGGAGAGAAGGGGGTCTTGGGAGGACCGGAGATTATGTGAGGGAAGATATCGGGAGAATAGGTCAGACAAATATGGAGGAGATGGGTTATGGATGTCTTTGTAAGTCATTATTAGTCATTTGAACTGGATAAGCTGAGGGAATGGCAGCCAGTGAAGAGATTTGCAGAGGGGAAAAATGGTGGAGTAGCGAGGAAAGAGATGAATTAGTCGGGCAGCAGAGTTAAGGGTGGACTGGTGTGAGAGTGTTAGCAGGGAGGCCACAGAAAAGGATGTTGCAGTATTCGAGGCGGGAGAAGATAAGGGCATGCTCAAGCATTCTAGTAGATTGAGGGTTCAGGAAAGGACGGATTCTGGAGATATTTTTGAGATGGAGCTGACAGGAGGCGGAAAGAGCTTGGATGTGCAGTTTAAAGGACAGGGCAGAGTCAAGGGTTACTCCGAGGCAGCGGACTTCCAGTACGGGGGAAAGCGTGATGTCATTAATGGCGATAGATAGGTCAGGTAAGGAAGATCTGTGAGATGGAGGAAAGATGATGAGTTCAGATTTGTCCACATTGAGTTTGAGGAAGCCAGAGGAGAAGAAGGAGGATATGGCCGATAGACACTCCAGGATTCTGGACAGCAGAGAGCTGACGTCTGGGCCAGAGAGGTAGATCTGAGTGTCATCAGCATACATGTGGTACTGAAATCCATGAGACTTGTTGAATTGTCCCAGGCCAAGTGTATAGATTGAGAAGAGTAAGGGTCCTAGAACAGAGCCTTGGGGCACTCCAACAGAGAGAGGGTGGGATGAGGAGGTAGTGTGGGAGTGGAAGACGCTGAATGTGCAGTTGGAAAGGTATGAGATCCAGGATAGGGCGAGGTCTTTGAGCCCAAAGGAGTCGAGGATCTGTAGTAGGAGGCAGTGGTCAACTGTGTTGAAAGCAGAGGACAGGTCTAGAAGGAGGAGTATAGAGTATTGTCCGATAGCTTTGGCTGTAAGTAGGTCATTAGTAATTTTGGTCAGGGCAGTCTCAGTGGAATAATGGGGACGGAAACCAGATTGTAGATTGTCAAAGAGTGAGTTAGATGAGAGGTGGGAGGAAAGTTCAGCGTGGACATGCTGCTCCAGGAGTTTGGAAGCGAAAGTGAGCAGCGATATTGGGCGATAGCTGGACATAGCGGTTGGATCTAGGGTTGGCTTTTTAAGGATAGGCGTGAATGTGGCATGTTTGAAAGCAGAAGGGAAGGTACCAGAAGTTAGTGATAGGTTGAAGAAATGGGTTAGGGATGGGGTAAGTGTGGTGGTGAGGTTGGGGAGGAGGTGGAATGGGGTCTAGTGCACAAGTAGTGAGGTGTGATTTGGAGAGGAGACAATTAAGCTCCCCTTCAGTGATGTTGGACAGGGAGGTTATGGGGTTTTAGATATGTCCATCAGTTTCATTGGAAGTGCAGCCGCAAGGAGAAAATGAAGTTATATTTTCCCTGCAGCCCCTCACTTTCTGTCATTGTGGCAGTGAAAAGTCAGTGCTCACTACAAAGTGAGCGCGCTGTAATCACTCCTTGTGCTCCTTGACTGACATCATACTCTGCATAGACCTTGCAGACCAGAATATCCGTGAAGTAGCATGAGTCCATTTTCTAAAACAATTACTGTAACAAAATCTTTTACTTTTCTCTGCAAATAAAAAAAAAGGTCCATGAAAAGACAGAGAACTAATTTACTATTGATACCCATCTGTTTTCATAAAATTTCCATAACATTGCTAGAGTGACCACAACAACAACTTATCAATATGACCCAAGAGATCGGGCATATGGCCATAATAAAGAGGGTCCGCGCTGTTAGAGACATCACAAATGCTCATTATGTAAAAGATCCAGCCATCTAAGAGATACTGCCCATACACTCATTGCATAGGTTTCCATTTATTTAAACACAGAACACTATATTTCTGTTTCATAAGTTGCCCTCAGTGATAACAGTGCATTGTCAGGGGTTACAAAAACCAAACCCACAGTGGTTAAACTGGTCTTCACGAGACCACTCTTTTTAGCAATTAATCATTTAGTAGACCTGTGGGTGCAGATTTCTGAATTCTAATGATTAGCATTGCAATTTTTGAAGAATGCAGTTTTATTCCACAGCGTTACATATGCATATGCAAATGCAGGGCTAATCCGGTGGGGCGTCTCTTCACCTGAACTATCCTGCCTTCAATTTTCTAATCCCACCTCCTTGTGCATGACTGACAGGTTACAGTCATTCATATTACAGAAGAACCATTATTCTAGATTCATGATTAGAAGATTTTATACAGGACTAGTCAAGGGAAAAAAATGCCCCTCTGGGCTGGTCTTGCCTCATTTGCATATGTGACACTGCAGGATAAGAGTACATTCTTAAGAAATTTCAGGGCTGATCAGTAACATCAAACACCTTATTACTATGAATAAATCTGTACTCACACGGCTATAGCAGCAGTTTGAAACAGAGTGGGGCCTGGCAGGTTCTCCTTAACATGATTCATGAAACATTTCACAGGGTTATTTAGGACTATTCTATTTTTTACTGTGGTTCTCAGACCTGCACCCCTCCGATCTCTGCTGGCTCATAGACCGTTCCTGTTGGCGATAATGTGGCTTCAACTGACATCACGTCGACAGAGCAGCTGCTTCTCTTCTGCTCTTCTCAGTTGATGGAGCGTGAGTGCCAATGTCATACTGGCTCATAACTGGCACCCTGCAGCCTAACAGCGGGAAGCTGGCTATCAATCAGTATGACGTTGGCAGTCAGGATCTGTAAGTCGAAAGAGCTGCCAGAAAGAGGACAAGCTGCTCTGTTTACAACAGTTAGAAGCTGGGTACAACAGGAAGGTAGAGACCCGCCTGTTTGTTCTTTGGCTCATAATAAAAAAGTAAACTAGTCCTGGCTAATACCTTTAAAGGGAACCTGTCACCTCAAATTGGCGGGATATTGAAATGAGTTTTTACCGATGAGCGGCGTTTCCTCTTCATTTTTCCACCCCGTCCGTCCCTGTTGTCCGCAATATGTTAGTGAATTAGAGTATGTGAGCGCCATAGTTGGCGCATGCGCAATGCAATCTTCGGTGGCGCATGCGCAGTATGCTTTGCCCAACTGCGGGCAAAGCCGAAAAGCATTACTGCGCATGCGCCCGCGCACTATGTCTCAGAAGTATTTCGCTGTGTTGCGGGACATAGTGTGCTGGCTGTTACTGCAGGAGCTTAGCCATTAGTAGTGCTGAGCTCCATCAGTGATGGTGAGGGAGGTGCTGATATTTAAGCATCTCTTGCACGATTATGATGTGATCGGTCAATCAGATTGAGGCCAGGAGCCATTTGGTCAGCTGCATTTCTTGCTACATGTTCACAGACTTACCAGTGGAAAAGCCAAACTTCACATGCCAGACATGCAAGCTTGTGTCCCTGTTGGAGGAAAAGTTGCAAAATCTAGAAGAGAGATTAGCCACATTGAAAACCACTAAGGAAGGTGAAGAGTTCTTAGACAGAGCAGAATTATTTCTTCATGTTACAGAAAGAGAAGAAATTCAAAATGCACCTTAAGAAACAGAGAAATGGAGGCATGTGACCCAGAGAAGCAGGAGGATTGGGAGACAGTCAGCACCCATACTGCTCAGGAACCAATACCAGGCTCTCAGGCAGGAGAACAATGAAGAAATACATCAAGATAAGACTTTACCCACAAAGGACAACCTTGCATGCCCTTAGAGTCCTTCTGGATGGAGAAAGAAAAATGTTGTGAAGAAGAAACGGAGAGTTGTTGTCATGGGGGATTCCATGTTGAGAGGAACAGAGGCCGCTATCTGCAGACCGGATATAACCTCAAGAGAAATGTGCTGTCTCCCAGGTGCAAAAATTAAAGATGTGTCTGACAGGATATCAGGACTCTTCAGACCTACAGATGACTACCCATTCCTGCTAATACATGTGGGGACAAATTACACCGCAAGAAAGGACCTGGAAACCATCTGCAGTGACTTTGAAAACTTAGGTAAGAAAGTGAAAGAACAGGAAGCGCAGGTGATCTTCTCTTCCATCCTTCCAGTGGATGGCCATGGAACAAGGAAGTGGAATAAGATTCTGCAGGTGAACAACTGGCTACATCGATGTGGGCTCAGCGCCGGAGCCCACATCAAAGCAGGGGATCCGACCTCCGCAGTAATAGTACAGCAGAGGTCGGTAAGGGGTTAAAACTCTCCTGATGAGTGTAGCAAGGCGATTTCCAAATACATGTTTTCCAGTCTTCGTAAGGTGCACCGCATTTCTAGCAAGCAGTCCATCATATAGGTAATTCACTCCGTGATCCAGAAATCCAAATCCTTGCTGATGGCCAGCAAGGATTTGGATTTCTGGATCACGGAGTGAATTACCTATATGATGGACTGCTTGCTAGAAATGCGGTGCACCTTACGAAGACTGGAAAACATGTATTTGGAAATCGCCTTGCTACACTCATCAGGAGAGTTTTAACCCCTTACCGACCTCTGCTGTACTATTACTGCGGAGGTCGGATCCCCTGCTTTGATGTGGGCTCCGGCGCTGAGCCCACCTCAAAGCCGGGACATGTCAGCTGTTTTGAGCTGGCGATTCACCCGCCGCTATTAACTAGTTAAATGCCGCTGTCAAATGCTGACAGCGGCATTTAACCGGCGCTTCCGGCCGCGCGGCCGGAAATGAGCGCATCGCCGACCCTCATTACATGATCGGGGGTCACCGATGCGTCGGCATAGCAACCAGAGGTCTCCTTGAGACCTCTATGGTTGCTGAAGCCGGATTGCTATGAGCGCCACCCTGTGGTCAGCGCTCATAGCAATGGAACAATTCAGCTACATAGGAGCGATCTGATGATCGCTGCTATGTAGCAGGGCCGATCAGGCTATGCCAGCTTCTAGCCTCCCATGGAGGCTATTGAAGCATGGCAAAAGTTAAAAAAAAAAAATTTAAAAAAATACGAAAAAAATAAAAAAAATATAAAAGTTTAAATCACTCTCCTTTCACCCCATTCAAAATAAAACAATTAAAAAAATCAAACCTACACATATTTGGTATCGCCACGTTCTTAATCACCTGATCTATCAGTAAAAAAAAGAATTAACCTGATCGCTAAATGGCCTAGCGAGAAACAAAATTTGAAACGCCAGAATTACGCTTTTTTGGTCGCCGTGACATTGCATTAAAATGTAATAACGGGCGATCAAAAGAACGTATCTGCACCAAAATGGTATAATTAAAAACGCCAGATCGGCACGCAAAATTAGCAAAGTTTGGAATTTTTTTTTACCACTTAGATAAAACGTAACCTAGACATGTTTGGTGTCTGTGAACTCGTAATGACCTGGAGAATCAAAATGGCAGGTCAGTTTTAGCATGTAGTGAATTTAGCAAAAAAGCCAAACAAAAAACAAGTGTGGGATTGCACTTTTTTTTGCAATTTCACCGCACTTGGAATTTTTTTTCCCATTTTCTAGTACATAACATGCTAAAATCAATGATGTCGTTGAAAAGTGCAACTTGTTCCGCAAAAAACAAGCCCTCACATGGCCATATTGATGGAGAAATAAAAAAGTTATGGCTCTGGGAAGGAGGGGAGCGAAAAACGAGAACGCAAAAACGGAAAAGGGCAAGGTCGTGAAAGGGATAAACTAGAACAATGTGGGAAGGGAAGAAAAAAGCCAGAAAAAGCCATACACCTGACAACTACTATTGAGAACTCTGCTATTAGAAGTGGAAAGGAAGAACAAAGACAAAAAAATCTAAATAATACAAATATTGAAGTAAGAGAAACCAATCACAAACTAAAATGTTTCTATACAAATGCACAAAGCATGGGCAACAAACAAGGAGAATTGGAACTGCTAACACAGGAGAAGAAATATGATGTTATTGGAATCACTGAAACTTGGCGGGGCAATACACATGATTGGAATACAAGACTAGAAAGATACAACTTATTTGCAAGAAACAGACTTGATAAACGAGGTGGAGGTGTCGCATTGTATGTTAGAAAAGCGTATATCTGCACAGAGATTGAAGCTTCAGAGACTGGGAGTTCTGTGGAATCTGTTTGGGTAAGAATACAAGGAGAGAACAACGGAAAGGACACCATTGTAGGCATTTACTAAAGGCTGCCTGTGCAAGCTGAAGATATGGATGAACTCTTTATGCATCAAATGGCCAAGTTCTCCAAAAAATATGACATAGTGGTCATGGGAGATTTCAACTATCCAGACATTTGTTAGGAATCTCTCTCAGGTAAAACTAACAGGTCAAGCAAATTCTTATCTACTCTTGCTGACAACTTTATGTTCCAAAAGGTAGGGGAGAAAACAAGGGGATCTTCTACCTTGGATCTAATCCTTATAATCAGGGAGGAAATGGTTGAGGAGGTAAGACTGGCTGGGACCCTAGGAGGTAGCGGCCATGCTATTTTAGAATTTTGGATAACTAGAAGAGGAAGACCTGTGAAGACTCAGACTTCAAGGTTAGATTTCAGAAAGGCAGATTTTAAGGGACTCCGAAAGAGAATCGGAGGGATCCAATGGCTGGATATCCTTAAGGACAAAAATGTCAAGGAAGGTTGGGAAATCTTGAAAAATGAGATTCTCCAAGCACAATTGTTAACAATTCCAAAAAGAGGGAAGAATACAAAGCATTTAAAGAAACCAGGATGGATGAACACAGAACTTAAACACATGCTAAAAAGGAAGAAAGAAATGTTTATCAAATGGAAAGAAGGAGGCATATCTAAAGAAGAATATAATGCTGTCTGCAGAACCTGCAGGGCACAAATCAGATTTGCTAAAGCTGACAATGAATTAAGGCTTGCAAGAGACGTCAAAACCAGTAAAAAAGGATTTTGGTGATATGTCAAAAGTAAAAGAAAAGTCAAAGATGCTATAGGATTTTTACAGGATGAAAATGATGAAATGGTAAGAAAGGGTGTTGAGAAGGCCGAATTTTTAAATTCCTATTTTGCATCTGTTTTCTCTCAGAAAGGAAATGTAACATCAACTGATCTTCACGGTCCTATTAAAGGAGTAGAAGAATCCAGGATATTCATAAACAGAAAGATGGTGAGGAAACACTTAGCTAACATAAATGAATTCAAGTCTCCAGGTCCAGATGAATTACACCCCAGAGTACTGAAGGACATAGCAGAAGAAATTTTTGAACCACTCTCCATAATCTTTGAAAATTCTTGTAGAACAGGAGAAGTCCCAGAAGACTGGAGAAGAGCAAATGTCTTTCCTATCTTCAAAAAGGTGAAGAAGGTGGACCCAGGGAACTATAGGCCAGTGAATCTGACTTCCATACCAGGAAACATCTTTGAACAAATTATTAACCCCTTCATGACCCAGCCTATTTTGGCCTTAATGACCTTGCCGTTTTTTGCAATTCTGACCAGTGTCCCTTTATGAGGTAATAACTCCGGAACGCTTCAACGGATCCTAGCGATTCTGAGATTGTTTTTTCGTGACATATTGGGCTTCATGATAGTGGTAAATTTAGGTCGATAATTTCTGAGTTTATTTGTGAAAAAAATGGAAATTTGGCAAAAAATTTGAAAATTTCGCAATTTTCACATTTTGAATTTTTATTCTGTTAAACCAGAGAGTTATGTGACACAAAATAGTTAATAAATAACGTTTCCCACATGTCTACTTTACATCAGCACAATTTTGGAAACAATTTTTTTTTTTGCTAGGAAGTTATAAGGGTTAAAATTTGACCAGTGATTTCTCATTTTTACAACAAAATTTACAAAACCATTTTTTTTAGGGACCACCTCACATTTGAAGTCATTTTGAGGGTTCTATATGGCTGAAAATACCCAAAAGTGACACCATTCTAAAAACTGCACCCCTCAAGGTGCTCAAAACCACATTCAAGAAGTTTATTAACCCTTCAGGTGTTTCACAGCAGCAGAAGCAACATGGAAGTAAAAAATGAACATTTAACTTTTTAGTCACAAAAATGATCTTTTAGCAACAATTTTTTTATTTTCCCAGCGGTAAAAGGAGAAACTGGACCACAGACGTTGTTGTCCAATTTGTCCTGAGTACGCTGATACCTCATATGTGGGGGTAAACCACTGTTTGGGCGCACGGCAGGGCTCGGAAGGGAAGGAGCGCCATTTGACTTTTTGAATGAAAAATTGGCTCCAATCTTTAGCGGACACCATGTCACGTTTGGAGAGCCCCCGTGTGCCTAAACATTGGAGCTCCCCCACAAGTGACCCCATTTTGGAAACTAGACCCCCCAAGGAACTTATCTAGAAGCATAGTGAGCACTTTAAACCCCCAGGTGCTTCACAAATTGATCCGTAAAAATGAAAAAGTACTTTTTTTTCACAAAAAAATTATTTTAGCCTCAATTTTTTCATTTTCACATGGGCAACAGGATAAAATGGATCCTAAATTTTGTTGGGCAATTTCTCCTGAGTACACCAATACCTCACATGTGGGGGTAAACCACTGTTTGGGCACATGGTAAGGCTCGGAAGGGAAGGAGCGCCATTTGACTTTTTGAATGAAAAATTATCTCCATCGTTAGCGGACACCATGTCGCGTTTGGAAAGCCCCTGTGTGCCTAAACATTGGAGCTCCTCCACAAGTGACCCCATTTTGGAAACTAGACCCCCCAAGGAACTCATCTAGAGGCATAGTGAGCACTTTAAACCCCCAGGTGCTTCACAAATTGATCCGCAAAAATGAAAAAGTACTTTTTTTTCACACAAAATTTCTTTTAGCCTCAATTCTTTCATTTTCACATGGGCAACAGGATAAAATGGATCCTAAAATTTGTTGGGCAATTTCTCCTGAGTATGCCGATACCTCATATGTGGGGGTAAACCACTGTTTGGGTGCACGGCAAGGCTCGGAAGGGGAGGCGTGCCATTTGACTTTTTGAATGGAAAATTAGCTCCAATCGTTAGCGGACACCATGTCGCGTTTGGAGAGCCCCTGTGTGCCTAAACATTGGAGCTCCCCTACAAGTGACCCCATTTTGGAAACTAGACCCCCCAAGGAACTTATCTAGATGCATAGTGAGCACTTACAACCCCCAGGTGCTTCACAGAAGTTTATAACGCAGAGCCGTGAAAATAAAAAAATAATTTTTCTTTCCTCAAAAATTATTTTTAGCCCAGAATTTTTTATTTTCCCAAGGATAATAGGAGAAATTGGACCCCAAATGTTGTTGTCCAGTTTGTCCTGAGTACGATGATACCCCATATGTAAGGGTAAACCACTGTTTGGGCGCACGGCAGGGCTCGGAAGGGAAGGCATGCCATTTGGCTTTTTGAATGGAAAATTAGCTCCAATCATTAGCGGACACCATGTCGCGTTTGGAAAGCCCCTGTGTGCCTAAACATTGGAGCTCCAGCACAAGTGACCCCATTTTGGAAACTAGACCTCCAAAGGAACTAATCTAGATGTGTGGTGAGCACTTTGAATCCCCAAGTGCTTCACAGAAGTTTATAACGCAGAGCCATGAAAATAAAAAATAATTTTTCTTTTCTCAAAAATGATTTTTTAGCCCACAATTTTTTATTTTCCCAAGGGTAACAGGAGAAATTGGACCCCAAAAGTTGTTGTCCAGTTTCTCCTGAGTACGCTGATACCCCATATGTGGGGGTAAACCATTGTTTTGGCACACGTCGGGGTTCGGAAGGGAAGTAGTGACGTTTTGAAATGCAGACTTTGATGGAATGCTCTGCGGGCGTCAGGTTGCGTTTGCAGAGCCCCTGATGTGCCTAAACAGTAGGAACTCCCCACAAGTGACTCCATTTTGGAAACTAGACCCCCAAGGGAACTTATCTAGATGTGTGGTGAGCACTTTGAACCCCCAAGTGCTTCACAGAAGTTTATAACGCAGAGCCGTGAAAATAATAAACGTGTTTCCTTTCCTCAAAAATATTTTTTTAGCCCAGAATTTTTTATTTTTGCAAGAGTAACAGGAGAAATTGGACCCCAAAAGTTGTTGTCCAGTTTCTCCTGAGTACGCTGATACCCCATATGTGGGGGTAAACCACTGTTTGGGCACATGCCGGGGCTCGGAAGGGAAGTAGTGACGTTTTGGAATGCAGACTTTGATGGAATGGTCTGCGGGCATCATGTTACGTTTGCAGAGCCCCTGATATGCCTAAACAGTAGAAACCCCCCACAAGTGACCCCATTTTGAAAACTAGACCCCCCAAGGAACTAATCTAGATGTGTGGTGAGCACTTTCAATCCCCAAGTGCTTCACAGAAGTTTACAACGCAGAGCCGTGAAAAAAAAAAATCATTTTTCTTTCCTCAAAAAAGATGTTTTAGCAAGCAATTTTTTATTTTCACAAGGGTAACAGGAGAATTTGGACCCCAATATTTGTTGCCCAGTTTGTTGTGAGTACGCTGATACCCCATATGTGGGGGTAAACCACTGTTTGGGCACACGTCAGGGCTCGGAAGGGAAGTAGTGACGTTTTGGAATGCAGACTTTGATGGAATGGTCTGCGGGCATCATGTTACGTTTGCAGAGCCCCTGATATGCCTAAACAGTAGAAACCCCCCACAAGTGACCCCATTTTGGAAACTAGACCCCCCAAGGAACTAATCTAGATGTGTGGTGAGCACTTTCAATCCCCAAGTGCTTCACAGAAGTTTACAACGCAGAGCCGTGAAAATAAAAAATCATTTTTCTTTCCTCAAAAAAGATGTTTTAGCAAGCAATTTTTTATTTTCACAAGGGTAACAGGAGAATTTGGACCCCAATATTTGTTGCCCAGTTTGTTGAGAGTACGCTGATACCCCATATGTGGGGGTAAACCACTGTTTGGGCACACGTCAGGGCTCGGAAGGGAAGTAGTGACATTTGAAATGCAGACTTTGATGGAATGGTCTGCGGGCGTCACATTGCATTTGCAGAGCCCCTGATGTGCCTAAACAGTAGAAACACCCCACAAGTGACCCCATTTTGGAAACTAGACCCCCCAAGGAACTAATCTAGATGTGTGGTGAGCACTTTCAATCCCCAAGTGCTTCACAGAAGTTTATAACGCAGAGCCGTGAAAATAAAAAATAATTGTTCTTTCCTCAAAAATTATGTTTTAGCAAGTAATTTTTTATTTTTGCAAGGGTAACAGGAGAAATTGGACCCCAACAGTTGTTGCCCAGTTTGTCCTGAGTACGCTGGTACCCCAAATGTGGGGGTAAACCACTATTTGGGCGCACGTCGGGGCTTGGAAGGGCGGGAGCACCATTTGACTTTTTGAACGCAAGATTGGCTGGAATCAATGGTGGCGCCATGTTGCGTTTGGAGACCCCTGATGTGCCTAAACAGTGGAAACCCCTCAATTCTAACTTCAACACTAACCCCAACACACCCCTAATCCTAATCCCAACTGTAGCCATAACCCTAATCACAACCCTAACCCCAACACACCCCTAACCACAACCCTAACCGCAACACACCCGTAACCCTAATTCCAACCCTAATCCTAACCCTAATCCCAACCGTAACCCTAATCCCAACCCTAACCACAACTGTAACCCCAACACACCCCTAACCCTATCCGTAACCCTAACCACAAGCCTAATCTTAACCCTATTTCAAACCCTAGCCCTAATTCCAACCCTAACTCTAATTCCAACCCTAACCCTAAGGCTATGTGCCCACGTTGCGGATTCGTGTGAGATTTTTCCGCACGATTTTTGAAAAATCTGCAGGTAAAAGGCACTGCGTTTTACCTGCGGATTTACAGCAGATTTCCAGTGTTTTTTTGTGCGGATTTCACCTGCGGATTCCTATTGAGGAACAGGTGTAAAACGCTGCGGAATCCGCACAAAGAATTGACATTCTGCGGAAAATACAACGCAGCGTTTCTGCACGGAATTTTCCGCACCATGGGCACAGCGGATTTGGTTTTCCTTAGGTGTACATGGTACTGTAAACCTGATGGAAAACTGCTTCGAATTCGCAGCGGCCAATCCGCTGCGGATCCGTGGCCAATCCGCTGCGGATCCGCGGCCGATCCGCTGCGGATCCGCGGCCGATCCGCTGCGGATCCGCGGCCGATCCGCTGCGGATCCGCGGCCGATCCGCTGTGGATCCGCGGCCGATCCGCTGCGGATCCGCGGCCGATCCGCTCTGTGTGCACATGCCATAACCCTACCCCTAACCCTACCCGTAACCCTAACCCTACCCCTAACCCTAACCCTACCCCTAACCCTACCCCTAGTTCTAACCCTAGTTCTAACCCTAACCCTAGTGGAAAAAGAAAAAAAAAAATTTCTTTATTTTATTATTGTCCCTATGGGGGTGATAAAGGGGGGGGGGTTATTTATTATTTTTTTTATTTTGATCGCTGTGATAGAACCTACCACAGCGATCAAAATGTACTTGTAAGGAATCTGCCGACTGGCAGATTCGGCGGGCGCACTGAGCATGCGCCCGCCATTTTCCAAGATGGCGGCGCCCAGCGAGGAGACGGCCGGACACCGGGAGGATCGGTAAGTATGAAGGGGTGGTGGGGGGGTGGATCGGAGCACAGGGGGGGTGATCGGAGCACAGGGGGGGGGGACAGGAGGACGGGGGAGCCGGCAGGCGGACGGAGGGGACCGGACCCCATAACGGAGGACTGGGGGGGGCGATCGGTGGGTGTGGGGGGGGGTCACTTGAGTATTTCCAGCCATGGCCGATGATATTGCAGCATCGGCCATGGCTGGATTGTAATATTTCACCAGTTTTTTAGGTGAAATATTACAAATCGCTCTGATTGGCAGTTTCACTTTCAACAGCCAATCAGAGCGATCGTAGCCACGGGGGGGTGAAGCCACCCCCCCTGGGCTGAAGTACCACTCCCCCTGTCCCTGCAGAACGGGTGAAATCGGAGTTAACCCTTTCACCCGATCTGCAGGGACGCGATCATTCCATGACGCATACGCTGCGTCATAGGTCGCTTTGGCACCGACTTTCATGACGCAGCGTATGCGTCAAAGGTCGTTAAGGGGTTAAACAACATGTATGTAAGTACCTGGATAAGAATGAAGTGATTAACCAGAGTCAGCATAGGTTTGTAACTAATAAGTCATGTCAGACTAACTTAATTTCCTTGTATGACAGAATCACTGACTGGGTGGATCAGGGAAATTCTGTAGATATAGTATATCTTGACTTCAGCAAAGCATTTGACAAAGTATCTCACACCATCCTGGTTGAAAAAATGAATAAGTATGGAATGAACAAGGCAACTGTTAGGTGGATTCATAACTGGCTTAGTGATCGGACCCAAAGAGTGGTCGTAAATGGATGCACATCCAGTTGGAAGAATGTCTCAAGTGGGGTACCACAGGGTTCTGTCCTGGGCCCTGTATTGTTCAAGATCTTTATCAATGATTTAGATGAAGAAATTGAGGGTAAACTAATTTAATTTGCTGATGACACAAAGCTAGGAGGGATAGTTAATACTAGAGAAGAGAGAGAGAGAGGATTCAAAAGGATATAAATAAACTGGAGCAGTGGGCAGGAACTAAAAGAATGGTTTTTAACAAGGAAAAATGTAAAGTACGGTACTACATCTAGGCAATAAAAATGAAAAAAGCATAGAATAGGGCTAAGCAACAGCACATGTGAAAAAGACTTGTGTATACTAATAGAACATAAACTGTACATGAGTCAACAGTGTGATGCAGCAGCAAAAAGGCAAATGCAATTCTAGGAAGTATTAACAAAAGCATACAGTCTAGATCATGCAAAGTCATGATTGCCCTCTACTCCTCTTTGGTCAGACCTCACCTGGAATACTGTGTCCAGTTTTGGTCACCACATTTTAAAAATGACATCAACAAACTGGAGCAAGTTCAGAGAAGAGCGACCAGAATGGTGGCCGGTCTGCAAACCATGTCCTATGAGGAACGTTTACAGGATTTGGGAATGTTTAGCTTGCCAAAAAGAAGACTGAGAGGAGACTTAATAGGTGTCTACAAATATCTCAAGGGCTGTCACATTGTAGAAGGATCATCTTTATTCTCATTTGCACAAGGAAAGACTAGAAGTAATGGGATGAAACTGAATGGGAGGAGATTAGATATTAGAAAAAACTTTTTGACAGTTAAAGTGATCAATGAGTGTAACAGGCTGCCATGAGAGGTGGTGAGTTCTCCATCCATGAAAGTTTTCAAACAGAGGCTGGACAGACATCTGTCTGGGATGATTTAGTGAATCCTGCTTTGAGCAGGGTGTTGGACCAGATGACCAAGGAGGTCCCTTCCCACACTATCATTCTATGATTCTACGATTGACTGATGGATCAGAGAGTCCTGAGTGCAGGGATCACTGACATGGGTCCCTGCTCCTCCTCCAGTGCCGCTCAGCGTTCAGTGACAGCTTTCGCCATGAAACTGTCACTGCATGTTTACAGTTTAAATGCATGACAGACATAGCACGTCATGGTGCGGGAACTAACACCCTGTTAGGGCTGGCGGAATGCACCAAATAATATTAAAGAGGATATAAGGTGCGTTCACAGCCTGAGGTCCACAGTGCAGAGATGACACCTGCTGCTTAGTAATGATGGCGGTATAAGATAAACACACGCGGGATAACTTCACCGGGTATGTAGGAGGCGAACCCTGTTGCGTCACAGGGCCGCAATACTGCAGAGTGAACGCTAATGTTATGGTCACAGGACCCTGCCCCAAGGACACGGGCATAGAGTCCCTCTAGACCCACTAGCATTCGGCGCTGCAACTGAGGTGCCAGGGAAAACGTAACTAAATATTTACCGCACTCTGTGCGTACAGCACCACTCTGGCGGATGCCACTAACCACCCTAAGCTTGGGCCAGGAAAGCACACTATTTGTGCACGGCACTACTCTGACAGATGCTGCTGTAGATGCAGTACTGTTGTGCCTTGTACTGAATGGCACAATCTGGTGCTAGTTAGCTCCAATCACCCACACTCAGTCTACAACGCTTGGGAAGGGGATCATTTAGGAGCTTTCATCAGATTGCATACACACATCCACACATACACGATTTTGGATTTATACTAGCGCAAGGCCGAGAGGCCATGCAAACCTTTTATAGTTGCGTCCTTCCAGGACCTTCCTCGTGGTCCAATCAGAACTGCTTCAGGACCTGAGCATGTGACCCCCGATCTCCAATGATAGGTCGTCCCACGGGCATGCTCAGTTGACAAAAAGCAGGACTTAGTTCCTGGAGAGTCTGCTCGCCGCTGCTTAATGCTGGTTATAATAGCACAACCTGGGACGGCAGCAGTAACCAGAAGCTCAGCATCAGATTGCTCCTGTGCAGCGGCAGGAACTCGACACCTAACACACCCGTTCATGATGTGCTATGTTCGTCATTGGTCGTTAAGGGGTTAAAGAAGCACTCCTATCAAAGTTTTTATAGTCTTAAAATATCGCAATCATCATACTATATAGCACTGTGTACTTACAATTGCTGTTTTTGCCTTTCTACCAAGATAATTCTCTTTTCTCTGCTCAATGTAGACAAGTGTATTGTGCCTGCATTTATCATTCTCCTCTTCAATTCCTAACCCAGCTGCTCCCTCCTCCTGACAGGGACTTTTGCAGTGAATTATGATTCATACTGAGAAAATTTACCTCCTGTTTCTACATAGAGCTTAGAAGAATTCAGCTAGTCTTTTTTTAAGCACGTGATGTCATAGACTTAAAGGGAACCTGTCACCCCGTTTTTTCCGTATGAGATAAAAATACTGTTAAATAGGGCCTAAGCTGTGCATTACAATAGTGTATTTTGTGGACCCCGATTCCCCACCTATGCTGCCGAAATATGTTACCAAAGTAGTCGTTTTCGCCTGTCAATCAGGCTGGTCTGGTCAGATGGGTGTGGTGTCTTCCCCCAGATCTTGCTTAGTTTTCCGTTGGTGGCGTAGTGGTGTGCGTATGCCCAAGTCCAGAATCCACTGCACAGGGGAGGGAAAATAGCGCAATCTGCGCTATTCCCCTGGTGATCGTGGGGGCGGCCATCTTCCTGTGGCCGCGCGTGCGCAGATGGAGCGCTCTGCTGCCCGGGGCTTCAGGAAAATGGCCGCGGGATGCCGCACGTCCGCAGATGGAGATCGCGGCGACCATTTTCCTGAAGCAGAGTTCGCATCTCTGCTTGAGGAAAATGGCTGCCACGATCTCCATCTGCGCACGCGCGGCATCCCGCGGCCATTTTCCTGAAGCCCCGGGCAGCAGAGCACTCCATCTGTGCACGCGCGGACACAGGAAGATGGCCGCCCCCACTGATCACCAGGGGAATAGCGCAGATCAAGCTATTTTCCCTCCCCTGTGCAGTGGATTCTGGACTTGGGCATACGCACACCACTACGCCACCAACGGAAAACTAAGCAAGATCTGGGGGAAGACACCACACCCATCTGACCAGACCAGCCTGATTGACAGGCGAAAACGACTACTTTGGTAACGTATTTCGGCAGCATAGGTGGGGAATTGGGGTCCACAAAATACACTATTGTAATGCACAGCTCAGGCCCTATTTAACAGTATTTTTATCTCATAGGGAAAAAACGGGGTGACAGGTTCCCTTTAATGGAAAAGATAAGAATTAACTGGGTAGAAAGGCAAAATGAACAATTGTAAGTACACATTGCTGTAGAATATGATCCCTGTAATACATTAAGAGGATCAAAATGTGATAGTAATGCTTCTTTAATGGAGTTTTTCTTCTTTTTTCTTGTTTATAAAATGTTTTATTGCGATTCAAGAATCACACTTTTCAAATTGGCAGAGTAAAAAAAAAATGTTATACTTTTAGGATTATTATCTTTACTCTAATTTAGTTTTCATAATTTAGTAATTATGTATAGAAAAAAAATAGAACGTCATGTGATGTTGGCTACAGCAAAAAACACAAGATATTTTATTAGAAAATAAAATCACCTAAATGTGTAATTGTTCTCATATACAAACAAGGATTGCTTTGGTGAGCATCAAGGTCTTCATAGGTTGTCAGAGTCCAAGTAGTAGGTTAATCCATGGGCAACTTCTAAAGGTACCTTCACACGAAACGACGCTGCAGCGATAGCGACAACGATGCCGATCGCTGCAGCGTCGCTGTTTGATCGCTGGAGAGCTGTCACACAGACCGCTCTCCAGCGACCAACGATGCCGAGGTCCCCGGGTAACCAGGGTAAACATCGGGTTGCTAAGCGCAGGGCCGCGCTTAGTAACCCGATGTTTACCCTGGTTACCAGCGTAAAATGTAAAAAAAACAAACACTACATACTCACCTGCGTGTCCCCCAGCGTCCGCTTCCCACACTGACTGACTGACTGAGCGCCGGCAGTAGCAGGGCACAGCGGTGACGTCACCGCTGTGCTGTGCTTTCACTTTCACTTTGCGGCGCTCAGTCAGTGTGGGAAGCAGACGGCGGGGGATGCGAATGTAAGTATGTACTGTTTGTTTTTTTTACATTTTACACTGGTAACCAGGGTAAACATCGGGTTACTAAGCGCGGCCCTGCGCTTAGTAACCCGATGTTTACCCTGGTTACCAGTGTAAAATATCGCTGGTATCGTTGCTTTTGCTGTCAAACACGACGATACACGGCGATCGGACGACCAAATAAAGTTCTGAACTTTATTCAGCGACCAGCGACATCACAGCAGGATCCTGATCGCTGCTGCGTGTCAAACTAAACGATATCGCTAGCCAGGACGCTGCAACGTCACGGATCGCTAGCGATATCGTTACAAAGTCGTTTCGTGTGAAGGTACCTTTAGGGTCACTGGTTAATTAGAGGAGCTCAGCAGAATATAGATTAACCTACTACTTCCATTATAGGGCTACATTCACACATCCGTGTGACATGTCCTAACGCTGTCTTTTTTTTCCCATGGGCAGCACAAGGACCCATACAGTTTCATTGATTTATGAAAACATCAGTTTAAAAATGAATCCATGTCTCAGATCTGTGAGTCTCAGAGCTTGTCCTATTCTCACCTGTTTTGTGAATCCGACTCAGCCATTAACCCCTTCATGACCTTGGGATTTTCCGTTTCTCCAGGTTCGTTTTTTGCTCCCCTCCTTCCCAGAGCCGTAACGTTTTTATTTTTCCGTCAATTTGGCCATGTGAGAGCTTATTTTTTGTAGGACGAGTTGTACTTTTGAACGACATCATTGGTTTTAGCATGTCGTGTACTAGAAAACAGGAAAAAAATTTCAAGTGCGGTGAAATTGCAAAAAAAGTGCAATCCCACACTTGTTTTTTGCTTGGCTTTTTTGCTAGGTTCACTAAATGCTAAAACTGACCTGCCACTATGATTCTCCAGGTCAGTACGAGTTCATAGACACCTAACATGACTAGGTTATTTTTTATCTAAGTGGTGAAAAAAAATTCCAAACTTTGCAAAAAAAAAAAAAAAAAAAAAATTGCGCCATTTTCCGATACTTGTAGCGTTTCCATTTTTCATGATCTGGGGTCGGTTGAGGGCTTATTTTTTGCGTGCCGAGCTGGCGTCTTTATTGATAGCATTTTGGTGCAGATTCGTTCTTTTGATTGCCTGTTATTGCATTTTAATGCAATGTTGCGGCAACCAAAACAACGTAATTCTGTCGTTTCGAATTTTTTTCTCGCTACGCCGTTTAGCGATCAGGTTAATGCTTTTTTTATTGATAGATCGGGCGATTCTGAACACGGCGATACCAAATATGTGTAGGTTTGATTTTTTTATTATTGATTTATTTTGATTGGGGCGAAAGGGGGGTGATTTAAACTTTTATATTTTTTTTATTTTTTTCACATTTTTTTTAACTTCTGCCATGCTTCAATAGCCTCCATAGGAGGCTAGAAGCAGGCATAACGCGATCGGCTCTGCTACATAGCAGCGATCTGATGTTCGCTGCTATGTAGCAGAAATGCAGGTGTGCTGTGAGCGCCGACCACAGGATGGCGCTCACAGCTGCCGGGGATCAGTAACCATAGAGGTCTCAAGGACCTCTATGGTTGCACTGCTGAAGCATCGCCGACCTCCGATCATGTGACGGGGGTCGGCGATGCGATCATTTCCGGCCGCCCGGCCGGAAGCGGTAGTTAAATGCCGCTGTCTGCGTTTGACAGCGGCATTTAACTAGTTAATAGGCACGGGCAGATCGCGATTCTGCCCGCGCCTATTACGGGCACATGTTAGCTGTTCAAAACAGCTGACATGTCCCGGCTTTGATGCGGGCTCACCGCCAGAGCCCGCATCAAAGCGGGGCTTCTGACCTCGGACGTACTATCCCGTCCGAGGTCAGAAAGGGGTTAAAAGTCTACTGTCATTCATGCAAAACACATGACAAGCTGAAGATTGATTTTGTGCTTCAGAGTTCCATCCAAGTTTCACCCATTTTTAACTGATACATTGTTACGAGTCAATAGATAATTAAAAGGTCAGACAGCCTTGACTGTAGTGTTTTTAACTGGAATCTGTGTTTCATATGGAAAACCCGACCAGGAGAGGAAACGGACTGCCCACTACCATCCTGTTGTCAAAAATAAAAGCCCAGCAGGTTTTCTTAAATCTGCCCTGGATAAATAGCCTGCCCAAGACCCATACTCACTTTTATTCTGCATTGCAATCACAGCTACTCCTGTTACTGCAATACACTCCCATGGCCTCAATACGCCTCCGTGCGCATCCTGGGGGGAATACACAGTGACCCTCACATGTAATACCAGTCACTGCCTCACAGTATTTTATGCACATTTTTGCCAAAAACAAAAATGTAACGTTTTACAGTATCCCTCCAGTGAAGTACATGTCCTATAGCTGACTAAGGTGTTCTCTTGTCTTTTTGGCCATTCTCCAGCAATGCGATCTTTTTTAGTACATTGATGAAAGTGTGAAATTGTATTGCATTTGAAACAATGAAATAAAAAAAAAAATCAAATTAATCCTTAATGGTTGATGAGCCTTTCTCAGGCTAATTGTTTATTCAAGTTTGACTAGCACTGTAACAAAGTTGGTCCCAAGCTGGATTCTTTAAGACATCTCTGGAGTTTCAGTGATGGTCAATGAAGCAGTCCTGTGTTCTTCCAGCCGGGGCCACAGTCCCCTAAGCTGAGTCACACGGACCAGAAGAAAAAGTATCTTTATATAGGTCACAACTGGCCTTCAACCAGTATCCGGAGGTCAGAGAGAGATGTGAATGAGGCCAACCTACATCGTTTGATTATTATATAATCTATTTGCATAGTTTTTCCTCCTCTGTTTGGGAATGCCAACAAGCTGTCTAGCATGAACAATGTATGTAATCAACATATCAGCAATCATTGCTCAGTGGCCATGCATTACTGTTTTGCAAAGACAGCAGAAAATAAACTGTAGGAGATAATATTAGAGGTAAATATTCGTCCTACAAGAGTCAATACTTCAGACAACAGTTTATGATTCCGGGCCTACACAATTTACGTCTAGCATAATTAAGAAGAAATGCTGTGTCATCACACTATTTGTTAGCATGTATTACATAATAAGTAGAATTATTGTTAAGCAAATATAAATTTTCCAACATTTTAGACACAGTCTTCAAAACTGCATTTCTCAAAAATGGATGTCCATGTAATACATGGTTGTTCCTGGTGAAGTTGTCTTTAATTGCACATTTTGACATGTGGTGCTGTTTTAACTAAAATTAATACTTTTTCTGGTTCTTTATGGGTTATTTTTGTTTCACCCTCAGATTTGTAAATGCAGCGCCCCAGAGTCCTGGTCGTTGCAGTACTGTGGCTCCGCCACTATGGGGAGCTACGGTGCGTCCGATGGCACTGAAGGAGTTCATCTGATCAGGTATCACAGACACCAATACATTTCACAGCCGGGCCTCCGGGGGGAGCTAAGGGTGCTATTCATTAGGCCACTCCCCACCATAGTGGGTAAACTGGGGGTCAGGCAGGAAGTTAGATCAGAAAGCTGACTGGGTTGGAACCAGGCAACACCTTGTGGCAGAGGGTGTTGTAGGGGAAGATACAGTAGGGTCTCTGTCAGGGGTGGGATCCTGACAGAGGCTTGGCAACGAGAACGAACGTAACGGGACCGTGCCTGCTCCGGGTAGCGGCGGTGCCCAAGAAAGGATTAGAAGAGAGATAGATTGTGCTGAGTGAGAAACGGGATCACGCAAAGGAGAAATACCAGTAGGAGTCGTGCTGTAAGACCGAAGCAACATCCTACTGAGGCGCACTACCGGTGGCCAGAACGCCGAGGGAGTAGAATAACATTCAGCTTCAAGCAATACTCCAAACAGCGGCAGGACAGTCAGTCTTAGGCGGGCTGTCTAACTCAAATCACCTATGAAGTCTTGGGAGGCAATTGTGGGAGAGGGGCGTCTCTAGGGTCCCGGAAGAACTCCAGGCCTACCCGTCAAACGGGTGCCGTTCCTACCCGAACCTCAGGGAGGGACGAAGGATTAGCAGAACATCATCTAGTCGAGTTGTGAGGGAACATCAGAAACAGACACAACAGTTGTGGGGTACTTTCCGTAAGCACAGCAGGGAAGGACTACAACACATAGCGCTAGGGGGAAGGCACAGATTTCCTCCTGTGAAGAGAACTCTGGAAGTGCCATTGGACCGGCCGGACTTGCGCAGCCTGGTGAGCCGTATTCTGGATTGAGGACTCAGAGATCTTCAGTAAAGAGGTAAAGAGACTGCAACCTGGTGTCCTTGTTATTTATCGCGACCTGCACCCCACAACTGCACCGTTACAACACCACTTATTGCACCGGACGTCCCCCACTGACAGATAGGGCCACGGACCGGGTCTAGCCACCGTGACAACCCCAGAACTGAGACCCAGAGGCCCGGCTCCGGGTACCCCTCGGCCCTGCGGCGGTGTGGGGGCGCTCCATAAACTTCTGCCTAAAGGAAATATGGCTAAAAAAGTAATCAACCCCTTAAATAAAAGTATCTACTGTACATTTACCCGTAAATGTTTTATAATATCTCCTTTCTCAATTTATTCAACAACTATGTCCTGTGCTGTGTATTCTAGCACACGGACACTGCACTCCGGGTGCCTCACTGTGGCTTATAGCTGTATTGCATTTATCCAGCAGGTGGTAAAAATCCTTATAATTCAGAAGGGCTGTGCATGTGATGTGTGAGCAATTATCAATTTAGGTAAGTGAATCTTTTCTGGTTATCGGATATAATCTATTGTCATGTGCCGCTGTGACTTAAAGTAGCTTAAGCTAGAATCACACATGCTGGACAAATCATTATCCACAATATACAGTAGACCTCATCTTCAAAATGGGATTAAACAAACTAATTTTGCATTAGTAGCTGATTACAAAGTATTAGCAATGTACACGAGACATAAAAAAATCAACAACAACGTTAAAAACAGGTTTGTTGCATGGGTGAAAACATCCTGTAAGGCTAAGTTCAAACTAGGTGTTTTTTCTGAGTTTTTTATGCTTTTTATGCACATTTTCAGCTGCATTTTACAGTACCAGCAAAGTTTGATATCTCAGAAATCTCATGCACACATTTTTTTTGTGATCAGGATTTTGTGCTTTGCATGTATTTTTTTGCACAATGGAGCATATCCCTTCTTTCAGCATTTCTTCAGGGTTTTTCACACATTGGAATGAATGGGTGGTGAAAAAACGCACCAGAAACGCAGGAGTCAGGTTTTGCTGTGTTTTTTTTGTGCCAAAACCTGATTCTATAGAATAGGACTTTTTTTTCAACACTAAACTTTATCAAGCATGCACAGGAGACAAATCTAGCATGCCAAAACTGCAGCAAAAACTGCACAAAAACACAGCAAAAACGCAAGAAAAAACAAGGAAAACATGCTTTTTTTCTGCAGCTTCTTTCCTGCCATGAGATCAGGTTTTGCTGGAGAGAAAAAATGCTGAAAAACGCCCAGTGTGAACTTACCCTTAATGTACAATGTAAAAAGAGGCATCAGTTCCTTAAGAAAACGTAGTAAGTATAAGTCAACCTAACGCAACATGACTCTTGGTGACTTTTAAAGTATCTACACTACCTATTATTGCTGTTATTATTATAATATTTCTGTCACATTTGCTCTACTCTTTTCCAGTACTCTCTGAATGCAGTCTGACTCAGTAACCACATACCGTATATACTCGTGTATAATCCGAGATTTTCAGCACATTTTTTTGTGCTGAAAATGCCCCCCTCGGCTTATACACGAGTCCCAGAAAGTCAGCAGGGGAGAGGAGCGGTGGAGCAGCGCAGGAGACGGCGGCTGTGACATCATACTCACCCTCCTCGGTCCGTCGCTGAACGTCCCTGCATCTCCGTTGTCCTGGCGCAGCAGCACTTCCTGTGTTGAGCGGTTCACATGGTACCGCTCATTAAGGTAATGAATACGTACGCGTCTCCACTCCCATAGGCGTGGAGCGCATATTCATTGCCTATGAGCGGTACCACTTGACCGCTCAGCACAGGAGAACTGCCAGTGCCGCGATGGGACAACAGAGATGCAGGGATATGCAGCAATGGACCGAGGAGGGTGAGTATGACGGGGAGGACAGGGGAGCTACGGATATGACTGGGGAGGAGGGGGGAGCCACGCATACAATGAGGGGACCGAGAGAGACACGCATATGATGGGGGAGCCATGCATATTACAGGGGAGGATGGGGGAGCCACACATATGATGGGGGAGGAAGGGGAGCCACGCATACAACGAGGGGACCGGGGGAGCCACGCATACAATGAGGGGACCGGGGGAGCCACGCAGACAATGAGGGGACCGGGGGAGCCACACAGAGCAGGACAGGAAGGGGGGAGCCACACAGAGCAGGACAGGGATGAGGGGACAATGTGTACCTAGAGTCAATAAGCTTACCCAGTTTTCCGTGGCAAAATTAGGTGCCTCGGCTTATACTCAGGTCGGCTTATACTCGAGTATATACGGTACGTAAGATTGGTATCTTATTAATACAGTGGAAGTAACAAATATCTCACCTGACTCCTCAGTGAAGTTGCTGGCGATGGAGCTGCCTCCAGCTGAGTTGCAGTTTCTTGTTTCCTTGAACTGTTTCCTTCTCTTAGCCCAACGATCAGACCCTTCCTCCAGAGGACTTTCACAGCTCCTCGATTCCTTCAACACCAAATCTTTAGACAGTTTTAAGTGCTTGTTGAACGTTTCTTGTTTTGTATCTGGTTACAAATAAATGATATTAGTATGATGTTTTTCTTTATTTTACAAACTGAGAAATCGATGGGTGAAATCATCCCTATCTTATTTGCCCATACTGTTTATTCACATGATGTTCTGCTCCCCACTCTATCGGGGGCTTCCATTTAAATAGTCAAAAAATTATATTCAGACGTTCCCCCAGCATGGCCTTTCATTTGAATGAGACAATATAAGTCTGAAATATGAAACCTTGGACCCCTCTTAGTCTTCCTTCCAACAATGTGTGGTTTTTTCCCTAGACACAATATAATGCAAGATTACTCTACTGTATTTGGCAAAAAAAGCTAGCTACTTTCAAAAGGGAGGTGAAAAGGAACCCAAAGTTTCATGTTTTGGACTCTGCCTCTGTACAAAAAAGGGATATGTTGGGGGAATAACTAGAAAACCATGGAATTCTTAGCAGGGAGCAGAACATGATGTGATCACTATCATAGATAGACTTACAGGATTTACAACATTTCCAATTACTTTTATAGAAACTGTCTTAGTTTATGGCCCCTTATAAAGCCGATCTGTTTGGCCAACCTGAGTCATCTGCAGACTTTTTTTGAACAAGGTAACCACATGGACATTTAACCCATTATCTACCAATGTCCTTTTTTTGGGACGCCTAATCTTTAGCTTCTAGCAACTAAGATTTTATAATTTTTATAATTCGGTCCAATTTTTTGTGTTGTGTCTGTAAAATGAATGTTTTCAAAATAGGAAATCATGTCATTGTCATTTTTATTTGAATATTGGGACGCCCTTTTCTGAAAAATCCGTACTTGTACAAATTTTAATTTGGCAAGTAATGGGTTAATTTCTGATAAGGTTATTTTTTTATCTTACATGTTTGTAAGTATAATTAATTGCAATAAGGATTTAACAAACTATAGAAAACTATATTGCACATTTGTGGCTTTATGCTTTTATGGCTGGATTTTCATTTATCAGTCGCATCATGATCAAAGCTGCATTGGCTTTCATCTGACATTTTTATAAGTTTCTAATGCAGAAATATGGGGCCATATAAAGCGAAGTGCATGTGATTTTTAGTCCCTACAATTTTTTTTTAATTGACTTATGTTCCTGGATCCTGGAAGAATGAAAGTTGCATGAGATTTACAACACACTTACATTAGATTGGTAGGCTTATAATGTTAAAGGGGTTTCCTGCTTTGGGCAACTAATATATCTTTGAACCCACCCATGCCTTCCCACTAGGACTCCCCGTGATCAACTGTTATCTTAAGAAAAACTAAAGATGGGTTTAATTTATATGTTGTACCATGAAGAATTATACAATGCCCATTGAAAGGTATGTATGTGTAATCCACAGCTCTGCCACATCCTCTAAAGTGAGGTGATCTGGCTAATAGATCCCACACTAATAACTCAGAAATCTGTAATAGGTTTTTTACAAACTAGAAAAGGACTTTATTTTTTTACAAATTGCAATTGGCAATTGTATGATCAAGCTGTACTCGTATAAATAATATTGGTAAGCCATTTTGGTCTTTACAATCTCCTCTTAATTTAGCACTTAGACACATAATAGTACATTATTAAAAGGGGTTAGCAAGTTTACATGTTTTGTAAATCTTAACTACTATGTGTTTTTTTATTATACCATTTGCTATATAGGTGGATACTAATGGTCTCTTGGCAATAAACATGTGAAACCACTTTGGACCCCATTATAAGTCAATAATGGCCATCCGGCACTAGTTATATGTGAAATTCAACTGATCTAGCACAGCATTTTGACTGCAAAGAGTAGTGTGATCAGAGTATTATATAATTTTGTGCTTATCTTGTAAGTAGGGTTTTGATTTATCTATAGATAATAAAAAAGGGTATATAGAAATAGTTGCAGCAAAGGAGGTGATTATATGTTATGCCCAAGCCTAATGAGATCTAAGTATAAGAATAACACGCAGTTTGACTTAGAGAGTGACTAATCGTGGTGCTTTTATACCCTGTAATAGCTGATACAGTTCTCATTGTTGGAGTCAGATAGGAGAACTTGATTTTCAAATACATGTACCGTAAATTTTGGTCAGTCCGACTGAAGATAAAGTTATGGATTAGGCCTCTTTCACACTAGCGTCGTGCCCCCTCCTCCCCGTACCTTACAATGAAGCAGCGGAAGCGTCTTAAGACTACTTCCGCTGCCAACGTCGGGCATTTTCTTCACAGTATGCGTCGGTATGTCGGGCCGACGCAGCGCGACGGCCCCGTACCGACGCTAGTGTGAAAGTAGCCTTATCATGTAGCATAAATTGGTATAATTAAGAGTTACCTTTTTTATTCACTTTATTAATTGGACGCTCAACTTTCTCCAGATAGTCTTCATCTTTTTCAAATTTTTTTGAATAATTGTCTTCAGAATCAGATTTTGGCAGGTCCGGAATCTGAAAAGTCAATGACTCGAAAGAAGTGCCAGGGATGGCACTATCAGAACTATTTCTTGTGGATGTGTTGTTACTTTCCTCCTGCTCTGGATCTGTAGTTCTATTGTCTTCTGTGATATATGACTCATCATATATGTTAATTTCGTGTTCCATTGATAAAAAAGGCTCAAATAACTCGGCTGTTTGAGAAGAAATATCCGGGCCTACCAGTGCACTTTGTTCTTCAAATGAACTGGGTATTTTGTTGTCTGTATCAGGTTCTTCAACATCAGAAACAGGCGTTAATACTGAGTCTCTATGAAACAAGGAAAATGTAAACTCTTTGGAAAGTTCTCGCTGTGCTCCAACAGCTGGTGCCTCAGTGTCACCTTGAATTAGCACTCGTTGATCCAGGTCTCCTGTTACAATAGTAACAACTGAGCTTCTTCTTTTTTTATTTGTATTTTCTGGTTCTGTAGAGTTAGACTGGCTTACTTCAGAAGATTGCAGACATTCAGCAGGCACTCGGCTGTTATTGTTTTTCCCCAGACTATATTCTCTTGATGTGCTTCTAGAAGGAGTAACTTGTATTAAAATTCTATTGCTTTGTAACATTGTAATATCTTGTACTTCTGTATGATTATCACTGTCTAACATCTCTTCATCAAACCCACTTTCACTAAAATCGACATGTTCTTCAGCATGCTTCATTATGTCATCATCTTCATTTAATTGATTATTCTCAATAGCTAAAGCACGTTCAACATTTTTACATGGACCCGAAACATTTAATTGAGTGCTTGCCACATCTTCTGGGCCACAACATGAAATTGTCTTTCGACGATCAGGTGGAATGATGTTATGATCCTTGTCTTCACTGAGTCTTCTGCTGCTTTGAATTGTTGAGGACACTAGTGTTCTTTTGAAGTCTACAGAAGAAACATGAGGTTGAGCTCTTTGAGACATTGGATCTGATGCAAACAACTGTTGTCCCACTTCAAAAAAAGAATGCCTTGTGCTACTGCAAGTAACATATGGCTCATAATAAAGCTGTGGAAATGTTTTACATCTCATTACTTTGGCATGAAGAGGACAATCACTCTTCCTTGAGTGACAGTACTTAACTGGTTTCTTTGTACGCTGCTTCCACTGTTTAAGGTACTGAATGTGGTGGCTTTCACTTCTATCCTCAGGGCACATCTCATCCTTTGAGGGTCCTTGCTCAGTTTCCAACTCAGACCATGATGATGATGATGTATAATATGGCTCTTTCATTATCTCTCCTAGAACTAAAGCCCCATCTTCGGAACTTACAAATGTTTCTTTTTCATCTGCAAACTCTGCAGGAGGTGGAGGGACATCAACACACCACTCAGGATATCTGTAATCAGAGCAAAATTCTTTCCCATCGTTAAGACTAAAATCAGACATGGGGTAAGAGCTGCAAGATCCTTCAGTTGAGCGGTAATCATTAGTTTGAGTGAAAGCACTTCCAAATACATCATTATTTTTCTGTTCGTCAGAGTCTATGTGAACTGTTACATTTTGTCTAGCTTTGACTTTACATTTTACTTCTATACCTTCCCCTATGATCTCTAATTTTATTAACGGCTTGTCACAACTCTTGTTTTCCAGTGCAGCTTTTTCTGACAACTTTCCGGAATTCTCCATAAAATCCCAGTTGTGGTTGGCATCATGCTGACTTTGCTGGTGTTCTCTGTCATGGTAACTTCTGCTCTTCTTGACACTTTTTCCATTGATAATTATAACATGAGTTTTATAGTTTTTATCTATTGCCTTATTTATTTCTAAATTCAGATTAAATCCATCTGACGTGACAGTAAATTCCCCATTGTCCTCTGCTTCCTCTGTATTATGGTGGAGCTCCTCTTTATCACATTGTGACATTGTATCTTGCCATGTAACTTTTACATAATTATCCATTTTGTCATATATTGATGAACTTGTCTTACTTTCAGCTGGTCTGTGGTGATGTTCATAGTCTTTACTCTCACAGCGCTGAGGCTGTGTATGTGTTTCAATCTGGAAGGTGCATGGGTGGGAGTGATCATTCACTTCTTCCTTCTGTCTGTCTTTAAATTCCTTATCTGTTTTCTGACTAAAGGATTTTCTACGGCAACGGCAAACAAATGGCAAGCGCTGATCTAAAGAGACACAAATGTTAGAACCTTGGAACCATGAAAGGTCAAACATGATAGAATGTATAAGTGCAAAGTAACCAAGGTGTTTCTTTTCAATTTTCTAAATATTGTTGAGTTTAAAGAGGTTGCCAAACAAAAAAAAAAACTTTTTTTCAGTGATAAACACTTAAAGGGTTTTCCACTTTTAGAAAAGTGGTCAACAAATGATCAGATAAAGGTAAAAAAAAATATAGATGGAACTCAACCTCTTCAGAACTTGTGTCATCTCCCTGCTGCAGCTCCTATCTGTGTTTTGGCAGCAATAAAGAAGTCAAGTCAACACATCACATCACTGCTGCAGGATATTATTAAGCTCAGTGACTTGGCAGATGTAGACGGCATGAGCCTCTAAGCTAAGTGATTGACTGCAGTGATGATATGCTCTGTCATCATATCACCACTGGAGCAAAAACAAAGAGACTGGAGATGGTGCTAGACCCAGGAAAGGTAAGGACTAGTGATGAGCGAGTGTGCTCGTTACTCGAGATTTCCAAGCATGCTCGGGTGTTCTCCGAGTATCTTGGGCGTGCTCCTATATTATGTTTGAGTCCCCGCAGCTGCATGATTGGCGGCTGCTAGACAGGCTGAATACATGTGGGGATTCCCTAACAAACAGGTAATCCATGCATGTGTTCAGGTTGTCTAACAGCTGTAAATCATGCAGCAGCGGGGACACAAACATGATATACAAGCACACCCAAGATACTCGGAGAACACCCAAGCATGCTCTGAAAATTTGAGTAACGAGCACACTCGCTCATCACTAGTAAGGATTATCTGCATTTTTTTACTATTATCTGATAATTTAGGGACCACTTTTATAGAAATGAAAAACTTATTTAAGAACATTGCGAAATTGGTTCCATTTTTTTGCCTGTGTTTCAAGAGCTGTTTAATGTTTCAATCTATGTAGAAATTGCTTGTTTGTAGGACGAGTTATATGTTTTGATGGTACTATTTTGAGTAAAATAACATTTATTGTTTTTGGTGGGAGAGGGGGGCGAAATGGGCAGAAAAAATTATTTTGGTAATCAGTGAGGATTTCCCCACAGATCCATAACATTGTTAACAACATTCTTTGTATAAGGTTAGATGCTAAGATGTCGATCATTGAGTTAGATCGTTCATTTGAATCAAAGGCCCATACAGGAGTAAGCAGGGATTTATATGAATAACATGCATGTTCAGAAAGTTAATGACAGATTAAGTTCAGCATGAATTGAGTGGTACTTAAATGTAAAGCATTTAAAAAAAAAGTTTATCTAGTTAAAACTCAGGATTGTATTATTTTAACCCTGCTGTTCTGTTCGGTCAAAAATGACCGTTTTTGAACTTTGATATTTTTTTAAAAATTCATTAAGCGGTTCTGAAACTTATGGTTACTTCTATTTTCCTAATTAGAGGGGTTCTTTCTAAGGGTACCTTTTTTTGGTTTAGTTTTTGTGCCACATTTTTTTTACACTTGTAATGTTCCCGGTCAAAAATGACCGAATAGAATTTTATGCTATTTCAGCCATTTTTTGAGTAAAACAAATGAGTTATAATTTCTTTTGAGACTACTTATTGCATCTACTTTTGTTTATGAAGTAAACAGTGGCTTTAGGTGCAGATTTACACATGCTTTCAGTACAAACCATACGCATTGGCTTTCAGTACAGTTCTGTGCAATTTTTTTTATCTGTATGTTATTTACCCTGCTTTTTTTTATTTTCCTTGTGCTGGTTCTCTGTGCAAAGCAGACCTTGTGGTGTTGGAGCCCAGGGGGTGGTGCCTGGTGTCTCTTTTTCTTATCTTATCAGTAAGTAAGCAGTTCAGCCATTTCAAATTCAAATGCAAATGAGCTTTATTGGCAGGACTAAGTACACAAAGCATATGGTAAAAACACAGAGGTGGGGAAGGGAGGCATATAGAGGTCCAGGATATATCAGACTCCTTTGTTGAAAAAACAAGCCTGAGCTTCCACAAGGTATTCTCAGCAAAAGAGGTGGTGTACATAGTTCCATGTTTTATTTCACTCACGACACAACAGTGTTTTTTTTAAATTATTTTTACTATTTACTATTACTATTTTTTTCAAAATGTTTGCACGCAGTTAAATTTTATACTATAGTTAATTTTAGTTATAGGTACAGTTAGTTATAGTTGTTATAGGAGTAGAAGTAGTAGTTGTTATAGTTAGTTAAGCTCAAATTTGTAATTTCTGTGCAGAATTCAATAAGCCCTTGTAACCTTTATAAACACAAAATAAATTAAAAAAAATTGCGTTTTTTACGTAATTTTTTTTTTATAATGACCAACCATGTTCACATACGGTATAATAATGCAACAGGTATTAAAAAAAATGTTTTAAGTAGCTAAAACAGCATTTTAATAGGTCCGGTCAAAAATGACCGGAGCAGTACAAGTGTATAGTGGAAACAAAAAGAACAGCAGGGTTAAAACATCATGTATGAAAAATTGTGCACTCAAATTTGCTAACGGTCTTTAATGAACTGGAAACCAGTCAGCTGACCAGTAGATGCAAAGCTTTTACATAATGCCATGGCATGACTTACATTCATCACTGTCTGAATTGTTTCGATTTTTGGGTTTTCTCCGTTTTCTGCTCATTATTTCTCTGTGAGTGTTTTGAAACTTCTTGCTGAATGCCAAAAATACAAATGTTTTATGTTAATAAAGTGACAAAATGTTAGCAAGACACTGATAATCTGCATGGGACATTGGATTTTATTTAATTCTCCATAAATACCCAGCCTCCCATTACTCGCCTACAAGACTGTCGAAAAACAGCATACTGCTTGTGGATTGATCTGCAGTAGAGATGGGCAGAACGATTTGTTGGACTCCGGTCCGATATACAGAGAGCTTGCGAATCTCTTACCTTCCGGGATCCCGGGCATGACTTTTGATGACGTCACACCATCCTGGTTAATCAATAGTCAATCCACTATAGTTAATCAACGACTCAATCCACCCATCTCTAATTAGATTATAATCTGCAGAGAATGTGAAATCCAGCCAATATACAGTACAGTACACATACACTGGTATTATCTGTTGCATCTATTGCTCACTTAATATAATTTTTTTCCTCTGATAGTGACTATATATTGTGTAAGCGTCCATTTATCATTTTTGCAGCCTTGATATTAGTCTATTAAATTCATGAATATTCATTTAAACTGTCCATACACTTAACATAGCTGTCAGCTAAACTTCCCAGATGCCTGTCTAATCCCTACTTTCTACACACGCCATTGGCTTGGTTGACTGTTTTAAACAAAACAGAGGAACAATTCACCACCATACACATAATCCCATTAAAATCGTTGGGTTCAGATTACATTCATCTAATGTGTATGAGGCCTTTAGATTTATCGACAGCAGGCCAATATTCTCCAACCTATCATTGTCAAGAAACTACAGGCTGAAGACCACTAATCTAGACCATCAAGAGAATAAATGTTACTGGATAAGATGATGCTTTAGCTTACAAATTCATTGTAAAACCCGGCAAGGCAATAGTTAAAAGCCTGACAGGAGGCTGGCAGCTGACGTCAGCACACACATCGCCGGTGTATGACGTCATTGTCATTCCCTGCCGAATGCGGGCTTGAACTGCATAGAGGGATCATCGCCGCAGGAGCGCGGCAAGGCTAAGAGAAAGGTTTTTTCTATATTGAAAGTGGTATGGAGGCAGGATGGGAGACATGGGGCAGGGTGGGAGACACGGTGGCAGGATGGGAGACACAGGGGCAGGATAGGAGACAAGGTGGCAGGATGGGAGACAAGGTGGCAGGATGGGAGACACAGTGGCAGGATGGGAGACACGGTGGCAGGATGGGAGACACGGTGGCAGGTTGGGAGACACCCGTGGCAGGATGGGAGACACAGGGGGCAGTATGGGAGACACAGGGTGCAGGATGGAGACACAGGGGGCAGGATGGGGACACAGGGGGCAGGATGGGAGACACAGTGGCAGGATGGGAGACACGGTGGCAAGATGGGAGACACGGTGGCAGGATGGGAGACACAGGTAGCAGGATGGGAGACACAGGTGGCAGGATGGGAAACACAGGTGGCAGGATGGGAGACACAAGGGCAGGATGGAGACACAGGGGGCAGGATGGAGAAATGAGGGCAGGATCGAGACACAGGGGACAGGATCATGGAGCAGGATGGAGACAGATGGGGCAGGATTACGGGGCAGGATGGAGACTGATGGGGTCAGATGGAGGCCGATTGGGCAGGATGAAGACAGATGGGGCAGGATCATGAGGCAGGATGGAAACAGATGGGGCAGGATCACGGGGCAGTATGGAGTCACATGGTGCAGGATCATGGGCAGGATGGATACAATGGATACAGATGGGGCAGGATAATGGGACAGATGGGGCAGGATCACAGGACAGATGGAGCAAGATCACGGGACAGATGGAGCAGGATCACGGGACAGATGGGGCAGGATCACGGGACAAATGGGGCAGGATCTCCTGTGTATAACAGCACTTATGGTGATATTAGTATTGTGTTTTTTTATTAATGATCAGTATTGTAGTATTCAGTCACTATGTGGTGGTGATATGTTGTCCGGCCACGGTGTGGCAGTATTTGTTCCTTGTATGTGCTATTTGGTCACTATGTGGTGGCAATATGTGGTCTGGTCATGGTGTGGTGGTATTTATTCCTTGTATGTGGTATTATTGGTCACCATGTGGTGGTAATATGTGATCTGGACATGGTGTGGTGGTATTTGTCCCTTGTATGTGATATTATTGGTCTATTTAAAAATTGAAAAATAAACAAAAATATACCTAAATTGTGTTGGATATTTTAACAAATGATTAATAGGATAGAGTAAAGCTCAGCCAAAAGAGTCTACCTTGTCATTGTGGCAGCTTAAAAAAATCTTTTGGCCAAAGCAAAAGCTGCTGGCTATATGTGTGATCTGGTGATGGGAACTGTTAATGTGTGATTGGTGAGAAGTGCAGTTTTTCCAAGACAGAGCAGAGGAGCTGTGAACAGTTTGAGGGATGGAGCCTGGGCGGAGTCTCAAGGGGGCCCCAAAAATTTTGCCAGTATGGGGCCCCGAAATTCCTAGTGGCAGCCCTGCCCACCGGAGTCGGACGGCAACTGCTGTGCTGTGCCATGTGCCTTTAATTAAATGTGCGTGCCGCCGTCACTCTGTACCTGGCTCCTCCTAACTCCTCCTTCCTAGTCCTGCACTGCTCCCGCTTGAACTCTCTGGCTTATGTTTTGCGCACTCAGCTGTCATTCTTATTGATACCATATTGAGGTAGATATGATGCTTTTATTGCCTCTTATTGCATTTTATTGCAATGTTTTGGCAGATGAAAAAAAAAATTGGGGGCATTTTGATTTTTTTCTTGTTATGCCGTTTGCTGATCTGATTAATTTATCTTATATTTTTATTGTTTAGACATTTACAAATGCAGCTATACGAAATATGTGCATTTTTTAAATTGATTTACTTTAACCCATTATCTACCAATGTCCTTTTTTTGGGACACCTAATCTTTAGCTTCTAGCAACTAAGATTTTATAATTTTTATAATTAGGTCCAATTTTTTGTGTTGTGCTTGTAAAATGAATGTTTTCAAAATACGAAATCATGTCATTGTCATTTTTAAATGAATATTGGGACGCCATTTTCTGAAAAATCCGTATATATGTATGTGTAAGCCCGATGTCCAGAAAAACGAAAATGTAATGGGTCTCGGAAAATGGCGAGAAAAGCTAAATATTTTTACAAATTTCCACATTTTTTTTCAACATCTAAGTAAAAAAAAAGACATGTTTGGTATCTGCGTACTCCTACGGACCTGGGGAATCATATTGGCAGGTCAATTTTTACCATATAGTGAACATGGTAAGTAAAAAATAACAAAAAACAATTGTGAAATTGCACTTTTTTTTTGCAATTTCAATGACCTTGGAATTCTTTTCCCATTTTCCAACACACTATATAGTAGAATGAAAGTTGTCATTGAAATTACAACTCATCCCCCAAAAAACAAGCCCTCATATGGCTATAGTGACAGAAAAGTAAAAAGTTATGGCTCTTGGAAGAAGGGGAAGGAAAAAATTAAAATGAAAGATGGAAAATGTTCATGTCATGAAGGGGTTAAAGTAGTGTACCTTGAAATATTAATTTATAGAAAACTAGAATTTCAACCTTTATCCTTAACAAAAGCGTGAGTGAATAGTAAGACAAAAAAGGAAGTAATACAGAAAAATGAAAAACGTAATGCACATGGACTGTAAATGTTTCACAGACCCATGGAATCGCAGTGAGAGCGCGAAACGGCCGTCGTCTTCACACTGCTCACAGGAGCTCCTTGTTTACTCTCCCGGCCATGATGTTTTAATGAACATTTAATAAAGCAAAGTCAAGCTTCAGATCGGTGAGCGCCCTCCTTCCTTTCTTATGCAATGCACTGATTTTTATGTGATTTCTGGAGGAGCACCCGGTAGCTTGTGGTGGAATTTGGACTGCTTTTCTGCATGAAAGCACTTGATGTGCACAGAGGCTGAAGGTCTCCAAGTGGAAGGTAGTGCCGTCCGTCTTTTTTCTTTTTCTTTCGTTTCTCAGAGAAGTGCCGGTAGACAGTCAATCAGCACGTCAGCTCAACTTGCCCCCACTGCTATGCATTCATTTACAAGTGTTTTTCCAAGGGTGGTTTAATAAGTTGAAAATGGTTTTAAGCTGGCCTAGAAAAGACTATTGTAGGTTGGGAACACACTGAATGCTGTATAAGACAATGAATTCATTGAAATGGTGGTGCAGCACCATGCCTGTTTATGGTCAATGTATGGAAGTGAATGGGACAGAACTGCAGTACGAGACACAAGCAGTAGATGCATATGTTTCAGTGGGAAAAATAAAGTTTTTGCTTCTTTTAAAACAAAAAAATTACAATGACATAAATCAATCTACAAAAAGTGGTTGCAGTAAGCACTTATTGCCTAACATAACTTAATCAATTACTAGCCAATATATATGGTAAGTAGAACGTTGGTTATAGAGATTTCATCAACCTCACACTGGTTGAAATCATAGAATAACGGTTTGCACAAGTCCAAAGGCATATAAACAACAATAAAAAAATTCTACAATCCTGTGAAATTCTTAACATTTAGTTAATATATCCCATTTCTATTGATTTTAATAGTGTATACAGAAGTTGGGGACAATCATTCCCTGTGAGGAGCATGGAACATACTAATGCTTAGCACTGTTATTGCAACTTGTGGCTAGCTTGTGGATAGATTCACAGCTTCAGTAGTATAAAAGCATAAGATGGTTAAGGTTACATATATAATATATATTATATATAATATATATAAGAACAAAATATATATATGTACCGTATATACTCGAGTATAAGCTGACCCGAGTATAAGCCGACCCCCCTAATTTTGCCACATAAAACTGGGAAAACTTAATGACTGGAGTATAAGGCTAGGGTGGGAAATGCAGCAGCTACCGGTAAATGTCAAAAGTAAAAATAGATACCAATAAAAGTAAAATTAATTGAGACATCAGTAGGTTAAGTGTTTTTGAATATCCATATTGAATCAGGAGCCCCATATAATGCTCCATAAAGTGTATGATGGCCCCATAAGATGCTCCATATTAAAATATGCCCCATATAATCCTGCATAAAGGTTAATAATGGCCCACATCCTCTCTCAGCTGTGAGCCCTTAGGTGCACATAAATTGAAAGCCTTGAGTCTGACCAGACGTGTCTGACCATCTTAGAAACTGCATCTTTTAAACTGCAGATTTTTAACTGCTATGAATTAGACTAGAATTGGACAGGAATTGACTGGAAGGTAAAGAAATAGAAAACTACTATAATGTTCCGGTTTGTTTTAACACTCACCCCCATACTACTCTCTTTCTTCCTATCTCCGGCAATCCCTCCACCCGGTAAGGAAATATTTATTTCTTCCTCCATCCTCCCCAGCCACCTCACCTCCTCCACAGAACTGTTCCTCCACATACAATCCTTTCTCTCCAGGCACACACGGCCACATCATGACCTATCCAGCTCACACCTTCTAACGCTCTGTCTGCTGCTCCTCATTGCTGGTGACATATCCCCAAATCCTGGCCCTCCTCATCACATACCCACACTCATTTCTAATCCCCTGCCACGATCCTCTACACGTCTTCGCAACAACAGTAACCTCATACCCATTCATCCAGCCCCCACTCCCCCAATTTCCCTACCTGGAGCACTATGGAACGCACGCTCTGTCTGCAATAAACTGTCATTTATCCATGACCTCTTTATCAATAACAAACTCTCCTTCCTCGGCATCACTGAAACCTGGCTCACCCCCTCTGACTCAGCCTCTCCAGCCGCGCTCTCCTATGGTGGATTCCACCTCTCCCACACCCCTCGCCCCAACAGCAAGCACGGCGGAGGAGTTGGTTTTCTCCTGTCAGATAACTGCTCCTTCACCCCAATCCCACTGCCACCCTCTGTTACCCTCCCTTCCTTTGAGGTGCACTCCGTGCGCATTTACTCCCCCTCCAACCTCCAACTGGCTGTCATCTACCGTCCCCCAGGGCCAGCCACCACCTTCTTTGACCACTTCACCACCTGGCTACTCCATTTCCTCGCCGCTGACATCCCCACTATCATCATGGGCGACTTCAACATCCCCATTGACACTTCCCTCTCTGCTGCCACTAAACTTCTATCTCTCACTTCCTCCTTTGGCCTTGCTCAATGGTCTTCTACAGCCACTCACAAAGATGGTCACACACTGGATCTCATCTTCACCCGCCTCTGCTCCCTATCTAACCTCTCTAACTCACCTCTTCCTCTTTCTGACCACAACCTGCTCACATTCTCTTCCCTCTCCACTCCCTGTCTACAATCCCCACCCCACAAACTTGCACACCCTCGCAGAAATCTTAAACACCTTGATCTACACTCACTTTCTGAATTCCTCCTCCCTCTCACAGACATAAGCTCCCTACACAATGCGGATGACGCCGCCACTCTATACAACACCACAATAGCTGTAGCCTTGGAATCGGTTGCCCCTCTCACACATACCAAAGCTCACAAAATCAACAGACAGCCTTGGCACACCCACCTGACCAAAGAACTGAGGCGAGCTTCCAGGGCTGCAGAGCGGAGATGGAAAAGATCCCACTCCAATGAGCACTTCATTGCATTCAAACAGTCCCTCACTACCTTCAAGACCACACTCGCCACAGCAAAACAAACCTACTTCTCATCTCTTATTTCCTCCCTGTCCCACAACCCCAAACAGTTATTCAACACCTTCAATTCTCTCCTCCGCCCCCCAGCGCCTCCTCCCTCCCCACTCATCTCTGCTGAAGACTTTGCCTCATTTTTCAAGCAGAAGATTGAGAACATCAGAGACAGTTTCAGTCGACAACCCCCAGAACCCTTCCTCCCGACTTCCCTGCCCTCCACCTCCAAAACCAACTTCTCCACCATTACAGAAGACAGACTCTCCACTCTACTCTCAAGATCACATCTCACCACCTGCGCACTTGATCCGATCCCATCCCACTTCATCCCAAACCTCACCACAATCTTCATCCCAACCCTAACCCATCTCTTCAACCTATCACTAACAACTGGTGTTTTCCCCTCAAGCTTTAAACATGCCTCAATCACACCTATCCTCAAAAAGCCCTCTCTTGACCCATCCTCTGTATCTAGCTATCGCCCCATATCACTTCTCCCCTATGCCTCAAAACTACTGGAACAACACGTCCATCTTGAACTGTCCTCCCATCTATCTTCCTGCTCCCTCTTCGACCGCTTTCAATCTGGCTTCCGGTCACACCACTCCACTGAAACTGCCCTAACTAAGGTCACCAATGACCTATTAACCGCCAAGAGCAAGCGGCACTACTCTATCCTCCTCCTCCTGGACCTGTCCTCTGCCTTTGACACAGTGGACCATTCCCTGTTGCTCCAGACCCTCTCATCCCTTGGCATCACAGACTTGGCCCTATCCTGGATCTCATCATACCTAACAGACCGGACATTCAGCGTCTCCCACTCACACACCACCTCCTCACCTCGCCCCCTATCTGTCGGAGTCCCGCAAGGTTCAGTTCTAGGGCCCCTGCTCTTCTCCATTTACACCTTTGGCCTGGGACAGCTCATAGAATCTCACGGCTTTCAGTATCACCTCTATGCTGATGACACACAGATCTACATCTCTGGACCAGATATCACCACCCTTCTAGCCAGAATCCCTCAATGTCTATCCGCTATTTCATCATTCTTCTCCGCTAGATTTCTAAAACTTAACATGGACAAAACAGAATTCATCATCTTTCCCCCATCTCACGTGACCTCCCCAACGAACCTATCCATTACAGTAAACGGCTGCCCACTCTCCCCAGTCCCACAAGCCCGCTGTCTTGGGGTAATCCTTGACACTGATCTCTCCTTCAAACCACATATCCAAACCCTTTCCACTTCCTGCCGCCTCCAACTCAAAAATATTTCACGGATCCGTACATTCCTAAACCAAGAATCTGCAAAAACCCTAGTCCATGCCCTCATCATCTCCCGCCTCGACTACTGTAACCTCCTGCTCTGTGGCCTCCCCTCTAACACTCTCGCACCCCTCCAATCTATTCTAAACTCTGCTGCCCGACTAATCCACCTGTCCCCCCGCTATTCCCCGGCCTCTCCCCTCTGTCAATCCCTTCACTGGCTCCCCATTACCCAGAGACTCCAGTACAAAAGCCTAACCATGACATACAAAGCCATCCACACCCTGTCTCCTCCATACATCTGTGACCTCGTCTCCCGGTACTTTCCTGCACGCAACCTCCGATCCTCACAAGACCTCCTTCTCTACTCCCCTCTTATCTCCTCTTCACACAATCGCATACAAGATTTCTCTCGTGCATCCCCCCTACTCTGGAACTCTCTACCACAACATATCAGACTCTCGCCTACCATCGAAACCTTCAAAAAGAACCTGAAGACCCACCTCTTCCGACAAGCCTACAACCTGCAGTAACCACCAATCGACCAAACTGCTGCACGACCAGCTCTATCCTCACCTACTGTATCCTCACCCATCCCTTGTAGATTGTGAGCCCTCGCGGGCAGGGTCCTCTCTCCTCCTGTTCCAGTTGTGACTTGTATCGGTCAAGATTATTGTACTTGTTTTTATTATGTATACCCCTCCTCACATGTAAAGCGCCATGGAATAAATGGCGCTATAATAATAAATAATAATAATAATAATAATAATGGCCCCATAAGATGCTCCATAGACACATTTGCCCAATATAATGCTGCACAAATGTTTATTATGGCCCCATAAGATGCTCCATAAAGATATTTGCCCCATATAGTGCTGCACAAACCTTGATTATGGCCCCATAAGATGCTCCATACAGACACGTGCCCCATATAGTGAAATAAAGAAGAAAAGAGAGCACTCACCGTCCGTGCCCCATATAGTGCTGCACAAACGTTATGGCCCCATACAGACACTTGCCCCATATAGTTCTGCACAAACGTTATGCCCCCATACAGACACTTGCCCCATATAGTGCTGCACAAACGCACAAACGTTATGGCCCCATACAGACACTTGACCCATATAGTCCTGCACAAACGTTATGGCCCCATACGGACACTTGCCCCATATAGTCCTGCACAAACTTTATGGCCCCATACAGACACTTGCCCCATATAGTCCTGCACAAACGTTATGGCCCCATAAGATGCCCCATACAGACACTTGCCCCATTTGCTGTTGCTGCGATAAAAAAAATAAAATCACATACTCACCTCTCCGTCGCTCAGGCCCCCGACACTTGCAATATTCACCTGCTCCTCGTTCCGGGCGCCGCTCCATCTTCAGCGTCTTCTGCACTGAGGGCGCGCACTAACCATATCACCGCGCCCTCTGACCTAAGCATCACTGCAGAAGACGCTGAAGACGGAGCAGCGCCGGAACGAGGAGCAGGTGAATATCGCGCAGCGCTCCACGTTATACTCACCTGCTCCTGGCGCTGCAGCTTCTAACCGTACTGAGCGGTCACCATTACCGCTCATTGCAGTAATGAATATGCGGCTCCACCCCTATGGGAGGTGGAGCTGCATATTCATTACTGTAATGAGCGGTACCATGTGACCGCTCAGTGCAGGAAGAAGCTGGGGCGCCGGGAAGCCAGGGACCTGCAGGGACTGCGCCAGGAGCAGGTGAGTATTATTAGACAGCCCCCGCTCCCCCTCCCCTGCCAACCCCTGGGTATGACTCGAGTATAAGCAGAGAGGGGGACTTTCAGCCCCAAAAAATGGGCTGAAAATCTTGGCTTATACTCGAGTATATACAGTATTTTAGAAATAAAGAGAATGGAAGGGTCATAAACAATTAAACAATTGTAAACCTATTTTAGATGCAAAGTCTATATTTTTTTACATTTTATCACCATTATCTTAGTAGTGTCTATAAAAAACAGGTTGCCATACAGCTCCATCAGCGGAAAAATAAAAAAGCTATAGCTCTCAGAATAAAGCGAAGCAAAAATAATTATTTTTTTCTATAAAATAGTTTTTATTGTGTAAAAGCGCCAAAACATAAAAAAAGATAAGATGAGGTAAAAGAAAAGATGAGGTATCGCTGTAATCGTACTGACCCGAAGAATAAAGCTGCCTTACCAATTTACCACATGCGGAACGGTATTAAAAAAATTCTCCCAAAAAGCAATTCCTAAATTCCTGATTTTTGTTCATTCTGTCTCCCAAATATCAGAATAGAAAGCAATCAAAAGAGTAAATCTGCTGCCTCATTATAGTGAATGGATCCCTCATGGGTTTCATCTGAATCACGTCACTCAGATTTAGATTTAGATGGAAACCCCAAAATAAGTGCTGAATAGTGTTGAGCATTCCGATACCGCAAGTATCGGGTATCGGCCGATATTTGCTGTATCGGAATTCCGATACCGAGTTCCGATATTTTTGTGATATCGGAAATCGGAATCGGAAGTTCCCAGTGTATGGTTCCCAGGGTCTGGAGGAGAGGAGACTCTCCTTTAGGCCCTGGGATCCATATTCATGTACAAAATAAAAAATAAAAATAAAAAATATGGATATACTCACCCCTCCGGCAGACCCTGGACCTTAGCGGTGTAACCGGCAGCCTCCGTTCCTAAGAATGCAGTGAGTGTAGGACCTGCGATGACGTCGCGGCTTGTGATTGGTCGCGTGAGCGGTCACATGAGCGGTCACGTGACCAATCACAAGCCGCGACGTCATCGAAGGTCCTTCACTCTGCATTCTTAGGAACGGAGGCTGCCGGTTACATCGCTAAGGTCCAGGGTCCGCCGGAGGGGTGAGTATATCCATATTTTTTTTTTTTATTCTTTATTTTTTACATGAATATGGATCCCAGGGCCTGAAGGAGAGTTTCCTCTCCTTCAGACCCTGGGAACCATCCAGGATACCTTCCGATATTTGTGTCCCATTGACTTGTATTGGTATCGGGTATCGGTATCGGCGAGATCCGATATTTTGTCGGTATCAGCCGATCCGATCCGATACCGATACTTTCGAATATCGGAAGGTATCACTCAACACTAGTGCTGAACCTAGAGCACTGGATAAATGTGATCACAAATGTTATGTAAAATGTTCCCAATAAAAGCTTCAACTCAGTCCACAAAAAAGCAAGTTCCCACTCAGATCTGTTATCTGTTAACGGAAATACAGGGGGCTTCTACGTTACTGGTAACACAAAGGCTCTGGAAAAGCTAAATGGCTCCTCGCCCCCAAAAGAAATTCAGCAAATTATCCGCTCCCAAATGCAAATACCCCACTCCCTTCTGAGCCCCAAGTGCCCCTAAACCACATTTAGCGCCCACATGTTTGGCATGTCTGTAGTGATGGGGGCCCACCTAATTTACTGGTGTGTGTCTCCAGAAGCATGAGCTGGGCATAACGTACTGGTGACTGCAACGTACTGGTCGCTGCAGCGTACTGGTCACTAAAATGGCAGTTTACAATTTTCACTCAGCAACATCTACTGCTGCCTGTTTCTGGAAATCACCCATGGAGTCAAAATCGTCACTACACCTGTAGATAAATTCCCAAAGGGATATAATTTCCAAAATGGGGTCACTTGAGGGGGGATTCTGCTTTTCTAGCACTTAGGGGCTCTTTATATGGAATCCGCAAACATATCTAGGAAAATCTGTGCTCCAGGAGGCAAATAGCCCTCCGTCTCTCCCGAGTCTCTCCGTATGGCAAAGTACTGTACATCCACATATTGGGCATTTCTACATTTAGCAGAAACTGTGGGATAAATTTTGATGCCATTTTTACCCATTTCCCAGTACGAAAATGTAAAACTTGGGGCTAACACACAATCTTGGTGGTAAAAATGTAAACTATTTTTTCTCCACTGCCCAATGGTATAAAAGTCTGTCACACACCTGTGATGTCAATATAATCACTGCAACCCTTGATGAATTCATTGAGAGGTTTAATTGATAAAATAGGGTCACTTATGGGGGTAGGCTGTTCTGGCAGGGGCTCTGTCAATGTAACATGGCACCCTCAAACAAGTGCAGCAAAATCTGCACTGTAATATGGCGCTACTTCCCTTCTGAGCTTTGCACTGTGCCTCAGAAGTCGTTTTTGATCACATATGGGGTACCGGTGAACTCAGGAGACCTTGCACAACAAACTTTGGTGTCCATTTTCTTTTTTTCCCTTGTGAAAATACAAAATGTATAGCTAAAAAAGAATTCTGTGTGAAAAATGTGATTTTTTTATTTTCACAGCTTAAAGTTATAAACTTCTGCAAAGCACCTGGGGCTTCAAGGTGCTCAATACACATCTAGATAAGGTCCCTAAGGGGTTTAGTTTTCAAAATGGTGTCAATTGTGGGGGGTTTCCCCTGTTTAGGCACATCAGGGGCTCTCCAAACGCGACACGACATCCGCTAATTATTCCATCAAATTTTACATTGAAAAAGTCAAATGCGCTCCTTCTCTTCCAAGCCCTGCTGTGCGCCCAAACAGTAGTATTCCCTAACATATGGGGCATCGGCGTACACAGGAGACATTGCACAACAAATTGTATAGAGCAATTTATCCTGTTACCCTTATGAAAATTTGGAGCTAAAAAAGATTTAGATTTTTTTTTTTTAATTTTCACGGCTCTACGTTATAAACTTCTGTGAAGCACCTGTGTGTTCAAGGTGCTCAATACACATCTAGATAAGTTCCCTAAGGGGTTTAGTTTCCAAAATGATGTCACTTGTGAGGGGTTTCCACTGTTTAGGAACATCAGGGGGTCTCCAAATACGATATGGCAACCGCTAATTATTCCAAAAAATTTTACATTCAAAAAGTCAAATGGTGCTCTTTTCCTTCCAAGCCATGCCGAGCGCCCAAACAGTTGTTTTCCTCCACATATTGGTTATCTGCGCACTCAGGAGAAATTTCACAACAAATTGTGTGTAGCAATTTCTCATGCTACCCTTATGAAAATGCTAAATTTGGAGCTAAAAAACATTTATTTGGTAAAACGTGATTTTTTTTATTTTCACAGCTTAACGTTATAAATTTCTGTGAAGCATCTGTGGGTTCAAGGTGCTCAATACACATCTAGATAAGTTCCATAAGGGGTCTAGTTTCCAAAATGGTGTCACTTGTTGGGGGTTTCCACTTTTTAGGCACATCAGGGGCTCTCCAAACATGACATGGCGTCCGCTAATTATGCCAGCAAATTTTAAGGGAAATGGCGCTCCTTCTCTTCCGAGCCCTGCCATGTGCCCAAACAGTAGATTTCACCCACATTTGGGGTATTGGCATAATCAGGAGAAATTGCACAACAAATTGTATGGTACATTTTCTCCTGTTACCCTTGTGAAAGTAAAAAAAAAATAGGTCTAAAAGACTTTTTGTGAAAGAAAAATAAATGTTTATTTTTTCCTTCCACATTACAAAAATTCCTGTGAAACACCTGAAGGGTTAATAAACTTCTTGAATGTGGTTTTGAGTAACTTGAGGGGTGCAGTTTTTAGAATGGTGTCACTTTTGGGTATTTTCTGTTATATAGGCCCCTCAACATCACTTCAAATGTGATGTGGTCCCTAAAGAAAATGGTTTTGCTAATTTTTTTGTAAAAATGAGAAATCTTTGGTCAACTTTTCACCCTTATAACTTCCTAACAAAAAAAAATTATGTTTCAAAAATTGTGCTGATGTAAAGTAGACATGTGGTAAATGTTATTTATTAACTATTTTGTGCAATATGTCTCTCTAATTTAAGGGCATAAAAATGAAAAATTTGAAAATTACGAAACTGTCTAAATTTTCTACAATTTTCTGTTTTTTTTTCTAGAAATAATTGCAAGACATATCAAAGAAATTTTACAACTATCATAAAGTACAATATGTCACAAGAAAACATTCTCTGAATCAGTGGAATCCATTGAAGTGTTCCAGAGTTATTACCTCATAAAGTGACAGTGGTCAGAATGATAAAAATTGGCCCAGTCAGGAAGGTGAAAACAGACTTCGGGGTGAAGGGGTTTAAATGGAGAGGTAAATAAACCCTACAGGAAATGAAAACAAGCAAACGCTGGGCAGATGGATGGGTTATGTCCAAAATTAGGCATAAAGTACAACGCCTTGCAGAATAGACTCTAATTCATATATGAGCAAATGCATGAAATAATAGAGAAAAACATTCTAGTGAATAAAGTGCAAGGTACAAATAACTAAGGTACAGAAAAGGACATAAATTAACTGGACAATGCTGGGGTTTGTCTCCGGTAACTCCTAAAAAAGTTATACTAAATGTATAAGAGACAAATTAAGTGACACAAAATATGTGATTCATAGGACAGTCCAGAGACAAAAAATGCACAATATATAGCTCAAGGTCAAAATAGATAATTAGTATCATAAAAAGATATACAGATAAGTCCAAGCCAGGAGATCTATAAAGACCCAGGGTCCAGAGAGATCCAGTGTAACCTTTTTCATTTTCTGTATAGTTGGTTTACATCTCCATTTTAAACTCTTTTAATTGTGTGTTCTTATAAAATTGTTTATTCTCTATACAACTTGTGTTTGGAGGACTTTTCTTCTCTACGTAGGCTCCTCTTTGCATCATGGTCCCCCGTATTTATTATGTAGGACACTTTTCTGTTCTTTTTATCATGCGGAAACTTCGCAAAAATATTTTCCCATCCTTGCGAACGCCTACAACCTAATTGCATGGACAATACATACCTCTCAAACCTCATGTACTGCTGTATCATAGAAAAAAGCAAAAATTTCCAGCTTGCTCTTAGTAAAATATAAATTTTTAATCCAATAAGTTAAAATGACAGTACAGGCTCCGTGGACCCACCATGAACCCCTGAGGGTGAGCGACGCGTTTCGACTGACAAGCAGTCTTTATCCAAGCTTGGATAAAGACTGCTTGTCAGTCGAAACGCGTCGCTCACCCTCAGGGGTTCATGGTGGGTCCACGGAGCCTGTACTGTCATTTTAACTTATTGGATTAAAAATTTATATTTTACTAAGAGCAAGCTGGAAATTTTTGCTTTTTTCTATTTATCTACGCTCCATTGGGACTGCTTCCGTGCTTCTCTCCAGGATCAGTGGGCTGGCTCCCCAGTTCTTTCCTTTCCAACTGCTGTATCATACCGTTGGGCTTCATTTACCACAAATGGTCAAAAGCAATGTTGGGGCAGAGAAGGTATTAAATGACTCACCTGTAAAATGTTTCGTCCACCCGCTTCAATTACTCATTAAATGGACCAGGAAATCAACACTCTTCTCTACATCCAATGTGGACTTCTTCCGGTGAATCCCAGATTCGTAAAAAAAAATTGTGGTGGGGAAATACTAAGAAAAATGTTAAATTGTTAATGTTAAAATAAATAAAGTGGGGTTATTATTAATAAAGCATTTAGAAGAAAAAATTACCAGTTGTAGAGTTTACAAAAAAAATAAATTATAAGATATTTGACCAAAAATGAAAACTAATTCACAATGACAACTCGCCTGTAAATTGGATTCTACCTGAAGAACAATTCCAGTTCTTCTGCTACAGGAAATTGTTCTGTAATCAAGTGAGGGACCAGTGAGATGTCTGGTGCCCAGCTTTGTACTGCTACTTTCGAAGGCTATTTTTGTCATGTAAGCTCACAATCTGATTAACACCTTTAATCCAGAGTAGAAGAACCATGGTCTCCTACCTTTAATCAGCCTAGGCATATCATGTTTCACTGCTAGCTAGTTAAAGGAAATTTACTAGACCCGTGTGTAGTATACAAATTGATTTTAGCCTGACACAAAGGAATATTTTCATGTATTCCAGCACTTTTATGATACACTGATATGAAACTCAATAATTTTTAAATTGATTCAAATACTAGATAAATCCAGTGGCTAATGCACGCTCATGAATAAAGGTATATAAAGGTACAGATGTATAATTATCAAAAAAATGCAATAGGAATAGTTTTAAATTCATAAAAGTAATGCACTTGTCATACACCAAATGAATAAATTCTGGGATGCCATTAGAAAATGAGGCACAAAATTGATGCAGCTAATACTTGAATCAGTGTATAACTTTTACTATTTTATTTGTGAAAATAAATTGTCTTTCCTAGGACGCTAATGATAAAGTTCCCCAAATATGTTGACATACTGTATTGTAATGCTATTATAGCTATAAATTCATAGATTTTAGAAGCAATTCATGACCCTGACACCTGTTATAGACACTGTGTATCTGTGATATGAACACAGTCTACCTTCTTTTTTACTAGTTCGTCTGCCTGGTACATCAATGGGGACAAAATAATAGCATCATCTATGTGAAAATGCCCCGAAGCTAAACATGACTTGTTGCCTTCACTATTCACTACGAGTAGGGTTCCAAGACTATCAGCATATTCACTGTGCTAAATGCTCAGCACATGCAAAATTACTGTCTATGATTGCTGAGAACCTCAGAAATCAGTTACAAGTGAAGATGCTGTTGAGTTGTATCAAGAAACATGATGTGTACCTCTCCGGGTACTTATGCCACAGGTTGAGAATCTAGGGTATGGATGATAAATGTTAGACTTATAGAAGTGCTACTCCATATCCTTCACCAATCACTAGTGCAATGTATCCATTGTCCCAATTGCAACTTACAAGTGCCAGAACTTCATGTGTGTCATGTCCCATTAGCAGCCAACCAAATTAGAAATTCAGTACTTTTGCTACAATGTTTATCAGAATTGTGCCGTATATGTGTCCTACAATGTGCCATCTATTATACTAGTATTTTAGCATTTTCTCCTCTACAATTCCCTTGGGCATGCTTGACCTCAGGGCCTAGGATGCTATTGCTATCTCTGGATGCCAATGTTGGCAGTGGTAACCTCTTTTTATGATGGCTGTGATAATCAGCCATCATCTGCCTGTGACAGATTGATAGCATCATTTAGCAGGTTAACGCCCACAGGTGGAGATCCACCCGTGGCCGTTAACCTGCTAAATGACGCTATCTGTGACAGCTGCATTTAATGAGCCAGCAGGCACCATTCTAACCCTTCAATGCATCTGCAACGTAATCGCAGGACGCCGATGGGTTGGCATGACCGTCAGGGGTCTGCTGAAGACCATGGTGTCTGTCATCACGCAACTCCTGTGAAAATTAGCACGTGGCTGGCGTACATAGAAGACCATGGTTTTTTATATATACAGCAATGCTCTTGCTGTATTTAGCACAAGCGATCAGATGCACACAGATTCAAGGCCCCAAAGGGACAAACAAATATATTGAAAAGTAAAAAAAAAAGTTTAAAAAAAATGAGAAAAATAAAATATAATGTTGAAATCACCCTTCTTTTACCACATTAAAAATTAAGAAATAATTTTAAAAATACTCATTTCATATCAATGCGTGGTGTATTTATCAAAATATAAAATAAATTAATCCAATTGGTAAACGACACCACAATAGCAAAAAAGTGCAATAAGAGGCGATCAAAACATTATACATAGACTAAAATGATATCAATAAAAACATTGGCTCTGGGAACAAAAAACAAGCCCTAACACTGCCACATATTCTAAAAATGTAAAATGTTACAGCTCTTGGAAAATGGCAACAAAAGAAAACATTTTTTTTTCAAATTTCTGATTTTTTTTTCAGAAAACTAAAACAAAAACTATATATATTTGATACCTGCATAATCGCACTTATGTGGAAAATGATAATTCTAGGTCACTTTTTATGGTAAAATGAACATTGTAAATAAAAACCCAAAAATAATACCAGAATAGCACTTTTGTTGCTATTTCGTCATGCTTGGAATTATTTCCCCCGCTTTCCATTACATCATATGATAAAATGGATTGTGCTATTCAAAAGAACAACTCGTCCTGCAAAAAGAAGATCTCACGCAGTTATGTCAACAGAAAATTAAAAAAGTTATGGCTCTTGGCAGTAGGGGAGAAAAAAATGAAGGCGCAAAATTGAAAATCAACTGGTCCTTAATGTGTTAAAAGGATTGTCACAATTCACCAGTTTTCCCTGTGGGAGCAGGCAGTCCCGTGTCAACTAGAGGTGTTTATTTATTTCAAAACAAGTGACTTGAGAGAAGCCAAAGGAAATTAGTTGGCATGTCACCAACTAATCGCAATAATGGCAAGTATGTAACTTGACTACATATTGTCACTTGCATGGGGCATATAGGGGAAGGGTGACACTGATGTGTACCACACGCTACAGGATCCAACAGTTTCCCAGGAGTGCTAACCATGTTTCCCCCACTGATGTTCACTCTAATGACTTCAAAGTCACATGACTGGTGCAGCCAATCTCTGGCCACATCAATGACAAAATCATCACCACTGCAGACACTGGTTGGCTATAGCAGTAATATACTATCCGAGCTAGAAGATAGTCTCTTTGCTCTCTTGAAAATTTGGCCACCAATGTGGGTATTTATTGGTTGAAAATCCTTTGGTGGTCTTCCCCTTAGCTCTGGGAATTACCAAGTCCAAACATCCACTGATATTTGTATTTTCAAAAAAAATCACAAACTGCCATGCTATTACACTGCAGCAATGGTTTAGTTGCAGCTTTGTCAGTTGGACCAGCTGGAAAGTTTTTTTCGAAGGAGGTGAGAGTCAAGCTAACACTGATTGGCTGCAGGGCTCGTGTGTCATAATGTCACATGAGCCCTGAGAGACCCAGTGCCGACATCACTGGAACAGCACCAGCATCAAACATGAGTATAGGTGTTATTATTTTACGTGGGGGAAGTACACTGCTCAAAAAAAGATGACACTTAAACAACACATTTGAAACTCCAAGTCAATCACACTTCTGTGAAATTAACCTGTTCAGTTATGAAGCAACACCGATTGTGAATCAATTTCTCCTGCTGTTGTGCAAATGGAACAGACAACAGGTAGAAATTATAGGCAATTAACAAGACAACCCCTATAAAGGAGTGGTTCTGCAGGTGGTGACCACTGACCATTTCTCTGTTCTCATCATTTTTGGCTGTTTTCATCACTTTTTCTTTTTGTCATTGCTCTCCCCCCTAGAGGTAGAGTAGCATGAGGTGGTGTCTACAGTACAACCCACAGAAGTTGCTTAGGTAGTGCAGCTCATCCAGGATGGCACATCAATGCGAGCTGTGGCAAGAAGGGTAGCTGTGGGTTAGCACAGTGTCTAGAGCATGGAGCAGATACCAGGAGACAGGCCAGTACACCAGAAGATGTGGAGGAGGCCAACAACCCAGCAGCAGGACCACTTCTTCCTTTGTGCAAGGAGGAACAGTGCCAGAGCCCTGAAAACTGACCTCCAGCAGGCCATTAGCATCCATGTTTCTGCTCAAACTGTCAGAAACAGACTCTATGAGGGTGGTATTAGGGCACGATGTCCACAATGGGTGCTCTACTTACAGCCCAACACCGCGACATTTGCCAGAAAACACCAAGATTGGCACACTGGCACCCTGTGCTCTTCACGGATGAGAGCAGGTTCATACTGAGCACATGTGACAGATGTGACAGTCTTGAGATGCTGTGGAGAACGTTCTGCTGCCTGCAATATCCTCCAGTATGACTGGTTTGGCAGTGAGTTAGTAATGGTGTGAGGAATCATTTCTTTGGAGGGCGGCACAGCCCTCTATGTGCTAGCCAGAGGTACCGTGACTGCCAATAGGTACCAGGATGAGATCCTCAAACTCATTGTGAGATCATATGTACGTGCACTGGGCCCTGGGTTCCTTGTGATGCACGACAATGCTAGGCCTCATGTGCCTGAAGTGTGTCAGAAGGTCCTGCATGATGAAGGCATTGATGCTATGGACTAGTCTGCCCGTTCCCCAGACTTGAATCCAAATCTGCCGCCTCATCAAGATCATGCATTGTAGGGAGGCTGTACAGGCACTTGGAGGCCACAAACAATACTGAGCATCATTTCCTTGTCTTCAAAATTTTCCACTGAAGTTCAAACAGCCTGTAATTTGATTTTACGCTATGATTTTGAGTAGCATTCCAAATCCAGACCTCCATGGGATATTAATTTTGATTTACATTGACCATTTTTATGTTTTATTGCTCTCAACGCATTCCGCTATGTAATGAATAAAGATTTACAACTGGAATATTTCATTCAGTAATATCTAGTATTTTGGCATTTTAGTGTTACATTTTTTTTAGCAGTGTATAATGATTGAGAATTAGTTAATTAGTTGTCTATGTAAATGACAACCCTTTAATGTTTCAATTATGTAGTTTATTACACCATGCGTTTCACCTGATAAAGTATTTCCTTTTTAAAGATGGACTTAGTGCTTAGCTAAAAAAATACATTTTTTATTCTAATTAAAAGCCCTTTTGATGCAGTACAGTGCACAACACAGTTCTGTTGTGCATGCTGTATTGTCTGCTAAAATGCTCACATATATGAACATGTACATTTCCATGTAAAGTAGCAGTAGGGTGGACCCCCTGAAATTAATTCCACCTGTGGGCCCTAGGCACCCCAGTTCGACCCTGCTTTGTCTCATCACTATAGAATATAGAGCCCCAGTAGTCTTAATATTTTTCCAGTAAATTATAGGCAGGTTTTTTTGTGTATGGACTTTATGAGAGGCTTCTTTCATGAACAACACCCATGCATGCTGATCCTCTGTAGTGTACATTATACTGCGTCACGGAAAACACTCACCTTGGTCTGACTTTTCAGTTCTTTTTTATTTAAGTGGTGAAAAATAATTCAAAAGTTTGTTAAAAAAAAATTGCGTCATTATCAGAGACCTGTAGCGTCTCCATTTTTCATGATTTTGGGTTATGCAAGGGCTTATTTTTTGTGTACGATCGGGGTTGAAATTGACAGCATCATTTAACTAGTTAACAGCCGCGTGTGGATCGTGATAGCACCCACTGCTGTTGCGGGCACATGTCAGCTGTATATATCATGGGCTCCGGATCTGACCCTGCACCAAACAACGGGAGTCTGACATCAGCGTACTATTACGCCCGATGTCAGAAAGGGGTTAATGAATAATTAGACTTACCTGTGGTTGAATTCTTGTTAATTAGAATTTTGTAATCTAAACATTAGCTTTTGCTACTAAGACAGGCTTGAGGTGTTCTCATTTTTTGCAACATGGTCTTGATTTAATTCAAGAAAACTACCTTTTTGGGTGTGGAAAATAACAAATCATGTTTGCAATCAATGGCTCACTCAGAGTTGTGCCTAATTTTTGCAACATTTCAAACCTTTTAGGGTATGTTTCCAGGTTCAGGAAACTATGCATGTTTGACGCTGCATAGAGCCGCAGCGTCAAACACGCAGCGTCCAGATGTTACAGCATAGTGGAGGGGATTTCATGAAATCCCGTCTCTACTATGCGGTAAAACACGCAGGTGGCAGACCCGCGTAAATGGACATGCGGCGCGTCTTTTCAGAATGCAGCATGTCTGTTTGCAATGTGGCGACTCTCCGTCGCCGCGCCGTAAATTTATCAGACTAACATTAGATGCGGTAATACCACATCTAATGATTAGTCACATGAGTAGAGACTGTGTAACCGCAGCTTGCTACGCATGTCTGCCGGCAATCCCTTGTCCACTGCAGTTCTCGCGATAACTTATCGCAAGAACTGCCATGCACGTGATCGGGAGTTATCTCCTGTCACTAGTCTGGTTCTCACAAACAGCTGATCAGCTGATTGTGAGAACGCTGCAGTGTATGTGATCGCTGGAGAGTTATCTCCGGTGATCATCTACAGGCTCTGCTACATCTAGATGTCAGGCATCCAGATGTAGCAGAGCCGGACTCGTCTAGACTGTGTGCACATACAACACACGACATACACCATACAACATGCGACATACAACATGCGACATACAACATGCAACATGTGACGTGCGACATGTGACGTGCAACATACGACATGCAACATGTGACGTGCAACATGTCACATGCGTCATGCTGCATGACGTGCAACATGCGATATACCACATGCGACATGACATACAACATGCTACATACAACATGCAACATACTGTACATACATACAGAACATGCAACATTCATAACATACATGCAGTGCATACATACAGTACATACAATACATACATATAGACATACAGTACATTAAACAGAGTACATACTCACTATCACCTTGTCACCTTGATCTCCGAAGCCATTGTCACTTGTAACAAATAATAAAATAATAAACAAACAATAAACTCCCTGATCCGCAGATATCCAATTAAAACAAGTGTCCAATGACAATCTCCCATGGAGAGCAGCCACATCAGCTGATGTGACCACTCTCCAGGGGCTTCAGGAATACAATGATGGAAGGTATCCTTCCACAATGTATTCCTTCGCCCCTGTGAGAAAATAGTACCTAGTCTCAAAATTCCCACACAGCTTTGCCATAAAGTGAGACTCTGAACTAAGGTAACCTCAGTGATACACTGCAGGAGCCATTATCTCCTGTCAGTGTCACTGGAGGGCTTATAGAGCGGTGACATCACCCGATGTCACTGTTCTATAGGGGAGATCGTCGTGGGACATTCGTTATTAATTGGACTACGGCAGAAAGTAAGTATACGGTTGGTTTATTATTTTTACTTTTTTTTGCAGGTGCTCAAGTATGATGAAATTAAGAATAATAAAATACTTCTTTCTGGCTGTGTCTTTATTTTTTTTTTTACACTTTCACTACAATAGGATTAGTAATGGATAGGCGTCTTATTGATGCCTTTCTATTATTAACTGGGCTTAATGTCACCTTATATGACATTAACCCCTTATTACCCCATAACCCACCACTACAGGGGAATGGGATGAGAGGGGCTAAGTGCCGGAATTGGCACATCATACAGATGTGCCATTTCTGGGGCGGCTGCGGGCTGGTATTTGTAGCCGGGTGGGGGCCAATATCCATGGCCCCTCTCTAGGCTATGAATATCAGCCCGCAGCTGTCTGCATAGCCTTTCTGGCTATAAAATATAGGGGGACCCCACGTCTTTTTTTTGGGGGGTCCCCCTATTTTTATAGTCAGTAAAGGCTATGCAGACAGCTGCGGGCTGATATTCATAGCCTGGGAAGCTCCATGGGTATTAACCCCTTCCCAGGCTACAAACATCAGTCCCACAGGCACTGGCTTTCCCTCTCTGGTGCAGAAAATTGCACGGGAGCCCACGCAATTTTTTTTTTAAAATTAAACACTGCGTTTAAGGCCGGCGTCAATACCCAGCACTGCCGCTGGCACTTGGGACCGGAGCGTTCAGCTGCATAGAAATACATGCAGCTGCACGCTCCGCTCCCGAGTGCCGGTGGCAGTGCCGGGTATTGAAGCAAGAGACTTGTGTTTCTCGTGAGTGTGACCCCGGCCTAATGCAGATTTCGTGTGTGTGTCTTTATTTAAGGCCGGGATCACACATGCGAGAAACTCGGACGAGTCTCGCATCTTAATACCCAACACTGGCGCCTGCACTCGGCAGTGGAGCATGCAGCTGCATAGAAATACATGCTGGCCGCAGTGCCGGGTATTAAGACGCGAGACTCGTCTGAGTTTCTCGCTTGTGTGATCCATCTATTGTGTCTATCTATCGCATCCATCTATCGTATCTATCATGTTTATCTATTATCTATCGATATATCTATATATAGATATATTTATATAGATATATCGATAGACACGATAGATGGATACAATAGATAGATACGATAGATGGATACGATAGATAGATATGATAGATACAATAGATGGATACAATAGATAGATGATAGATAGATATCTATTGTATCTATCGTATCCATCTATCGTATCTATCTATTATCTATCTATCAATATATCTATCGATATATCTATCTATAGATATATTTATAGATAGATATATCGGTAGATAATAGATATATCGATAGATACCATAGATAAATACGATAGATAGATCCATAGATAGAAACGATAGACAGATATGATAGATATGTATCGTATCTATCTATTGTATCCATCTAACGGATCTATCTAGCTGTGTGTGTATATTCTTCAATGGAGTATGTAAATGAAGAGGTTGGACAAGAAATGACATCACAATTCTTTTTTTTTATATCTTTATTGAGCTTACAAAAACACACACAAATCCGCATGAAAAACGCATCAAAAAACGCAGGTGACCTGCCAGTGACCTCAGGTGCAGATTTTATCTGCGTCAAATCCTGATGCAATCCTGAACGTGGAAACATACCCTTAGGCGAAAATTCGGACATGAAAACTTTGATAAATTGGGTCTTTTGAGTCAACTTTTTCAGCTAACATTTTGTTAAGATCATATTCTCAGATATATAAATCTTTAGATATTTAAAAATAAAATTATCTATTGTATGTAGGGGAAAATTACAGAAATTGCGACTTACCGATTTGTTAAAAAAAAACCATGGAAGTCCCGCCAGACATATACCGAAAAGCCTGTATGGAACTGTATATAAACACTATGTCTGAAAAATACACCTGATCGTTACTAACACTTTCTGAAGGCAAGTGATTACACACATGTCCTCTTGATGAGGCATACCTCATCAGGGCGGCACGGTGGCGCAGTGGATAGCACTGCAGCCTTGCAGCGCTGGAGTCCTGGGTTCTATGTTCTCTCTGTGTTTGCGTGGGTTTCCTCCGGGTTCTCCGGTTTCCTCCCACATTCCAAAGACATACTGATAGAGAATTTAGATTGGGAGCCCCATCGGGGACAGTGATGATAATGTGTGCAAACTGTAAAGCGCTGCGGAATATGATAGCGCTATATAAAAATAAAGATTATTATTATTATACCTGATCATTGGAAGCCATTCGAGGAGATGACCTGATAAAGCTGTTTGAGAAAATGCCAAACATGTCACACATCAGAGGAAAATGGGGGTACTATGAGGAATCAAAAGTTTAACACAGATTCTGTTTTCAAATGTGTTTTTTTCCTGCTAACTTCATGGTTTTTCTGTTTTCAGTCAAAATCTAGAATGTGCACAATTCAATAAGAACAAGGAAAATCATTGCATGAACAGGTGTGTCCTTATTCAAATAAAGTAGATGAGAAATAATGTTTAATAAAGATAACAAAATAAAAGGACAGAAAGTCATCACATTCTGTTCAATTGAAGGAGTATTCTGTTAAGCCCATTGAATAACTATGTATGTATATGTATAGTAACAAGGATAGTCTGCATTATGCTCCGAGAATTATGCATCGAGATTTGCCAATTACCTGAGATAGTTTCCAAAAGTTTTTGTGGCCTACACAATATCTATAAAGGCCAACAACTAACGTCAATGTAGGTGTCGGAGAAATGCAGGATGTATCTTGTGGCGCATGCTACCAGCAGGTGTGGATTCACATCTTTCTTGTGAGATATTTGACTTCAAGAAAAATCGTTTTTTCTTTATAACTCAATAGTACAAGTAAAAATAAGAAACTTTGTAATCTATCTTATTAGAGTTGTGTTTTTTTATGTCTTACACATTTACTTTAGGCTTCCTGTTGGGCAGATCACTTATGTTTGTTATTAATGTTTATATTTATGTTCTGTTGGTGTAAAGAGCACTTGTGGGTATAGAGATATAAGCGCAAGTTTTAGATATGTTCTGATTAACAAATATCAATGACTCAGTGCTGAGCTCACGTTAAGTGATGTGTGGGTTGAATATGGTGCTAGTCTGGTGTTTGCAAATGAAAAAAATATGATGACCATTGGTGCCAATCTCGCTTACAAAAGGGTTATTAGCAACAGTCTATTATGTTAACCTCCTTACATACAGTTTGTGTAGCCATGTGAGCTGCACAGGGGTCCATGAAGGAGAGGCGCCTAGCCAGGAAGCTGATCTCAACTGCAATTATTTTTTGGCCTGTGAAGTTTCAGAAAGAGAATGCTGCTGTGTTCTCTTACATTGTCTCTGCCACGACTCAAACTCAGGTGAAAATAAAAGTCAAAGATATTTTCTATAAAGTGTCTACACAATATAAGGTGCAAAAACAAATACAATAAACAAATTATTTTGTAAAGCACTTTTTTAAAAGAAAAACTAGTAAAGACCACAAACAGATTTGCATGATTTGTAATTGTGTCACCCTATGCAATGCATTTAAACATATTATATGATGATTGACAAACGGTATAAATTGCATAATTGTGTTTTTTTGCATATCCTTCTTAATATACAGTAATATAAACGTAAATATTATTGCTGGCCACTTCAGAACTCTCTGTTTCCATTCATTTCTAGGTGCTTCTTGAAATATGTTTGAGGTCATTGTCCTGCAGGAAGACTCATGAACTAGGACGTAACCCAGCTTTCTGACACACAGTTAAGGCACCCAGTGCCAGAGGCAGTAAAAAACCCCAAAACATCTTTGAATCTCCATCATATTTGACTGTAGGTACTGTGTTCTATATAAGTCATTTTTCTCTATCGTCCTTGTCCAGGGAAATTAGCTACAGTGCCATGGGTTGTAAACTTCTTTATTATGCTTCGCAACGTGGACAAAAGAACATGAAGATCTCTGGAGATGAATTTGTAATCTTGAGAGTGTTGATATTTTTCAACAATTTTGGTTCTCACATCTTCAGACAGTTCTCTTCTCTTTTTGTTCTCTGTGCTTAGTGTGGCACAGATACAGAATGCAAAAATTTAGTCAAATTTTTCCCTTTTTATCTTGTTTCAGGTGTGATTTTCATATTGCCCACACCTGTTACTTGCCACAGGTGAGTTTGAAAGAGCATCACATGCTTGAAACAAAGTTGTTTACCCACAACTTTGGAAAGTGCCAACAATTGTCTGACCTATTTATGAGGTTTTGTGTGAAATCTTGTCCAGTTTGCCTTTTTTCTGTGTTGTTCTAATACACACAATGGAAATAAACATGTGTATAACAAAACATGTGTAACTGTAATAATTTTCAAGGAGAAATTCTTAATTTCCTGGAACAATTTCAAGGGCACCAACACGTTAGGCTATGAATGTATATTTGTGCATAATGTGTATGTAGGGATTTTATTTTCATCATGTCTATGTGTGCACAATGCGTAAATTTATGTGTAATGTAAATGCCTGTGTATTTTGTGTGTATTTATATGTCTTTGTGTAGAAGTGTAATGTAAACATGTGTATTTTCATAGTTCATAAATGGAGAACTACAAATAATGTCCTTCACAGCCATTTTCTGTTAGTGTCCATTCCTGAAACTATGCATCTCCACTAACTATGTGATGCTTCAATGCTAAGACAAAGTAATTGGAAATAATGCTAATAGGTTACCAATTAAACTATCACCCAAAAACTTCTCTCTTAGATATTTATGGCATATCCACAGAGCGTCCAGGTGAGGTGGCTGGTAGAGACTGCAGCGAATGAAGAGATGTAATCCAAACTCGTTTGTCTCTTTCCATAATTTTGAAACTCTTTGACTGGGTTCCATCACCGTAGCTCCTTTTCTACAGACCCATATTCATCCAATAGATACAGGTTTTAGAGACAGACCTTTCACTGATCAGATGTTTGTTTCTTACTTTATACGTCCACAAAAAGGGTGTTGGTCTAAGAAAAATGCTTGCTTATACCACACCATATTCCGCAGATCTTTACAGACATTATCATCGATCATCACTGTACCCATTGGGGATCACAATGTAAATTTCCTATCAGTATGTCTTTGGAGTGTCGGAGGAATTCGGGGTACGTTGAGGAAACCTACGCAAACACAGGGAGAACATATGAAGATCGCAAATTGTTGCAGAATATGATGGTACTATATAAGCAAGCATCTTAAATAATAATTTTATTTATATAGCGCCAACATATTCCGCAGCGCTTTACAACTTATAGAGGGGACTTGTACAGACAATAGACATTACAGCATAACAGAAATCAGTTCAAAATAGATACCAGGAGGAATGAGGACCCTGCTCGCAAGCTTACAAACTATGAGGAAAAGGGGAGACACGAGAGGTGGATGGTAACAATTGCTTTAGTTATTTGGACCAGCCAGTGTAAGGCTCGAGTGTTCATGTAAAGCTGCATGAACCAGTTAACTGCCTAAGTGTGTAGCAGTACAGACACAGAGGGCTGTTAACTGCATAAAGTGTATGAGAACATGATACGAGGAACCTGATTATGTTTTTTTTTTAATGATAGGCCACACAGGGATCGTTAGGTTAATGCGTTGAGGCGGTAGGCCAATCTGAACAAATTAGTTTTTAGGGCACGCTTAAAACTGTGGCGATTGGGGATTAATCGTATTAACCTAGGTAGTGCATTCCAAAGAATCGGCGCAGCACGTGTAAAGTCTTGGAGAAGGGAGTGGGAGGTTCTGATTATTGAGGATGCTAACCTGAGGTCATTAGCGGAGCGGAGGGCACGGGTAGGGTGGTAGACTGAGACCAGAGAGGAGATGTAGGGTGGTGCTGAGCCATGGAGTGCTTTGTGGATGAGGGTAGTAGTTTTGTACTGGATTCTGGAGTGGATGGGTAGCCAGTGTAATGACTGGCACAGGGTAGAGGCATCGGTGTAACGGTTGGTGAGGAATATGATCCTGGCTGCTTGTGTCAGATTTCACAATGCATTTTTGCATTAGTAACATAGCACTTTGCTCGATCTACACTTTGTCAGTGAATGCAGCTCCGTTACGTTTTCCAAATAGCCGGAAAAAAAAAATAATTTCATGCATGTAACTTTTACTAAACTTATCCATGACTAATTCAGAACCAAGGGAAAAAAATGTCACTAATGGACTGGTAAAACAACTTCCTATATTTACCTCTAGTCACCATCTCAGCCGTTGTTTTAGCTGCTCCAGTAAGTGCCAACTTCAATTGGCAGCAGAATGAATTAGTAAATGTGGAAGCAGCACTAATTACTCGTAAGATGCTATGGAGTTATCTGCGATAATGCATTACAGCCCCAAGCTCAAATACACAATGGCTTCAAGAGAATTAGTCTGGTTCATGAGCTATTAAGACAATGTCTGAATGCGAGTAAATTAAACTTGGAACATTATTATATATTTATACACTGGCGTTCCAGCTTTTATCACCATTTACATTATTCACTAATTGGACTTATCACAGTTATTTGCATTTTGCAAGGCGTTTTACACGTTACCGATGCAGTGTGAAATGAAACAAGAGCTTCGTTGAAATGTACTAAATCTTAATTTTTAATTGGGAAAATGATGTACAATTTTAACACAGTGAAGCATTTACAGACAATTAGAAAGAATAACTATAATAGATAAGCATGTCTTTTTTTTATCTGGAGTTTGCACAGTCTAGGGCATGATTTTGCCAAGGTTTAGAGCCCAATTAATTAACTTTATTGCACAAAAATCATTATGGGATATTTGCGGCATGACATCTGTAGGCCGAGAACAAACAAGCAGTCGCTGAAGGATGGGAAGGATTCTGTCTGGAAAACCTGTGCCATCTGTTGTCAGCAACTGGGTGCTGCAAGCTGTACGGCTACATTTCTACATTCCATTATTATATAGTATCACTCTGGCTTCACATTTACAATTCAGTTGTGTAAGATTAAAATGGATTGAACAACAAAGAAAGGAAATTGCTGCTGCAACCCTCCTCCCTCCAGAAAATATAGTAAAAAACTGTTTAAAACCATATGAACGAGCAATTTGAATTGTTTTTACATATGTAGTGGGATCTGAAAGATGATGGCAGGCAGCAGGTCATTCACCTCCTGATGTCAGAACGATCAAAGATTACAGTTTAGGGGAACTATTTTCAAGGACCCTAGTACGGTATTCTATCATGTGAAAAAACGATACGTACTGAACCGTGACTGAAGCCGCGATGTTCGCACCTCTATGACTGAAATACTGAGCCTGTCGGGAGATATAAAGTTCATTTCCTCCAGGCAGCGGGGCTCTCAGCACTGCGGGCGGGCAGCTTCAGAATGCTACAAACTTGCAGATGATTTCCATATCGGCAGGTTAATAGTGTTTTTCCACATGACAGGTTCCCTTTTATGTCACACAGTTCCAATTTATTCTCAGTTAGCCTCTTCTGAACAACTGGAGCAAAATCTGTCTCATTTTTGCTTTAAAAAAGAACAAAAAGTCTGAGGGCAATAATAAAATTTATTACAATTACCAGGTTTTACAATTTATAGATACGTTTTAGAAGCAACAATCACAAAGAACAATGCAGTAAGTGCCATGAAAGCATCAGAAATGAAAACACAATGTGAAAGACAATATACAATGCAAAGACTGCTTATTTTTACTTTTGAAAATTTCAATAGCAAATTAATATAGTATTTTGGGACTTTTAAGACCTCCCTCACATGGTCATCAGCAACCTCTCCAGTGTCTCCTCATTCACATGAGCAATTCGCTGAGCATTCATGTGTTTTCAAAGAGGAGATACAGTTAGGTCCATATATATTTGGACAGAGACAACATTTTTCTAATTTTAGTTATAGACATTACCACAATGAATTTGAAACAAAACAATTCAGATGCAGTTGAAGTTCAGACTTTCAGCTTTCATTTGAGGGTATCCACATTAAAATTGGATGAAGGGTTTAGGAGTTTCAGCTCCTTAACATGTGCCACCCTATTTTAAAGGGACCAAAAGTAATTGGACAATTGACTCCAAGGCTATTTCATGGACAGGTGTGGGCAATCCCTTCGTTATGTCATTCTCAATTAAGCAGATAAAAGGCCTGGAGTTGATTTGAGGTGTGGTGCTTGCATTTGGAAGGTTTTGCTGTGAAGTAAACATGCGGTCAAAGGAGCTCTCCATGCAGATGAAACAAGCCATCCTTAAGCTGCAAAAACAGAAAAAACCCATCCAAAAAATTGCTACAATATTAGGAGTGGCAAAATCTAATTTAGTACATCCTGAGAAAGAAAGAAAGCACTGGTGAACTCATCAATGCAAAAAGACCTGGGCGCCCACGGAATCCATGGTTAAGAGAAAACAGCCAACCAAGTGACCAACACTCTCCCGGAGGTCGGCGTATCAATATCCAAATCTACCATAAAGAGAAGACTGCATGAAAGTAAATACAGAGGGTTCACTGCACAGTGCAAGCCACTCATAAGCATCAAGAATAAAAAGGCTAGACTGGACTTTGCTACAAAACATCTAAAAAAGCCAGCACAGTTCTGGAAGAACATTCTTTGGACAGATGAAACCAAGATCAACCTCTACCAGAATGATGGAAAGAGAAAAGTATGGCGAAGGCGTGGTACAGCTCATGATCCAAAGCATCCCACATCATCTGTAAAACACGGCGGAGGCAGTGTGATGGCTTGGGCATGCATGGCTGCCAGTGGCACTGGGTCACTAGTGTTTATTGATGATGTGACAGGACAGAAGTAGCCGAATGAATTCTGAAGTATTCAGAGCCATACTGTGTGCTCAGATCCAGCCAAATGCAGCCAAACTGATTGGTCGTCGTTTCATACTACAGATGGACAATGACCCAAAACATAAAGCCAAAGCAACCCAGGAGTTTATTAAAGCAAAGAAGTGGAATATTCTTGAATGGCCAAGTCAGTCACCTGATCTCAACACAATTGAGCGTGCATTTCACTTGTTAAAGACTAAACTTCAGACAGAAAGGCCCACAAACAAACAGCAACTGAAAACCACCGCAGTGAAGGCCTGGCAGAGCATCAAAAAGGAGGAAACACAGCGTCTGGTGATGTCCTCGAGTTCAAGACTTCAGGCAGTCATTGCCAACAAAGGGTTTTCAACCAAGTACTAGAAATGAGCATTTTATTTAAAATTATTCAATCTGTCCAATTACTTTTGGTCCCTTTAAAAACAGGGTGGCACATGTTAAGGAGCTGAAACTCCTAAACCCTTCATCCAATTTTAATGTGGATACCCTCAAATGAAAGCTGAAAGTCTGAACTTCAACTGCATCTGAATTGTTTTGTTTAAAATTCATTGTGGTAATGTCTATAACCAAAATTAGAAAAATGTTGTCTCTGTCCAAATATATATGGACCTAACTGTAAGACAAGGTCAGACAGTTCTGGCATCAGCTTTTCTTCAGAAGAACAAAAAGGTTGTGCATTACAGTTCAAACTGCCAGACCCTCATCTACCCCAACATCATCATTCTGGGAAGAGTCGGGAGGCTCCCATTACACATTAGACTGTTGGTCAAACTTGGCGATTAAGTAGCTTGTTTCAAATCGGTAGGATAATGCTAGAATATGCCACCAGTATCTGTCTTAATTGCTAGAATAAAGTGGAAGTGGAGCTTGGGTAGCACAAATGCCACTTATTGGCTTTACTCTGCCTCTTTTTTTTTTTTTTTAAAGCTGAATGGTTAGCCATTTACTAAAAAATAAAAAAATCTGAGATAGGGAACAGATGTGGGTGCATGGCAATTTCCTCCTTCATTACAGCAATAAGCGCCATCACAATGGTCAGATTCCAGCAAAGGGCCACCAACTCACTCTAATTGTCCATTATACACAACCCATACCCTTCATGCTAAGCATACTAAAATCAAAGTATTTTCTTCCTTGATTCCACCTATTTTCCAAGATGACATTTTAGGAATATATAGTTGTCCTGCTCTAGCTCATCCTCATATATAAAAGACATATGCGACATACTCGTACGTAGCCATAACAACCTGGTCAATATCGAAAGAAAATTCCAAGCCGGGCCGGTTCTACACAAAAATAAAGGTTGGGCCCAAAATGCCTAACCTATTGCACAATCACACAGAAACATAGATCATTCTGTCGCTATACAGTATCATGTCGTTGGCAGAATATCTCATGTCTACACCAGATGATGTGCTGCCGAGTACAATGATATTTATTCCAACATATCAAATCACCCAATGAATGTGCGTTTTGCTCATTCACTGGGTGATTGCCGACAGGTTTATACCCATGAAAGCTCGTCTGCACTACAGGTATTTTTAAATGTGGATGCAACTTAGTCCAACCCCAACCCCCTCAAAGCTGGCCATAACTCCAAGCAAAATACTTACATATTTTTCGCTTTGTACAATTCTGAATCGGGGTACCGTTTTCTAATCCTGAGTCTATACTGCACCCCAAACTTTGCACTATGTACACAGTATATGTATAGATATGAAATAAACCATAAATGCAAGAAAAAGAGTTTGTGACACAAGGATTTGAAAAAAACACGTGTATTGGATTATAAAAAGATGCAGCAAAAATAGTGGAATTATTAATTCTAAGTTTCTGTTCAAAGAGCTTTATATAACTACATACTACACCTCATGGCAGCTACTTATAGTAGGATTGTCATAGAACTATGTGCAAGAAATGGTGTCGCCTTTTTTATCTTTTCTCGATTAAGAAAATTGGCAAAGAAGTCTAAAGAGATTAAATAGTGTAGAGTTTTGGTTAATGATTCGTAGTCCCTTTGCTTCTTTTTTGTCAGCAGAAACCCACATTTTTTCACACATGGTGGCGAGCACAAATGACAAAGGTCTTTTTAGAAGTAATATTTCAAAATGCTACATATTTTTTTTATACACCAGATTTTGGGAAAACGTTGTCATAAATGTGGATAGATAACATTTTATTTTCAGATATATTAGAGTCTATGTCCACCTATAAACAGAGTTTTTGTACATACAAATTTGAGTAACTCTGTACATTTTTCACAGGACGTATCTTGCACTCATTCAATTCTTGTTCGGAGTCTGCACAGATATCGCTGTGGGGATCTGCAGCTTTGTAATAGTGTGTAGTAGTGATGAGCGAGTGTACTTGTTGCTCGGGTTTTCCCGAGCATGATCGGGTGATCGAGTATTTGTTAGTGTTCGGAGATTAAGTTTTCATCGCCGCAGCTGAATGATTTACAGCTACTAGACAGCTTGATTACATGTGAGGATTCCCTAGCAACCAGGCAACCCCCACATGTACTCATGCTGGCTAGTAGCTGTAAATCATTCAGTTTAGGGGATGAAAACTAAATCTCCAAGCAGTTACAAATACACGGAGATCACCCAAGCATGCTCGGGAAAACCCGAGCAACGAGTATACTCACTCATCACTAGTGTGTAGCCTTGACAAGGACCTGGCAAATTATCTAGACAAAGATATATAAAGCAGCATTACCCAATCTAAGACATTGATGTTGAAGGGAAACTGTTCTTTCAAGTAACTTTTCGGAATAAGTTGCTGTGTACAAATGGAATAACGCTATCTCTGGCCATCATCTTAGGCTACGTTCACATTTGCGTTGTGTGCCGCAGCGTCGGCGCCGCAACGCACAACGCAAACAAAAACGCAGCAAAACGCATGCACAACGCTGCGTTTTGCGCCGCATGCGTCCTTTTTTTGATTGATTTTGGATGCAGCAAAAATGCAACTTGCTGCGTCCTCTGCGCCCGGACGCGGGCGCCGCAGGGACGCATGCGGCGCAAAACGCAAGTGCGACACATGTCCATGCGCCCCCATGTTAAATATAGGGGCGCATGACGCATGCGGCGACGCTGCGGCGCCGACCGCAAATGTGAACGTAGCCTTATATCTTGTATTTTCATCAGTATTTTCAACTGCAGGCTCTGTCTCTTAATTTGTAATGAACACTGAGCAGGAAGGAGACTAGCTGATAAGATGTCTGTCATATATAGGACAAGACACAAACAGGGATTCCTGCTCTTCATTCCTTAACCAAAATTAAAAAGCAGTACTGAGCAGTGTAGAAGTGAAACCAGCACTGACGTGAGGTAAAAGACTTGGTAGAAATCTTTGTGTCTCCTTTTGCATGTTTTCGCACTCTGTTCTTCACTATACCCTCTTAATAGAGTATTATAGGTGTTGTTTGTAGCCCGACACCTCACTTTTCTCAAGATGGAGCTGAGATTTTTTTCTATTAATTTATGCAAAGTTTGTGGAAAGAACAATTCCAAATTTACAATCATATATAGATGTGGGATATATTTAATATCAGAATGATCAAATTTACCAATTACCTTGATTCTGAGCTTTATTGTTTTTATAAGAAGTGTCATACAGTCAAAATTCCCAGATGCTGTAGCAGCCAAGAAAGAACAAAGTCCTGTATACGTGATATGCCAGGGCAGCTCAATGTGAAGGGGCAAAGTAGAGTATTTTATAGCGTAGCTCACAGCATTACAGTGAAATATGGTAGTTTGAGAAAACACAACTTATGATTTCCCAGTTCAAAGGTCTTATACTTGTGCATCATCAATAATGATGCCTGAGCGAATCTGAAACAACGAGATGTTTTATCTCAGCTGTTATTGCCCTGTATTTTAATGATGTGAAATAAAACAGAAAGATTTTATCATGCAGAGTGGATCATCTACTTGAAACCTTGATCTGTTGGCATCTGGAAATAATGAGGTTCTAAGCCCGGAGTGAACTACGAACACTACAGGAAGGGTGAGCTGGCTACTATTGGTCTATTGTTCTTAATCTTACACACCTCATTTAGATAAAATCAGAAACTATATTTTCCATCTTTATAAATTGACATGGTTTATCATTACATTGTCATTTCTTTGAAATAAGAAGCCCATTTTTTCAGGACACTACAGGTTGGCATTCATTCCAATCCAGTTCTTTATTAACTGGTAAGCGATGGCATGTCTTGGCGGCACTACTAGGATTTGCTGGTTTCCTTTAATTAAAGCTTCTACAACCTACATGAAAAAAGAGAAAAAGTTATAAATGTTTCCACAGATCTGTAACATCCCCTAGTTTATATGCCAAGGAGCACTTTAGTGCACTATTATTGGAAAACAGTAGCAATTATAAAAAAATAAGTTTTTCCAAAGAATCCCTGACAAGCCTGGCAATAAATGGAGGTTGTCCAGTTTAGAAACCTCATTTCCTTACATCATATTAAAGGGGCTGAACAATATAGAAAAAAAAATTAAAGCATGGATGCTCTTAACATTAAAAATGGTAGCATATTCACCTACAAGCAGCCCCATGGTTCCAACTGAGGCCGCTCCGAAGGTCTGCCCCAGCTCCAGAAGCTATGCCTGCTCTATTCGGAAATCACAGTACTGCTGAAGCCTGTGACTGGCTGCAGTGGGCAGAAGAGTAGAAGAGCAGGAGATTAACGAAACATCCAATGACGTGCTCTGTTAGCCACCTACCCGCTGCAGCCAATCACTGGATTCAGCGCTCCTGTGACCTCGGAATGGAGCAGGCATCCCTTCTGCAGCTGGTATAGACCTTCAGAGCAGCCTGCACCGGATTCATAGGGCTGCAGATAGGTCAGCATGCCTCTGTTATTAATTTTAAGAGCAACCATGCCTTAAAGAGGTTTTTTTTCTGTATTGAATATCCCCGCAAAAGAATTCTGCATTTATAAAGGGGGTTTTCTTTTTAGGATACTTGACTTTTGGCCAGAATAAAGAGCTGTAAGAAATGGCATCACTCAGTCTGCAGGACCTGTCTTGCATTACACATACATCCCATGGATTTGATTAGGCAGTGTGTAATATTTAGTTCCTCGTGTGGTGACACTTGGTAAGAGGTTTTCCCACAGATTACAGTTCATCAGTGAGGGTCCCAGTAAAGGAACACTATGTAAAGAACTTATTTCTAATAGATCCTTCTAAGAAATAGAAATTGTCCACAGCAAAGAATCATTTCATAGAACTTATGGCCTGTCCACTTTCTCTAGTTAGTGCAGCTTTCCTCACAAAGTGATCAGCAATTCTGTTCATAAAATGGCTGCTGGTTAAGGAGTGTGTGAGCAGACCTGTCCATCAGACTCCTCTGACTGTAAACCACTTCACATTGGAAAGATGGTTTTCTATTGAAGGAGGCGGATGGACAGATCTGGTCATGTGCTCCTCCACTAGCAGCCATCTTATGGACAGAAGGGCTGGTCAGTCTGTGAGGAAATCTGCACTGACAAGAGAAAATCAACTAATTTAAGATCTCCAACGATTGCAGAAAAAAGGGGGCAGAAGCGCTCGGCTGAGTGCCTGACCTTTCTTCTTCGGTGATCACCTTTGTTTGCTACACTATGGAGTGGTGAGATTAGTAGTTTAAAGGCCCCGTCTCACATAGCGATTTACCAACGATCACGACCAGCGATACGACCTGGCCGTGATCGTTGGTAAGTCGTTGTGTGGTCGCTGGGGAGCTGTCACACAGACCGCTCTCTCCAGCGACCAACGATCAGGGGAACGACTTCGGCATAGTTGAAACTGTCTTCAACGATGCCGAAGTCCCCCTGCAGCACCCGGGTAACCAGGGTAAACATCGGGTTACTAAGCGCAGGGCCGCGCTTAGTAACCCGATGTTTACCCTGGTTACCAAAAAAAACAAACAGTACATACTCACCATCTGATGTCCGTCAGGTCCCTTGCCGTCCGCTTCCTGCTCTGACTGAGTGCCGCCGTACAGTGAGAGCAGAGCGCAGCGGTGACGTCACCGCTGTGCTGTACTTTCACTTTACGGCCGGCAGTCAGTCAGAGCAGGAAGCAGACGGCAAGGGACCTGACGGACATCAGAATGTGAGTATGTACTGTTTTTTTTTTTTATACATTTACGCTGGTAACCAGGGTAAACATCGGGTTACTAAGCGCGGCCCTGCGCTTAGTAACCCGATGTTTACCCTGGTTACCAGTGAAGACATCGCTGAATCCGTGTCACACACACCGATTCAGCGATGTCAGCGGGACCTCAACGACCAAAAAAAGGTCCAGGCCATTCCAACACGACCAGCGATCTCGCAGCAGGGGCCGGGTCGCTGGTACGTGTCACACATAGCAAGATCGCTACTGAGGTCGCTGTTGCGTCACAAAACTTGTGACTCAGCAGCGATCTCGCTATGTGTGACGGGGCCTTAAGACTTTTGTGGAGCCGCTACACAAATCAGTGCTATGGCCTCTTCATAGGTTTTTAACTCAGGTCCACTCAGATGAATTAGCGGAGTGGATTTCCAGTGATCACAAAGTCATAAGATATTCTAGTGATGTGCCATTACTTAATGAGATTGGAATACCTCTTTAAAGGCGACAACAAGAAAATTGGCCAGATTTTACTTTTATTTTCTAAATATTCTGGTTGTTTTTTTATTATTCTGCTTTACAGCTCCAGAGATATGAGCCTATTTATTTAGTGCATTTTCCAAGCAGGCTAATAATACAGAACAGGCTAAAGACATGCCCGCCCCAAAGAATCCTATGAGTCATTCTGTTTTGGTTAAGACCATGAAATTTAGCGCTAAATAAAAAGGTCCATATGACTGGAACTGTATTTAAAAAAACAAAAAACAAAACAAAACCTGAATACCCAGGGGAGCAGTGGGAATAAAATACCATAAAAAACAGGCCCCCTTTGACCCGGAGACAGGTCCTCTTTAAGAGTATAATTGGTATCCTAGAAGAATTTGCACTTCCCACATTTGTACAATGTGTAATTTATTCTCCCTAAAGGTGCATATAACCTACACGATGCGCAGAGTCAAAGGAAGGACGACTGATAGCATGCTTAATGGATGGCGGTCGTATAATAGCCGGCTGACACGGACGGACCAGGGCGTATAAGCACTGAACGATATGTAATAGATTGTTTAGTGCACGCAGGCTGTCACTTGTTCTCAGCAGTGCCGAGAAGGATCATGAGCGTTTTACACGATTATCTTGAAACGAGCGTTCCTAAGAGTGCACGTTCATGATTATTGTGCAGTATATAAGGACCTTATATCAGTTTTCTATAGTAACTCCGTCCCGATAGAGAACATAACAGCTGTACATTATACAATGAGGATTAGCACAGAAAAACGTAGAATATATTGACACCCATGATCTAATACTTTATTTTTATTGAAGAATTCATGTAATCATTGAGAGAATCCCTGAGTTGGGAAACAGAACACAATACAAAGCCTAACATTGGTACGCTTGGAAGAAGTCCCTATATGAACAAGACATTGCCTAAAGCAAAGCTTTCATCTTACCACTATAACATCTGCGGCTTTGCAGCCCGGCTCTAATATTTCAGCTCACAAATAAAATAAAAAGGATTGTTTTACACACTCCATCAAGTCTCAGGAGCTTGCTTAGGAATGAACAGATCCTGATGGAACCGGCCTTCTTTAACATTCATACATTTTATCATTACAGTGAAGTCCTAGAATCTAAACATTGCCCCCTGTGCCTCAGAAAAGCTGCGATATGTCTTACAAAACCAGAGTAATCAAAAAAGAATCAATACAAGAAGGAAATGAAATTGAACTTTACCTGTTCTCTAGTGAACCAACGAGCGTCTTCTATTTCAGTCTTGTCAACTGTAATTTCTGCAGATATTGCAACACCTAAGCAGCCGATCATAAGGGATGAGGGCATTGGCCAGGGCTGGCAAGAAACGTACTGAACATGGCCAACATTAACGCCGCTCTCCTCCTTCACTTCTCTACGGACAGCGTTTTCTATCGTTTCCCCTTTGGAAGAGAGACAATGACAAGGTAACTAATGTGGCAGAGAGCAACATTCACAGAAAAGATTTTGCTCTCTTAAAACATAACTTTTATTAAATATGCTGAATAAAATTCAACCCTAAATAATATCTTCAGGTGCAAATAAAACTATACATACACAACATCAAACTTTGTGTGATGTGAACCCAATGTAAACTTTGATATACTTCAATAAAATGGAAACATTTAAACTAGGCCGAAGGACAGGCCAAACTAAAATGCCCTATTAGGTCCCAATAATAATGCAATTATTTCATTGTATGTATATGGCCAATTCACTAACCAAATTCACATAGATACAACAGCAGGCTACAATAGGTCTTACTTTTTGTGTTTTTGTATAGACCTGGTGGTTGTATATGTTTATTATTGGGGGGTACATTAAGATGAGACGCCGTTGAGCTGGGGCACCATTTGCGCAATCTAGGGTGCCAACCTCCAGGGTTAGAAAAGGCGAAAATAGGGCCTATAGATCTTTTGGTGACTTTTACCTTATTTCTACTAATTAATACTGCCAATATTGTACTATTGTGTCAGCAGGTGTAGTTCTGCTGTATCTATGTGAATTTGGTTAATGAATTGGCCCTTACATACAAAGAAATAATTGCGCTATTATTGGGACCTAATAGGGCATATTAGTTTGGCCTGTCCTTTGGCCTAGTTAAAATTTTGCATTTTATTGAGGTATATCAAAAGTTACATTGGGGTCACATCACACAAAGTTCGAGGTTGTTCACGTATAATTTTACTTTCACCTGTAGATATTATTTAGGGTTGAATTTTATTCAGCATATTTAATAAAAGTTATATTTTAAGAGAGCTGGGTAGTATGGCACCATATTAGTCACAGCCTGGAGAAATGTAGTCAAAGTGACAGAAAACCTGAAGGCTATTATATCATGGCTACTATTCTCTGTAATCAGCTACTTCCAGATGAAGGGAAGACTTCATTGTCAATAGGTCACGAACAGAAAGTCCTAAAAATATCTGCAGTTCTGAGATCCTCCAGAAAAATGTACATAAAAATATGTGAATGATTGTAGGGGGTCTTTCTTCAAGGTGGAAAATTAATCACCTTTGTACTGGGTATACGCTGGTAGTATCTTCTGGAACATTTATAACAATCTATAGGATATGTTATAAATGTCTGATACATGTGGGCCCTAATTTTTTAAGCAATTTAAGCAATTTTTTAATCTTCCATTGAAATATATGGATAGAGGTCTGTATTCGCCCAACTGCTGTGTCAGTCCACCATTGTAAATAATGGCAACCAGTCAATTGCATCCACTTGCTTAATATGTTTTAGGACTCTCTTAGGTTTGCTGTCATACACTGGTTTATCGGGTCACGGTATTTAACATTTCTCTACATGGCTTAACTGGTGAAAGAACCAGGCCATTTTCTCCTGTTCATGACCAGCCATAATTTTGTTAATCTTTCCATATCTGGGGGTTTAAAAGCTATAAAATTATTTCTCATTTGGTTAATAGTTTGTGCAATGTTTTTCCATTATGTGAGTGATGGGGCTTTACTTTGAAGCCATGTATATTTGCAATTTTGTTTTTGGAATAAGAAAAAATGTAAAAAAAGGACCTGTCTTTAACATTCTGTTCTACTTTTTTTTTAATAAAACCAAAATACTTTAGTGAAATTGTGTCCCCTTTTCATTACAATTGTATTTATTTAGGCCTCTTTCACACTTCCATCTTTCTTTGGCTACTTTCACACTAGTCCGTCGGTACGACGTACCGACGGACAGTGTGTTAAAGTAGCACAACGTGGGCAGCGGATGCAGTTTTACAACGCATCCGCTGCCCATTGTGAGTTCCAGGTAGGAGGGGGCGGAGTTTCGGCCGCGCATGCGCGGTTGAAAATGGCAGACTCTACGCACAAAAAAAGTTACATAGAACGTTTTTTTGTGCCGACGGTCCGCCAAAACACGACGCATCGTCGCACGACGGATGCGACGTGTGGCCATACGTCGCAATGCGTCGCTAATGTAAGTCTATGGGGAAAAAACGCATCCTGCAGACAACTTTGCAGGATGCGTTTTTCTCCTAAACGAAGCATTGCGACGTAGGCAAAACGACGCTAGTGTGAAAGTAGCCTTATTCCGTCACAATCCGTCGCTTTGTGAAAAAAACGGATCCAGCAAATGTTGCTGCTAGATCCGTTTTTTTCTCATAGACTCGTATTAGCGACGGATTGTGAGGGATGGTCACACGTTTCATCAGTTCATCAGTCGTGCGCTGGATCCGTCGTAAAATTGCTGTCCGTCGGGCAGAGACAACGCACAGAGGAACTTTTTTCTGCACGTCGGAAAATCGCTCAGCGACAGATCCTGCGCTGTCCGTCGTTGGCTTTAACCCCTTCATGACCCAGCCTATTTTGACCTTAATGACCTGGCCATTTCTGGAAATTCTGACCAGTGTCCCTTTATGAGGTAATAACTCAGGAAGGCTTCAACGGATCCTAGCAGTTCTGAGATTGTTTTTTCGTGACATATTGGGCTTCATGTTAGTGGTAAATTTAGATCGATAATTTTTGCTTTTATTTGTGGAAAAAAATGGAAATTTGGAGAAAATTTTGAAAATTTTGCAATTTTCAAATTTTTAATTTTTATTCTGTTAAACGAGAGTTATGTGACACAAAATAGTTAATAAATAACATTACCCACATGTCTACTTTACATCAGCACAATTTTGGAAACAAAATACTTTTTTTTGCTAGGAAGTTATAAGGGTTAAAATTTGACCAGCGATTTCTCATTTTTACAACGAAATTTGCAAAACCATTTTTTTAGGGACCACCTCACATTTGAAGTCAGTTTGAGGGGTCTATATGACTGAAAGTACCCAAAAGTGACACCATTCTAAAAACTACACCCCTCAAGGTACTCAAAACCACATTCAAGAAGTTTATTAACCCTTCAGGTGCTTCACAGCAGCAGAAGCAACAAGGAAGGAAAAAATGAACATTTAACTTTTTAGTCACAAAAATTATCTTTTAGCAACAATTTTTTTATTTTCCCAAGGGTAAAAAGAGAAACTGGACCCCAAAAGTTATTGTACAATTTGTTCTGAGTACGCCAATACCCCATATGTGGGGGGAAACCACTGTTTGGGCGCACGACAGGGCTCGGAAAGGAAGAAGCGCCATTTGACTTTTGAATGAAAAATTGGCTCCAATCGTTAGCGGACACCATGTCGCGTTTGGAGAGCCCCTGTGTGCCTAAATATTAGAGCTCCCCCACATTTGACCCCATTTTGGAAACTAGACCTCCCGTGGAACTAATCTAGATGTGCGGTGACCACTTTAAACCCCCAAGTGCTTCACAGAAGTTTATAACGCAGAGCCATGAAAATAAAAAATCATTTTTCTTTCCTCAAAAATTATTTTTTAGCCCGCAATTCCTTATTTTCACAAGAGTAACAGGAGAAATTGGACCCCAAAAGTTGTTGTCCAGTTTGTCCCGAGTATGCTGATACCCCATATGTGGGGGGGGGACCACTGTTTGGGCACACGTCGGGGCTCGGAAGGGAAGTAGTGACGTTTTGGAATGCAGACTTTGATGGAATGGTCTGCGGGCATCATGTTACGTTTGCAGAGCCCCTGATGTGCCTAAACAGTAGAAACCCCCCGCAAGTGATCCCATTTTGGAAACTAGACCCCCCCAAGGAATTTATCTAGATGTGTGGTGAGCACTTTGAACCCCCAAGTGCTTCACAGAAGTTTATAATGCAGAGCCGTGAAAATAAAAAATAATTTTTGAGGAATGAAAAATTATGTTTTAGCAAGCAATTTTTTTATTTTCGCAAGGGTAACAGGAGAAATTGGACCCCAATAATTGTTGCCCAGTTTGTCCTGAGTATGCTGGTACCCCATATGTGGGGGTAAACCACTGTTTGGGCGCCCGTCGGGGTTCGGAAGGGAGGGAGCACCATTTGACTTTTTGAACGCAAGACTGGCTGGAATCAATGGTGGCGCCATGTTGCGTTTGGAGACCCCTGATGTGCCTAAAAAGTGGAAACCCCTCAATTCTAACTCCAACACTAACCCCAACACACCCCTAACCCTAATCCCAACTCTAGCCATAACCCTAATCACAACCCTAACCCCAACACACCCCTAACCACAACCCTATCCCCAACACACCCCTAACCCTAATCCCAACCCTAACCCTAATCCTAACCCTAATCCCAACCCTAACCACAACCCTAACTCTAACACACCCCTAACCCTAACCATAACCCTAACCACAAGCCTAATCTTAACCCTATTTCCAACCCTAGCCCTAATTCCAACCCTAATTCTAATTCCAACCCTAAGGCTATGTTGCCCACGATGCGGATTCGTGTGAGATTTTTCCGCACCATTTTTGAAAAATCCACAGGTAAAAGGCACTGCGTTTTACCTGCGGATTTCCAGTGTTTTTTGTGCGGATTTCACCTGCGGATTCCTATTGAGGAACAGGTGTAAAAAGCTGCGGAATCTGCACAAAGAAATTGACATGCTGCGGAAAATACAACACAGCGTTTCCGCGCGGTATTTTCCGCACCATGGGCACAGCGGATTTGGTTTTCCATAGGTTTACATGGTACTGTAAACCTGATGGAAAACTGCTACGAATCCGCAGCGGCCAATCCGCTGCGGATCCGCAGCCAAATCCGCACCGTGTGCACATAGCCTAACTCTAACCCTAACCCTAGTTCTAACCCTAATTCTAACCCTAACCCTAGCCCTAACCCTAGTGGAAAAAAAATATATATATTTTCTTTATTTTATTATTGTCCCTACCTATGGGGGTGATAAAGCGGGGGGGGGGGTCATTTACTATTTTTTTTATTTTGATCACTGTGATAAAACCTATCACAGTGATCAAAATGTACCTGTAACGAATCTGCCGGCCGGCAGATTCAGTGGGCGCACTGCGCATGCGCCCGCCATTTTGGAAGATGGCGGCGCCCATGGAGAAGACGGACGGACACCGGGAGGCTCGGTAAGTATGAGGGGGTGGGATCGGAGCACGGGGGGGTGGATTGGAGCACGGGGTGGTGGATCAGAGCACGGGGGGAGCGGACAGGAGGACGGGGGAGCGGACAGGAGGACGGAGGGGAGTACGGGACAGAACGGACGACTGGGGAGGAGATCGGTGGCGGTGGGCAGATCAGGGTTTCCAGCCATGGCCAATGATATTGCAGCATCGGCCATGGCTGGATTGTAATATTTCGCCACTTTTTATAGGTGAAATATTACAAATTGCTCTGATTGGCTGTTTCACTTTCAACAGCCAATCAGAGCGATCGTAGCCACGGGGGGGCTGAAGTACCACTCCCCCTGTCCCTGTAGGTCGGGTGAAATTGGAGTTAACCCTTTCACCAGGCTTGCAGGGACGCGATCATTCTGTGACACAGCATATGCGTCACAGGTCGTATTGGCACCGACTTTCATGACGCATATGCTGTGTCACAGGTCGGGAAGGGGTTAATAAAAGCCTATGGGCGCAGGATCCGTCGCTAACTATGAAAAGCAGGAATCCAGCGACGGATGCCGTCTTTTCAAACTGAGCATGCGCGGAAGAATTTCTCACGAGACCGCTACGTCATCACAGGTCATTGTCTCGCAAGGCACTACTGGGAACCGGAGCTGCAGGCAGCATCGCAAGCATCAGGAAGGCTGTAGGGGCTGCGCGGGATGCCGGAAGGTAAGAATATCACAATTTTTTTATTTTTTGTTTATTATTTTTATCATGGGTTGTGTTGTGTATGTGTTTTCGCAGCGAAAAACCGCGGCGAAGACGCATACACAACGTGTGCACATAGCCTTCTAGAATTGCACTGGAACAGCTCCAGTGCATCCGGCAGAGCCGCTTTGGGTCTGTTAATACACAGCAGCTGCTGCAGCTACTTGCCTAGAAGCTGTTGATCATGTGATTGCAGGATAGCGATATGACTGCTTCTTGATACACAGCATTCATGAAGCGCTATCTATACAATGATAAGTAGGTCTGAGACAAGAAACCATCTCTGCCTTCTCTATGTAGAGAATGACTTTCTCTCAGATTGGCTTCTTCTCCTGTAGCTGCATTATCTCTATAAAGCTTCAGACTCTGGAAGGACATTCAGAGACATCTTGGCAGAGTCATATGCAGACGTCTTAAGTGCTCTGTTGATCGTGTACAGTTAAATATAGGATGCAAAAAAAAATGATAATATTTTCTGAAGTTGCATGGAGTGCAATGACATCTGTTCCTCTCCCTAGTGGGGCTCATGGTCTAATTTGCTTGACTCCCTAGATATCAGTATGTTTTTGTGTGTGGGAGTAAATTGATGCTGCAAAAACGGTTTCCATGTATGTATATATATATATATATATATATATATATATATATATATATATATATATGAAACTATATATAACATTAACATCTACATGATATATTTACCTGGTTCAATGAATCCTGCTAAACAAGAGAACATGCCAGGAGGAAATATCTTTTTTCTCCCCAGAAGACAGTGGTTTCCATCAGGGTGAACAATGAGCATTATCACCACAGGATCTAGATGTGGAAAAGTAGAAAAAGCAACAAATATTTAATATTCTATTTACTTCCTGCAATAACTTCTGTTATATTCTTTACCTGTGCTGTTCACCTTTTTGCCCTCCCAAGAACACAATATAGAACACATGCAGTCTTATAGTACAGGTCTGAATATAATGTTCGGATATCAGAGGGGTTGTCCGGGCATATGATATTGATAAGCTATGTCAGATGGACGGAGGTCCAATACCTGAGATCCCTACCGATCAGCTGTAGCCAGCTCAGGCAGCAACCTGGATGAAAAAATGGATGAAGCTGCACAGCACAGCGCTGTTCAATGTGTAGCAGCCACTGAAGAGAACTGCTTCAATTTAAGAGAATATTAAACTGCTAGAGGTGATATAGAGGTGATCCGACAGCCGCTACTGCGCAGGTGCGGGTGACGCCATCTTGGAGGAGGAACTTTTAAGATGGAAGCCACTGGCACCTGCGCAATAGCAGATATTGGATCACCTCTATATACATTGAGAGCAGCTACAGAACAGCCGCAGTGGGCGCCATTTTAAAATTGATTTATTTTTGGTACTATCTGAATAACATCAAGCACAGTTATTATTAGGACATTAAAAATGTGATTATGCTGCAACGCAGGTGCCTGCAGAAGGGTTTCTTTTTTCTTCAGTATGTACATATATTCATTATATAAACTAGGGGGAAGGTCAGTGAGGGAGCAGTGACCTGTCAGCAGTCTGCATTATGAATGCTAAATCAGAGCACAAGATGGAGACCCTCCCCTCCACAGGCCGCCCCGGAGCACGAGCATATCATTAACACAAAAGGGAAAATAAAGATTAACCCCTTTCTGCCAGCTGACGGAATAGTACGTCAGCTGGCAGAACTCCCGCTTTGAGGTGGGCTCCGGCGGTGAGCCCCACTTAAAGCCGCGACATGTCAGCTGTTTTGTACAGCTGACATGTGCGCGCAATGAGCGCGAGCGGAATCACGATCCGCCTGCGCCCATTAACTATTTAAATGCCGCTGACAGCGGCATTTAACTAATGCTCCCAGCCACGTGGCCGGAAGTGCTCGGACCACTGACCCCGGTCACATGATCGGGGGTCATCGGTGCATTGCCATAACAACCAGAGGTCTCCTTGAGACCTCTATGGTTGTTGATGGCCGATTGCTTTGAGCGCCACCCTGTGGTCGGCGTTCAAAGCAACCCTGCATTTCTGCTACATAGAGGTGATCTGTGCTTCACCTCTATGTAGCAGAGGCGATCGTGTAGTGCATGCTTCTAGCCTCCTATGGAGGGTATTGAAGCATGCCAAAATTTTAAAAAAAGTGTTTAAAAATATAAAAAAAATAAAATATATAAAAGTTTAAATCACCCCCCTTTCGCCCCAATTAAAATAAAAATTAAAAAAAAATCAAACCTACACATATTTGGAATCGCCGCGTTCAGAATCGCCCGATCTATCAATAAAAACAAAGGATTAACCTGATCGCTAAATGGTGTAGCGAGAAAAAAAATCAAAACGCAAAAATTACGTTTTTTTGGTCGCCGCAACATTGCATTAAAATGCAATAACGGGCGATCAAAAGAACGTATCTGCACCAAAATGGATCATTAAAAACGTTAGTTCGGCACGCAAAAAAATAAGCCCTCACCTGACCCCAGATCACGTAAATTGGAGACTATACCGTTATTGGAAAATTGCGCAATTTTTTATTTTTTTTTTTAGCAAATTTTGGATTTTTTTTTTACTACTTAGATAATAAAGAATCTAGACATGTTTGGTGTCTATGAACTCGTAATGACCTGGAGAATCATAATAGCAGGTCAGTTTTAGCATTTAGTGAACCTAGCAAAAAAGCCAAACAAAAAACAAGTGTTAATGTGAAAGAAAGAAAAAATGCGGCAGCACTCACCACTGCGGTGAAGAAACGATCCTTTATTCAGCAGTAAAAACTTGAAGACGACATCTTCACGGCAACGGGGGGTTGTGCATGAAGGAAGAGGTGAGCAGGGAACAACGACGGCAACCGTTTCCAGCGCGAAACGGTTGCCGTCGTTGTTCCCTGCTCACCTCTTCCTTCATGCACAACCCCCCGTTGCCGTGAAGATGTCGTCTTCAAGTTTTTACTGCTGAATAAAGGATCGTTTCTTCACCGCAGTGGTGAGTGCTGCCGCATTTTTTCTTTCTTTCACATTTGCACAGACTTTATTTCCTGCGAGCACCGCCCAGATATTCTGAAGAGTATTTACCCATGCTTTTACACCGCAAGTGAACGATTTGTTTCCTCGCTCAATACGTATTTGGCAGTGCGGCTCAAAACATTTTTTTCTTTTTTTGTGAAAAAACAAGTGTTGGATTGCACTTTTTTTGCAATTTCATCGCACTTGGAATTTTTTTCCCGTTTTCTGTTACACGACATGGTAAAACCAATGGTGTCGTTCAAAAGTACAACTCGTCCCGCAAAAGATAAGCCCTCACATGGCCATATTGACAGAAAAATAAAAAAGTTATGGCTCTGGAAATAAGGGGAGCGAAAAACGAAAACGAAAACAGCTCCGAGGGTGAAGGGGTTAAAAATCAACCATAAGATGGATTTTATCAACCAAGGTATCATTTTAATCCGTATAATGGCGCTAACCTGACACTGTCTGTAGGTTACTGTGCACAATCCTGTTGACAAGTTCCCTTTAAATGTGAGCTAGTCTGCAGTACTCAATAGTTTCCACTACTTATTATACTAAGTGGAGACTAAAACCAAGAGATAGATATGGAGAAAGGAATCTAGGAATTCTACATTCATCATATCTTTTTTATTTCATATTTTTAAGAAATACCCATGGTGTAATATACATCTTTTATTCAATATAAAAACTCAACTGCCTGACAAACTAAAGCTCAGCAAGCTTCTTGGTATTACATGCTAAGCTGTGCAGTGAGGATTTCACCAAGACAGCTGCATGTAGCAGATCTGACATCTGGGTCCATTACATCAAAATGAGAGACCATTTTCAATGCGATCAAAATGCACCATTTTCCCTAGTTTAGAGAGACTTTTCAGCTATGATCCAACAACATACACAGCACTTCATTATGAAGCACTCCTGTACAGTCTTCTCTTATTTAACCTCTTCCCGACTGCCAGTGGTACATAAAAACAAATGTTTGTGTAATGTGCTGCTGCAGTGCAGTATAGTGCAACCTCCAGCAGGGGGAGCTGGTGAGGGAAGAGAGGTTGTACACACAGCGTAGCAACACTGAATAGCAGCACAGGTGCCACAGGTAACGAAAGAGTAGTTAGACAAGCCAAGGTCATACACAGAGAGGTCAGCTCAGTACACAGGGGCAGTCAGAAGAATAGTCAGGGACAAGAAGTCAGAGCCTACCGGGAACGTGGTAACCAAAACGTGAGACGTAAGACGAAGTCGGGGTACAAACCAGAGTCGAAGCCAGTCAGGGAGTGTGGTATCTTGTAGATTGTGAGCCCTCGCGGGCAGGGTCCTCTCTCCTCCTGTACCAGTTGTGACTTGTATTGTTCAAGATTATTGTACCTGTTTTTATTATGTATACCCCTCCTCACATGTAAAGCACCATGGAATAAATGGCGCTATAATAATAAATAATAATAATAATAATAATCAGAAACGGAAAACCAGGGGCAAAGTCCAGAGATCAGATCGAGTCATACACGGGTACAGGCAGTCAGAGGCACATGGATCATTAGTACAGGTCAGGGGCTCAAGCCAGGAAGCAAGAACTATCACTAACACTGGTCAGTAGGCTGTGACGGACTGAAATAGCCCAGCTAGCTCCAGAACGAGGCTGAGAAGTTTAACCCCTGCATGACCAGTCTCAAGAGAGGAAAGAAGAAAGTAAACTCTGGACTGGACCATGACAGTTTGATTACAGTTGGCGGTCTTGCAGTGATCAGGCCCCCAGACACCTCTAAGCGCCGGAATTCTGGTGCAGAACGCTAGCTCTGTATCGGCGGCATGATGGGAACCTGATTGGCTCAGGTCATGATGATGTTAGCCGTGTGTTATATTCTAGATGCCAAGATCAACGGCGATAGCAGCATTTAGAAGATTGTGAGATGGAGTGGGTTCCCTCTCTCAGCTCTACGACACCCCCATAACTAACTTGGCCACTGGGAGCTGAGGCTTGTCATGGCAGCCGAAGGTGAAATAAAGACTTCTGGGTCTGCCAGCTACTGTGGCCTGTAAGTTCCAGCCAGCAACAGGGTCTAACAGGCGATCTGCCAGTGTAAAGCCGACTGGTCTCATGCATTGCAATACACAAGCATTGCAATGCATGAGACCAGTGATTAGAGAAATAAATGTTGAAGTCCCGTAAAAAAAAAGTAATAAAAAAAGCATAAAAAATAAATAAATCACTAAAAAAAGGAAAAAACATTATACCAGTAAATACATATGCTTATGTAAAAACAAAAATAAACAAAAAAAGTACACGTTTGGTATTGCGGCATCTGTAACGACCAGATTTATCAAACTGTCACATTAGTCAACACCTTCAGTGAACAACATAAAAAAAGTTTAATATAAAAGTGACAAAAAAACTATGGTTTTTCCTCTTACTACCTCCCAAAAATTGAAATAAAAAGCGATAAAAAATGGCATGTGCCCGAAAAATGGTACCAATAAAAACATCAACTCAAAAACACCAGCCCTCACATGACGGTCAGCAGAAATATAGTAAATATAGCTTTCAAAATATAATGATGCAAAGACATTTTTTATTTTGTATAAAAAGCGTTTTCTTAGTGTGTGATAGCAGCCAAAACACAAAACTTCAATATGAATCTGGTATTACTGAAATTACATCGACTCAAAAATTTTAGCTTGCTAATGACTTATACTTGACCTGCTGTTGATTTGTTTATTCTGCCTCCCAAATATCACAGTAAGGCTCTGCTCACATTAATCCTGCACTCTATGCTGAGCACTTACGTTTACTCTGCAATATCCATTGCTGCTTGTTTCTGGAAAACACCCATGGAGTCAAAATCATCACTACACCTGTAGATAAATTCCCAGAGGGGTGTAATTTCCAAAATGAGGGGGGATTCTGCTCTTCTGCTCTTGCCTCACCCCTTATTCTTGTCTCTTGTCTCTCCTGGGCGCCTTAATCCGCTGCACTCCCCTGCAGCTCGAGTGGTATTTTTCTACCTAGAGTGGGCTTATTTCTCTTCACTTTGTTTTTCTCCAGGCGCAATTGCACGTTATTTGTCATTAGTTGCCGTCTATTTTTGTTGGACCAGGTCCACATAGGTATTTGGACATACATCTTTGTGGGGTCTATGCTTATGTGTCAGCCTAATATTTTAATGTGCACATTGGGACTTAGGCTTTCCAGGTACCTAGCATGCTCAGACAATACTGTTATTTAATGTATAGCCGTATATATCATTGTGGGGTCTGTGCCTACATTTAAGCCTAACATTGTGATATGAATATTGGTATTTGGGCTTTCCAGGCATTGAGCATGCTTAGATAACACTGTTACTCATTATAGTCATGCCTATTTTATAGGTTTTCAATTATGTGTGTATATGTTTGCAGCACATTGTGTGTCATGATATTCTTTTTGTTTTGGTTCAATACTAGGAGACTTGACTTATTTAATCTATGAGCAAGAGACATTTTGTTATTTATATCTGTACAGCCTATTATATTATGCATATTTGTCTATAACTACGTTTCTTTAGTTGTACTATACTATATTTTTGATATATAGGGGTGTCGCTTATCGGTCCTATATTTTAGGCCCTTTTAAATGGTTTTATCTGTGTCTGTCTTTTTTGAGGTGTAATAATAAAAGTTTTCTTTTTTTTTTTTTATAATTTTCGGGTGTGCATACCATCATTAGTCTAGTCTTTTCTCTTTTTTCCTGCATCTAGTTTGCCCTACAGACTAGGTTTTGCACTCTGTATCATTATCAGTATAGGGGTGCACCCCTTTTACATATATTTACAGGATTATGCTCTTCTGGCACTTAGGGGCTCGGTATATGGAGTCCGCAAACTGGTCTACAAAAAATTTGTTCTCTAAGAGTCAAATAGTACTCCTTGCCTCCAGATTTTCACCATGTGGCTAAGCAGTACTGCATAGCCACATATAGGGCACTGCTACATTCACCAGAAATTGGCGTACTCAGGAGAAAATGAAGGGTACAATTTGTTAAGGAATTTCTTCGATTCCCCCTTTTGAAAATTACAAACTTAGGGCCAAACCAACATTTTAGTGGAAAAAAATGGTAATTTTTCATTTTCTCAGCTCAATGTTATACAATTCTATGAATTTTTTTTTGATCCAAAGATGCTTAAGTAAGGTGCGAAATGGCCTTAGTCCATCAGGTCTCTAGTCTCACCAGCTAATCTCCCCTTCCACCTGAACAACCGCACCTTACAATACCATTCATGCAATGGAATAAAGGACTATATCTTCAATGATCGGGTGAGTGCTGCAATTCCTTTGTTCTCCCGACTGGATTATAAATTCTATGAATTGCCTGAGGGTTAAAAATGTTCACAGCTCCACTAGATGAATTCCTAAGAGGGGTATAGTTTGCAAAATCGTGTCACTTGTGGGAAAAAATGTGATTCTTTATTTTCATGGCTCAATGTTATAAAATTCAGTGAAGCACCTGCAGGTTGAAAGTGCTCACGACACCTCTAGATAAATTCCTTGAGGGGTTTTCCACCACATATGAGGTATTGAGGTAGTCAGGATAAAGTGCTCAACAAATTGGTCCATTTCATTTTCTCCTGTTACCCTTATGAAAATGAAAAATTTGGTGCTAAAGGCACATTTATTTGTCAAAAATGTGATTTTTCATTTTCACGGCTCAACGTTACAAAATTCTGTTAAGTATCTATGAGTTGAAAGTTCTCTCCAAACATCTACATAAATTCCTTGAGGGGTGTAGTTTACGAAAAGCAGTCACTTGTGGGGGAATCCCATTGTTTACGGCACATCAAGGGCTCTGCAAACGCAAGATGGCATCCATTATCTATTCCAACCAATTTTGCGTTCAAAAGTCAAATGGCACTCCTTCTCTTCCAAGCTGTGCGCCCACACAGCAGTTTTCCATCAAATATGGGGTATTGTCGCACTCAAGAGAAATTGCACAAGAAATTATAAGGTCGATTTTCTCCTGTTACACAAAATTTGGGGATAAAAAATGTTTGGGAAAAAGTTACCGTATATACTCGAGTATAAGCCGAGATTTTCAGCCCAAATTATCCACTGCGTCTTCCCGGCGTCTCTCCGCACTGACTGTGCAGGTCAGAGGACGCGATGACGCATATAGTGTGCGCGCCGCCCTCTGCCTGATCAGTCAGTGCAGGGAGACGCCGGGACGGGACGCTGAGGAGCTGCAAGCAAGAGAGGTGAGTATGTCTTTTATTATTTTTATTGCAGCAGCAGCAGCAGCAATGGCACAGCTTTCTATGGCACATCTATGGGGCAATAATGAACGGTGCAGAGCACTATATGGCACAGCTATGGGGCAATAATAAACGGTGCAGAGCACTATATGGCACAGCTATGGGGCAATAATGAACGGTGCAGAGCACTATATGGCACAGCTATGGGGCAATAATGAACGGCGCAGAGCACTATATGGCACAGCTATGGGGCAATTCTGAACGGTGCAGAGCACTATATGGCACAGCTATGGGGCAATAATGAACGGTGCAGAGCACTATATGGCACTTCTATGGGGCAATTATGAATGGTGCAGAGCACTATATGGCACAGCTATGGGGCAATAATGAACGGTGCAGAGCACTATATGGCACAGCTATGGGGCAATAATGAACAGTGCAGAGCACTATATGGCACAGCTATGGGGCAATTATGAACGGTGCAGAGCACTATATGGCACAGCTATGGGGCCATAATGAACGGTGCAGAGCACTATATGGCACAGCTTTCTATGGTACAGCTATGGGGCAATAATGAATGGTGCAGAGCACTATATGGCACAGCTATGGGGCAATTATGAACGGTGCAGAGCACTATATGGCACAGCTATGGGGCCATAATGAACGGTGCAGAGCACTATATGGCACAGCTTTCTATGGTACAGCTATGGGGCAATAATGAATGGTGCAGAGCACTATATGGCACAGCTATGGGGCAATTCTGAACGGTGCAGAGCACTATATGGCACAGCTATGGGGCAATTCTGAACGGTGCAGAGCACTATATGGCACAGCTATGGGGCAATAATGAACGGTGCAGAGCACTATATGGCACAGCTATAGGGCAATAATGAACAGTGCAAAGCACTATATGGCACAGCTATGGGGCAATTATGAACGGTGCAGAGCACTATATGGCACAGCTATGGGGCAATTATGAACGGTGCAGAGCACTATATGGCACAGCTATGGGGCAATAATGAACGGTGCAGAGCACTATATGGCACAGCTATGGGGCCATAATGAACGGTGCAGAGCACTATATGGCACAGCTATGGGGCAATAATGAACGGTGCAGAGCACTATATGGCACAGCTATGGGGCAATAATGAACGGTGCAGAGCACTATATGGCACAGCTATGGGGCAATAATGAACGGTGCAGAGCACTATATGGCACAGCTATGGGGCCATAATGAAAGGTGCAGAGCACTATATGGCACAGCTATGGGGCAATAATGAACGGTGCAGAGCACTATATGGCACAGCTATGGGGCAATAATGAACGGTGCAGAGCACTATATGGCACAGCTATGGGGCAATTATGAACGGTGCAGAGCACTATATGGCACAGCTATGGGGCAATAATGAACGGTGCAGAGCACTATATGGCACAGCTATGGGGCCATAATGAACGGTGCAGAGCACTATATGGCACAGCTATGGGGCAATAATGAACGGTGCAGAGCACTATATGGCACAGCTATGGGGCAATAATGAACGGTGCAGAGCACTATATGGCACAGCTATGGGGCAATAATGAACGGTGCAGAGCACTATATGGCACAGCTATGGGGCAATTCTGAACGGTGCAGAGCACTATATGGCACAGCTATGGGGCAATAATGAACGGTGCAGAGCACTATATGGCACAGCTATGGGGCAATAATGAACGGTGCAGAGCACTATATGGCACAGCTATGGGGCAATTCTGAACGGTGCAGAGCACTATATGGCACAGCTATGGGGCAATAATGAACGGTGCAGAGCACTATATGGCACAGCTATGGGGCAATAATGAACGGTGCAGAGCACTATATGGCACAGCTATGGGGCAATAATGAACAGTGCAGAGCACTATATGGCACAGCTATGGGGCAATAATGAACGGTGCAGAGCACTATATGGCACAGCTTTCTATGGTACAGCTATGGGGCAATAATGAATGGTGCAGAGCACTATATGGCACAGCTATGGGGCCATAATGAACGGTATGGAGCATCTATTTTTATTTTTGAAATTCACCGGTAGCTGCTGCATTTTCCACCCTAGGCTTATACTCGAGTCAATAAGTTTTCCCAGTTTTTTGTGGCAAAATTAGGGGGGTCGGCTTATACTCGGGTCGGTTTATACTCGAGTATATACGGTAAATTGTAATTTTTCCCTTTCACATTGCTTTTTTTTTTTCCTGTGAAGCACCTGAAGGATTAATAAACTTCTTGAATGTGGTTTTGAGCACTTTCAGGGGTGCAGTTTTTAAAGTGGTGTCAATTTAAAGTATTTTTTGTCACTTATGCCCCTCAATGTTACTACAAATATGATGTGGTTCCTAAAAAAATTGGTTTTGTAAATGTTGTTGGAAAAATTAGAAATTGCTGATAAACGTTTAACCTTTCTGATTTCCTAGCAAAAAAAAAAAACATTTCTAAAATGATGCGGCTGCAAATGTTATTTATTAACTATTTTGTGTGAAATAACTCACTGGTTTAAAGGGCATAAAAAATTAACGTTTGAAAATTGCATAATTTTCAAAATTTTGGTCCAAATTCTGATATTTTCATAAATAAACACAAAAAATATTGACGTAAATTTACCACTATCATGAAGTACGATAGGTCATGAAAAATACAATCTCAGAATCAAGGGGATCTGTGGAAGCGTTCCAACGTTATTACCACATAAAGTGACAGTGATCAGAATTGAAAAAAATTGTCTTGGTCAGGAAGGTGAAAACAGGCTATGGCGCAAAAGGGTTAAGCACTCACCCACTCTTGGGTATGATGTATTGTGGATTCCTTTTAGACTGAGGCATCCTGATGTTACACATGTCCGCTTATATCCGCCTTCCTCAATTATTGCCTTACCACCACAGGTTGGACAGAATTTGTATCGATTGTGCCAGGCAAAGACAGATCGAGCTTGTGCCAAAATCCCTAAAAACAGAGAGAGCAGATAACGGGGAAACATTACTTTACAGCATTACACACTTCTATAAAAAAATACACACGTGTTGTTAGTTAAGACAACAAGACCTTTTATGTGACAAAATGGACTAATAAGTGGAGGCCCCACCCAAACTTGCTTGGCAGCTGTCGTGGCCTCAGTACTCAGTAGGCCGTAATGGCGAGTACTACAGACATGGGCAATCAACTCCATTTAGTCTCTGTCCAGATGCAGACTCGACTTGTCACCTTGCCTCACCCACAAGATCCCAATTCTGCCACTAAACATATTTATCTAGAACACTTTCAGGCCCCATCCAGATACCAGTAGGTGACCTTAATGTATACTGTTATACTTTGAACGCGATAATAACATGTATGCAATATGCGTCCTTGCCCTCATTTTAAGTGAATATGTAAAGGAATTTCTCAATGCAAGCTACATATTATTACCTTAGACATGATGAAAGGTAATTCCTTTAGCTCAGAATGGAACTTATAGTTAAATTGCAGATGAAGGTAGAGAGATTTTGTTTAATGAATTGAAAGGAGTACCATGACAATGTCTACCGACACATGGCTGACACCAACAAATAAAGGAAGTTGCAGAAAACTCTATCCCTCACATTAGGGATATAATTAATCATATTTTGGAAACTCATATACACAAGGGTGTCATTGATGATAAAACAGCCTAGTTTCTAACAAATCCACATCCTTTCACACCCATGTTTTACCCATGTGCCAACCCTTGAGTTTCTCCACATTATTTTGCTTGTATCTTAGGCCTCTTTCACATTTCCGTTGTTTTGGAACCGTCACAATGCGTCGTTTTGGAGAAAAAACGCATCCTGCAAAGTTGCCCGCAGGATGCGTTTTTGCACCATAGACTTGCATTAGCGACGTATGGCCATACGTTGCATGCGCCGTCCACTGGATGCATCGGGTTTTGGCGGCCCGTCGTTTTGAAAAAACGTTCAAGGGAACGTTTTTTCGTACGTTGTATCCTGCATTTTTATCTGCGCATGCCCGGGCGGAGATCTCGCTCTCCTCCCCGGAACTTTAGAATGGGCAGCGGACTCGTTGAAATACTGCGTCCGCTGCTCACGTTATGCACAAACTCACAAACGTACGTCGCGCCGACACTTTGTGACGGCCCCGTACCGACGTAAATGTGAAAGAAGCCTTACCTACTTAGTATCACCATATGCGTCAGTCTTAATGATCTATTGCTACATTGCTAAGACAGGTTCACACCGTCGCACAGGTACTGACTGCTTCTTTCCAATGCGCCACTCCCCCTTGTGCCGCCAGAGACTCCCCTGTAACTTATGATGCACTTCCGTCTCAGAAGACAGCACTGAACTCCCTTCCACTATGTCATGTGCCACACTTTGCATCAAAAAACAGCTCCATTCCGTAGCTCATCTCTCTTTTGCCCCAAATAGGAGCAAAACCACATCTATTAGAATGACAAACACCACCCCATACTTTTTATGATGTCTTTTACAGATTTATATTAACCTAGTATTATTTTACATGAAATAATATTGAATTGTGACTTTTGTCAGCACTGAATGTTTTCTCCATAAGAATACATTTTTTTCTGGGGTATTTACGATATGTGTATTCCTTACTAAACTCACAATAATTATACTTTCGATATCATTATGTTTACTGGACTTATTCTTTATCATACCATGGTGTACAGTATATTGGATGGCTTACTGCTGTAAATAGAATTGTACAGTTATGTATATATTATATTTAACATTTGTCTCTAAATGTTCACGCCATAATACTGTAATTCCTTTATTTTAATTTTAGCGACATTGAGATAAAAACCTTGGGGGAGTTAAATCATCAATACGTTGTCGCCATAGTACCACTGTGCATTCCCTCAACACCTTCGCACAATTCTATATTTGGTGCATAAATAAATATTTTAGATTTTTTTTATCAACTGTGGAGTGTGCAGTGTGCTTTCTTTTACTGTCTCTGGATTAATGTTGATTCTGAACTCAGCGGGTTTGAGGATTACAGGACTTGCTGCTGAATTATTGCCTCTGACTAGTCCTGATACATTTTCTTCTTTCTAGGTGTATAAGTATGAATAAAAAGGTTGGTATACATAATGTTAAATAGCAAATTACACTTGTTTTGGTCCAGGGAGGTAATCATTGTAATATATCAAAATGGTTGCAGTCTAGTTACTTTGACTGGTGCCTCCAAGCATGAGCAGTAGGAAGTTCTGCTCTTGGTATTTCCATGTTGACAGGGTGGACAAGTGTGAAGGACCTCTTCTTATCTCAGCACTCCTGATATATCCAGTATTAAACCAGAAAGACGGGGTGGACAGAAGAGGGAGCCTCTGCTTACCTCAGCAACCCTGGTATAGCTAGTTATAGATCAAAAAGACACAGTGGACAGCTGTGTGAGAAGCCTCTTCTTACCTTAGCCCCCTGGTATCTCCAGTATTAGATCAGAAAGACGGAGGAAAGCAGCATGAGTGGCCTCTTCTTACCTTAGCACTCCTGGTATCTCCAGGATTAGATAAGAAAGATATGGTGGACAACAGTGTGAGCAGTCTCTTCTTACCTCAGAACTCCTGATATCTTAAGTATTAAAGCAGGGTGGTCAGCAGTGTGAGCAGCCTCTTCTTACCTTAGCACCACCAGTATAAGATCAGAAACACAGGGTGGACTGCAGTGATCAGCTTCTTCGTACCTCAGCATCACCAGTATCTCCAGTATTAAAACAGATAAACAGGGTGGACAGCAGTGTGAGCAGCTCCTTCTTACAGTAGCACCACCAGTATTTCCAGTATTAGATCAGAAAGACAAGATGAACAGCAGTGTGAGCAGCTTCTTCTTACCTTACCACCACCAGTATCTCCAGTAATATAACAGAAAGACGAGGTGGACCGCAGTGTGAACAGCCTCTTCTCACTTTGAGCACCCCTGATATCACCAGTATTAGTTCAAAACATCCATTGCCACCACATCTTCCTGCACATAAAGGGAGATGTTGGCGCTTCCTACCGTACATGCTCTATCTTATTAAGATTCTAGGAAGGGTTTCCATCAGTGTAAAAAGGCAGTGGCCATTTTTATTTATTACAGTGTTTACCTATCTAGACAAAACAAGTATAGTATAGGAATTTAGGAATTAATCTGTATTAATATTCTATTTTCATTTTTTTTTAAAGTCTAGAGTTACTGATAATCAAACCGCTTCCGGTTCCATTGACACCAGAATAATGCAATATCACAGCCCACACTGTATTGGTATGAAGAAACAATGTAAAATTAACAGTTATTAACCCTTATACCTGCTTCAGTGCTGACCAGTTGCAGCAGGGCTGGCATTGGCGGCTGAAGAAAATAGCAGCCTTCAAATTTTCTCTCAAACTGATCTGTAGATAAATTTTCCACATTGAGGGCAAACCAGGCCACCAGTCCGTCTTCCTGTTCTGCTGAAAATGGATTATTTAATTGGGTTTCCACTCCAAGAAATATTAATGAGACCTCATCGGGCCCTGACAAGAATTCCTTCACATCATCATGCTGAAGTCTGCAGAGCTTGATTTCTGGCTCTTGTGCGCTATCTTTTGTACCAATTAGCGATACTAGAGGACATAGGTTGGAGAAAATGATGTACACTGAACTGGCATGTGTGTGCTTGGATTTTAACCAGTTAGTGTCTGTCCGTTTATCACTCCTTCGGTCCAGAAATGTACTGCTGAAATAATTCTCATGTTCCTCTTTAGTGTCCGACAAGAAATGAGGCTTCACTCCACCTTTTGCATTCAAGAGCAAGTTAACAATGTGTTTGTGACCCCAAAACTTGGCTATATCTAAAGCAGTCTGTCGGGATTTGTTCACTAATGTCTTGTCACACCTAAAAAGAAACAAATGATAAGTTGCAGGTACATATTTAATAGCTTCTTATGATCAGGACAATAATACATAAGACAGCAAACCTTAGCTAACATCACATATGTTAGCAGTGAAGAGCATCTGTCCTTGTTTTTCATATGCAATCAATGATATATTGTGATGTAGTCTAATAGGAAATGTAAAGTGTCAGAAAGCCATTTTTCTGGAAATTGAAAAAACTAGCAAATCCTAAAAAAGCCATAATCATACTGTTCTGCTGAATCTTCGACTTGTGCCCTAAACTACAAATGTACTCCTAGTGAGAATGTACGACCACCGCTCTTATAGACAGAGACTAGGACAGTGGTCGCACATGCTCACTACTGCTTAATTTACAGAGGGGACTTTAAAGGGGCTTCCATTACTTTTTCACCTCCCTGTTCTGTATCATAGCTTTTCAAAACAATACCTTTTGTAATGTACTTGCATTAGATGTATAGCTTCTATGAGCGCATCTCAGCAGGGATCACATGGTACTACATTGCGATGGAGATTCTTCTTCCTCCGCTGTAAGGCTACGTTCACATTTGCGTTGTGCGCCGCAGCGTCGGCGCCGCAGCGCACAACGCAAACAAAAACGCGGCAAAACGCACGCTAAAACGCTGCGTTTTGCGCCGCATGCGTCGTTTTTGGCCGAAAGTTGGACGCAAAAAAAATGCAACTTGATGCGTTTCTTGCGTCCAACGTTTGCGGCCATGCGGCGCAAAACGCAGCACAACGCATGTCCATGCGCCCCCATGTTAAATATAGGGGCGCATGACGCATGCGTCGCTTCGGCGCCCGACGCTGCGGCGCTGACCGCAAATGTGAACGTAGCCTAATGTCTGATACTTCATGTTTCCAGCACAGGAGTCATACACAATGAAACAAAGTTGTCACTGTGCTCCTGGTGGTGGGTGTAGAGGTATTGGATTAAATGACAGCTTCCATGAGTGGGCATCCTGAAGACACAATTGGCCTGTCTCAAGCAAGCTGAGCAGTCTGATTCAGCAGTAGAGCAGGGCTGACACCTTTGCTGGTGAAGTGCTGCGATCTGCATTTCACAAGCAAAGTGGTTATGTAATCTAATCTGTGTAAGGCTATTGCTTTAAAATACTGGCTGAAATTTGCATAACAAACACAGTGCAGTGCATGTAATCATAGTAAAAGGAGGCATGGAGCAGGGAGGAGTTTGGGTAGAAAATGGAGGGGACATGGTAAGTGCTGGCTCACAGGCCACTGCAATGCATGATGGAACTTGTAGTATTAGAACACAGTAAGCCTGGGGACAGGAAGTGATCGATGTAAATATCAGAGCTGCAGCTGGCAGACATCAAGTGATGCTACCTGCATGATAAAATTATATATTACTATACTATGGCTATGTGAGCACATTGAGTATTTGCTTGCAGAGATTTCTGCATCTCTTGGCAGGAACAACGCTGCGGCAAAATGTGCGTTTTTGTATGCAATTTTGCATGCATTTTTGTACAGCAATGAAGGCTTTTTTGAGCTAATTAAAGATATTAAAAAAAAAGTTTTATGATGTAAATTCTAGATTCAACACCACCTTTTCATGCTGATGCAGTGGCATCAGGGTAATGGAATTAGGGCTTTGTGTCAGCAGCTGCCATTGACACCTAGCCCTAGGCTTAGTAATGAAAACGTGTTCGCCCAACACCCCCATTACTAAGTCAATAAGTAAACACACACACACACACAGTCACCAGCCTATGTAGGAGCCTTAACAGAACGAACGTACATAGGCTATAACCAGACAGCAACTGTTAATTTTAAAGAAAAAAAAATTGTGTGGGCTCCTCCGTAATTTTAATAACCATCAGAGGGAAAGCCAACGGCTGATGTTAATATTCTGGGAAGGATCAAATAGCCATAAAGGTTTCCAGGCGATTAATATCAGCTCACAGCTGTTTGCTTAGCCTTCACTGGGTAGTTTACAGGGGGACCCCAGAAAAAAATTGACATATGGACCTCCTATAAAATCTAACCGGCAAAGGCTAGGCAGACAGCTGTGGGCTGATATAGTAAGCCCATAGTGATATTGCATTAAAAAAAAACACACACACCCAGAATAAAGTCCCTTATTTGAAATAATGACAGACTCCTTTAATGAATCTTAATTAAACCATACTTACCGAACGCCTATTCCACCGAAGCCAATGTCTCCTGCAACAAAAATAAAATAATAAACCACAATATTCCTTTCCTGTCTGCAGAGAAGATAATCCATAATGTCCCACGACGATCCTGATCACTTTGAGAGCAGTCACTAATGTGACTGCTGTCAAAGACAGCTGGCGATACACTGACAGGAGGTACTCACTCCCACAGTGTATCACTGAGCTGTTGTGAGAGAGTTCACCGGAGTTCATCAGCTGATCAGCTCTGGTGCTCTCACTCACAGCACCGCTGCGTGAGAACTTTGCGAGAGCGATTACCTCCTGTCAGTGTTTCATTGGGACCGGGTAGAACAGTCATATCTTCCAATATGACTGACCTAAGCATCAGATCGTTGTGGGACACTCTGGATTACGTGGACTACGGTAATCAGGTGAGTATATGGTGGTTTATAATTTTACATTTTTTTTCTAGGAGACGAGGGCATCGAAGATTTGGTGTTAGGTGTATAATTTTTTTTTATTTTTATTTCAATGTGTATGTAATTATTTTTTTTATTTTGAGACTACCTCCCCCATCAGTATTTCCTGCCATCACTGTTATTAGTGACAGCAGATGTAGCCTGATGGGAAAAGTAGTCTCTGCCTTACCGCAGGTCACCGCCGCGGGTCACAGTCACAGGTGCACACTTCAGGATTGTCATAGAATTAGCTTGCATAAGGATTCCATAGCGTTTCTGGCCCATTTCCGCACGGAAAAATCGCCGCAAAAATACATAAAAAATGCACTGTATGCACACAACCTAAGAGTATGGATGCATTTACTGGCACATAAAAGCAAGATTAATGAATAAAAAAATGAAATGCGTTAGGGGAGTGGACAACTTCTTTAAGACCTCTATTTTTGTGATCCCAACCACTCAGCAATAATACATTTTCACCTTTCTTGGGGATATATATATTATTTATGAGACAACCCCTTTAAAGAGAATCTGTCACCCCCTGGAGTGTATATGACCTATTAACACCTTTCCGACATCGGGCGTAATAGTACACCAATGTTGGACTCCCCTGTTTGGGGCGGGCTCCAGCGCTGAGCCTGCACCTTTCTGGGCACATGTCAGATGATATATCCAGCTAACATGTGCCCGCAACAGTCCCGTTAAATGCCGCTGTCGATCTCTGACAGCGGCATTTAACACATGCAAGCGCACTGGAAAGTCAACCCATCGGCAACACCAGCACGTGATAGCGGGTTACCGATGGGTTGGCCTCCAGCAGACCTCTATGGTTGTCATGGTAAGTGACCATTTCTGCTACAATCTGATCATCGCCTGTATGCAGCAGAGCCGATTAGACAACTGCAGCTTCTAGTATCTCATAGAGACTATTGAAGTATGCAAAAAGCAAAAAAAATTTTTTTAACTATATTAACAAAATATGAAAGTTTAAATCACCCCCCTTTTGCCCCATTCAAAATAAAATAATACAAAAATTCAAACATACACATATTTGGTATCGCCGCGTTCAGAATCGCCCGATCTAACAATATAAAAAAATAATTAACCCGATTGTCAAAACTCCAAAATTACTGTTTTAGGTCTCTGCACCACTGCATTAAAATGCAATAACAGACAATCAAAAAATCGTATTTGCATTAATGTAGTATAACTAAAAACCATCAGCTTGGCATGCAAAAAATAAGCCCTCACCCAACCCGAGATCATGAAAAATGGAGACGCTACAGGTATCAAAAAATGGCGCTTTTTTTTTTTTTTTTTTTAACAAAGATTGGAATTTTTTTTTCACCACTTCAATAAAAAATAATTTATACATTTTTGGTGTCTATGAACTCGTAATCACCTGGAGAATCATAATGGTGGGTCAGTTTTAGCATTTAATAAACATGGTTAAAAACAAACAAACCAAAAAACGACAGTGGGACTGCACTTTTTTTGCAATTTCACCACACTTTGATTTTTTCCCATTTTCCAGTACTCGATACATTCAAACCAATGATGTCGTTCAAAAGTACAACTTGTCCCACAAAAACAAGCCCTCATATGGCCATTTTGTCAAAAAAATAAAAAAGTTATGGCTCTGGGAAGAAGGGGAGCAAAAAATAAAAATGCAAAAACAAAAATCTCTGGTCATTAAGGGGTTAATATGGGTATACAGGTAATAGAAATGTTAAGCAAGTCCTACCTGTAGGTCTCATATTAGGAGTCTTGTTCTTGAGAAATCTTATATTCTTTCGTTATGCTAATGATTTCTTCAAGGCTCTGGGAGTGCAGTGCCTGGGAGAAATCCCTGGAATGAATCTATAGCAGAGCTGGAGAAAGGCAGCTGAGGCCATCTGAGCAAAAACCGTTTATATGTGCCCCATACATGAAATCTATTAGACACTAGAAAGCAGGTAATATTTTGCCTACTAGTAAGAGGGTCCACAACAATTAAATGGTCTTTAATGTGCCTGGCACATAGTGAAATGACAGGTTAAAGGGAACCTGTCAGCAGGATTGTGCACAGTAACAGATTGTGCTAATGAGATTCTCGTGCCCTACGGCGGGGTTAGTGTATGTGGTGCTCTCATTATATATTCATAATGCAGACTGCTGACCGATCACTGCCCCGCCTTAGGGCACGAGAATCTCATTAACACAAACTGAAAATGAAGATTAAACAACAACCAAAAGAAGGATTTCATCAACCAAGGTATCATATTATTCAGTAGAACGGTGCCAACCCGACACTGTCTGTAGGTTACTGTGCACAATCCTGTTGACAGGTTCCCTTTAACCCCTATCTACCATTAGGGTTAGGGTGGGGATTAGGGTTAGGGGTGTGTTGGGGTTATGGATGGAGTTAGAATTGGGAGGTTTCCATTGTTTAGGCACGTCAGGGGCTCTGCAAACGTGACATGACGCCCTGTTGTGATCCGCTTTTTGGGCTCCCCTAGTGGTGGCTGGTGGTACTGGAGACTTGTGTGTTCTTTTCTGCCTCAGCTCACCTGCTTCCATCAGTTTTGGGAGTTCCCTATTTAGCCTTGCTCTCCAGTCACTTCCTTGCCGGTCATCATTGTAACCTGAGTCTTTCAGTTGCATGTTCCTGCTACCAGTCTGCTGATCAGCTAAGTGGACTCTTGTCCTTTTTGTTTTGCATTTTTTGTCCAGTTTACAGTTTGTCATTTCCTGTTACTGGAAGCTCTTGTGGACTGAAATTGCCACTCCTGTGTCATGAGTTGACACAGGAGTCTTAAGGTAATTTCGGGATGGGTTTTTGAAAGGGTTTTTCAGCTGACCGTGAAGTCCTCTTTTGTATCCTTCCTCTATCTAGTAAGTGGACCTCGCTTTGCTAAATCTACCTTCATACTGTGTATGTCTTTTCCTCTGAACTCACTGTTAATATATGTGGGGGCTACTATCATCTTTGGGGAATTTCACTAGAGGTAAGCCAGGTCTGTTCCTTCCTCTTCCAGGCGTAGTTAGTTCTCCGGCTGGCGCATGGCATCTAGGCAGCCGTAGGAATGCTTCCTGGCTACTGTTAGTTGTGTGGTAGATTTAGGTCATGGTCAGCTTGAGTTTCCATCACCCGAGGGCTAGTCTGTTATTTTGTGTTTCTGATGTTCCCATGCCATTGGGGAATCATGACAGTATGACCGGCCACTGTTAAAGTAATTGGCAGAAGAAAGGAGAGTAAAAGAAGTCTGTAGATTTTTTTTGGGGGGTACATTTTTTCCCCTTCTTCTGTTGAGATGGACCCTGTCAAGGTTCGGGCTATTTGTGACTGGACGCAGCCTACTTCTCTAAAGGGTCTTCAGAAGTTCTTGGGCTTTGCTAATTTTTATCGTCGATTTATAACTGGTTTTTCTGGTGTTGCTAAGCCTCTTACGGATTTGACTAAGAAGGGTGCTGATGTTGCCAATTGGTCCTCTGCCGCTGTGGAGGCCTTTCGGGAACTTAAGCGCCGCTTTTCGTCTGCCCCTGTGTTGCGCCAGCCTGATGTCTCTCTCCCCTTTCAGGTTGAGGTCGATGCTTCCGAGATCGGAGCGGGGGCGGTTTTGTCGCAGAAAAGTTCCGATTGCTCAGTGATGAGACCTTGTGCGTTCTTTTCTCGAAAATTTTCTGCCGCCGAAAGAAATTATGATGTCGGTAATCGGGAGCTTTTGGCCATGAAGTGGGCATTTGAGGAGTGGCGTCATTGGCTTGAGGGTGCTAGACATCAGGTGGTGGTTTTGACTGATCACAAGAATCTGATTTATCTTGAGTCTGCCAGGCGCCTGAATCCTAGACAGGCGCGCTGGTCGTTGTTTTTCTCTCGGTTTAATTTTGTGGTCTCATATCTACCAGGTTCTAAGAATGTGAAGGCAGATGCCCTGTCTAGGAGTTTTGAGCCTGATTCCCCTGGTGATTCGGAACCTACAGGTATCCTTAAGGATGGGGTGATATTATCCGCTATTTCCCCAGATCTGCGACGTGCTTTGCAAGAGTTTCAGGCGGATAGACCTGATCGCTGTCCACCTGGTAGACTGTTTGTTCCTGATGATTGGACCAGTAGAGTCATCTCGGAGGTTCATTCTTCTACGCTGGCGGGTCATCCTGGAATTTTTGGTACCAGGGATTTGGTGGCTAGATCCTTCTGGTGGCCATCTCTGTCTCGAGATGTGCGTGTTTTTGTGCAGTCTTGTGATGTGTGTGCTCGGGCCAAGCCTTGTTGTTCTAGGGCTAGTGGGTTGTTGTTGCCCTTGCCTATTCCGAAGAGGCCTTGGACGCACATCTCGATGGACTTTATTTCTGATCTTCCTGTCTCTCAGAGGATGTCTGTTATCTGGGTGGTGTGTGACCGTTTTTCTAAGATGGTTCATTTGGTGCCATTGCCGAAGTTGCCTTCCTCGTCTGAGTTGGTTCTTTTGTTTTTTCAAAATGTGGTTCGCTTGCATGGTATTCCTGAAAATATCGTTTCTGATAGGGGTACCCAGTTCGTTTCTAGATTTTGGCGGGCATTCTGTGCCAGGTTGGGCATTGATTTGTCTTTTTCGTCTGCCTTCCATCCTCAGACTAATGGCCAGACGGAGCGAACTAATCAGACTTTGGAGACGTATTTGAGGTGTTTTGTGTCTGCGGATCAGGATGATTGGGTTGCCTTTTTGCCGTTGGCGGAGTTTGCTCTTAATAATCGGGCTAGTTCGGCCACTTTGGTTTCCCCTTTCTTTTGCAATTCGGGGTTTCATCCCCGTTTTTCTTCTGGTCAGGCGGAGTCTTCGGATTGTCCTGGAGTAGATGCTGTGGTGGATCGGTTGTATCGGATTTGGGAACAAGTGGTGGACAATTTGAATTTGTCCCAGGAGAGGACTCAGCGGTTTGCTAACCGCCAGCGTCGGGTTGGTCCTCGCCTTCGTGTTGGGGACTTGGTGTGGTTGTCTTCCCGTTTTGTCCCAATGAGGGTTTCTTCTCCTAAATTTAAGCCTCGGTTCATCGGTCCCTATAGGATTTTGGAGATTATTAACCCTGTTTCCTTTCGTTTGGACCTCCCGGCATCTTTCGCTATCCATAATGTGTTCCATCGGTCGTTGTTGCGGAGATACGAGGTGCCGGTGGTTCCTTCTGCTGAGCCTCCTGCTCCTGTGCTGGTTGAGGGTGAATTGGAGTACGTTATAGAGAAGATCTTGGACTCCCGTATTTCCAGGCGGAGACTCCAGTATCTGGTTAAATGGAAGGGCTATGGTCAGGAAGATAATTCTTGGGTAACTGCCTCTGATGTTCATGCCTCGGATTTGGTTCGTGCCTTTCATAGGGCTCATCCAGGTCGCCCTGGCGGTTCTTGTGAGGGTTCGGTGCCCCCTCCTTAAGGGGGGGGTACTGTTGTGATCCGCTTTTTGGGCTCCCCTAGTGGTGGCTGGTGGTACTGGAGACTTGTGTGTTCTTTTCTGCCTCAGCTCACCTGCTTCCATCAGTTTTGGGAGTTCCCTATTTAGCCTTGCTCTCCAGTCACTTCCTTGCCGGTCATCATTGTAACCTGAGTCTTTCAGTTGCATGTTCCTGCTACCAGTCTGCTGATCAGCTAAGTGGACTCTTGTCCTTTTTGTTTTGTATTTTTTGTCCAGTTTACAGTTTGTCATTTCCTGTTACTGGAAGCTCTTGTGGACTGAAATTGCCACTCCTGTGTCATGAGTTGACACAGGAGTCTTAAGGTAATTTCAGGATGGGTTTTTGAAAGGGTTTTTCAGCTGACCGTGAAGTCCTCTTTTGTATCCTTCCTCTATCTAGTAAGTGGACCTCGCTTTGCTAAATCTACCTTCATACTGTGTATGTCTTTTCCTCTGAACTCACCGTTAATATATGTGGGGGCTACTATCATCTTTGGGGAATTTCACTAGAGGTAAGCCAGGTCTGTTCCTTCCTCTTCCAGGCGTAGTTAGTTCTCCGGCTGGCGCATGGCATCTAGGCAGCCGTAGGAATGCTTCCTGGCTACTGTTAGTTGTGTGGTAGATTTAGGTCACGGTCAGCTTGAGTTTCCATCACCCGAGGGCTAGTCTGTTATTTTGTGTTTCTGATGTTCCCATGCCATTGGGGAATCATGACAACGCCCGATCTCAATTCCATCCAATTCTGTGTTGAAAAAGTAAGACAGTAATCCTTCCCTTCCGAGCTCTGCCGTGCGCCCAAACAGTGGTTTACCCCCATATATGGGGTATCAGCATACTTAGGACAAATTGGACAACAACTTCTCCTGTTACCCTTGGGAAAATACAAAACTGGGGGCTAAAAAATCATTTTTGTGGAAAAAAAGTTTTATTTTCACGGCTATGCATTATAAATTTTAGTGAAACACTTGGGGGTTCAAAGTTCTCACAACACATCTAGATAAGTTGCTTGGGGGGTCTAGTTTCGAATATGGGGTCATTTGTGGGGGGTTTCTGTTTAGGTACATCAGGGGCTCTGCAAATGCATCGTGACGCCCGCAGACCATTCCATCAAAGTCTGCATTCCAAAATTCCAAAATGCCACTTCTTCCCTTCCGAGCTCTGCCATGCGCACAAACAGTAGTTTTCTCCCACATATGGGGTATCAGCGTACTCCGGACAAATTGGACAACAACTTTTGGGGTCCAATTACTCCAGATACCCTTGGGAAAATACAAAATTGGGGGCTAAAAGATAATTTTTGTGGAAAAAAAAATGATTTTTTAATTTTCACAGCTCTACATTATAAACTTCTGTGAAGCACTAGTTCAAAGTGCTCACCACACATCTAGATAAGTTCCTTAGGGGTCTACTTTCCAAAATGGTGTCACTTTTGGGGGGTTTCCACTGTTTAGGCACATCAGGGGCTCTCCAAACGAGTCATGGCGTCCGATCTCAATTCCAGCCAATTTTGCATTGAAAAGTCAAATGGCGCTCCTTCCCTTCTGAGCTCTGCCATGTGCCCAAACAGTGGCTTACCCCCACATATGGGGTATCGGCGTACTCAGGACAAATTGAATTTTTGGGGTCCAATTTCTCCTGTTACCCTTGTTAAAATAAAAGAAATTGGATCTGAAGTAAATTTTTTGTGAAAAAAAGTTAAATGTTCCTTTTTTTTTAAACATTCCAAAAATTCCTGTGAAACACCAGGGTTAATAAACTTCTTAATGTGGTTTTGAGCACCTTGAGGGGTGCAGTTTGTAGAATGGTGTCACACTTGGGTATTTTCTATCATATAGACCCCTCAAAGTGACTTCAAATGTGATGTTGTCCCTAAAAAAAAAATGGTGTTGTAAAAATGAGAAATTGCTGGTCAACTTTTAACCCTTATATCTCACTAACAAAAAAAAAATTGGTTCTAGAATTGTGCTGATATAAAGTAGACACGTGGGAAATGTTACTTATTAAGTATTTTGTGTGACATATCACTGTGATTTAAGGGCATGAAAATTCAAAGTTTGAAAATTGCAAAATTTTCGTCAAATTCCGTTTTTTTTCTCACAAATAAATGCACGTAATGTCAAGGAAATTTTACCACTATCATGAAGTACAATATGCCACGAAAAAACAATGTCAGAATCACCAGATCCATGCAAGCGTTCCAGAGTTATAACCTCATAAAGGGACAGTGGGCAGAATTGTAAAAATTGGCCCGGTCATTAACATGCAAACCAACCTTGGGGGTTAAGGACCATCCTGATGGCGTACACCAAGTCATTACTCTGTTTTTGATCAAAATCCTAGTTTTAGTCCATTAAATAGTCTTGTAGTTCCCTGCACAGTGGGTGGCTGGAAGGGCTGCTGTGCCGAAAAATTAAAACCTCAAGCAATTAGGAATCGTGATGGTATATCCTAGCATTATGCCATCACTTTTGGAAAAGAAAACATACCTAAAGTTATACAAATTGAATAGTATGTTCAAGGCTTACATGTCTATGGAGGGATTGTGGTACATAAAACACATATATAGTAATTCTATAGGATTTTACGCACAGTTAAATATTAACATTAGCCATACGTAATTTCATGCGAGCAGGGGTCAAACTGGTGAGAAGTCATGCTGCCTTTATATACTAACTAGGGAAGGGGGCAGGCCGCTGCTCTGCGAGGGCTTCTATGCTGCTAACGAAGCACAAGGGAATAAGCTGTAATTACTTGGAAATTGGGGCAACTCCTTGTCCAAGGAATGAAGTGTCCATGTACTGCTTCTAGCAGAATACTGAGGAAAAGCGAGTGTCAGGAGAATAAGCTACACACTTTTACCGTTGCAGTGAATGTGTGTATAAATCAGTGTATAAATCATATGTGACGTGTAATGTCAGATGCACAGATCTCCATGTGCAGTGCATTTAGTGGACTGTGCTGGCCTGATGTACAAAGAATCTGGACTTTCATTGGAATGGACGGGTGCAATATTTCACTGTAAGACCAGATGTCTCTTTGTAGTGAAGAGTATATTAAAAAAAAAGTCTTCAGACAATATAACTGAATACCCAGCCTTCTTTTTTTCTCCCTGCAGCCCCCTTCATCCTCTTCTCTTTTCACTCTATTCCATAGTAGTTCTACATTTGGTACCGCCGTGTACTTTCCTATAGCGTCAGTTTAGAGAACATTTTCTCTAGGATCTTTAGTTACTTTTCAATATTCGCTTTACTGTCTCTTTTATTACAGAGCAGCAGATAACTGTTTTAACTATGTCTCAAGACTCTAAATTGCCTACATTTGTGTAAAGGACACAGATAAGTAAGGCTTAGTCATTTTAGCTGTGAAATTCATACTCTGATATAATTGAAATATGTCACACTTGGTGTCCTGGAGCACCGATGCTGAGATCTTCCAATGTAAACTATTCAGTGTAAATTAGGGCTGTGGAGCTGCAAGTTGGAAAGTAGAATAGACTGATTTTCTTCTCTAATTGTATTAAGAAGCCGGCATCAAGCAAATATAAAAGAAAGATATGTGTAATTACCCTTTCTCCAAAAGCATCTTCACTACATCAAAGTGGCCATTCCTGGCTGCGTACATAAGAGCACTCCATCCATTTTCAGCGGTTTCATTAATGATGGAGGATGAATGACTGAGAAGAGCAAACAGCTTAGTAGTATCGCCCAGAGCACAGAAGTTGTGCAGCTGGGAAACCATTTCTTTCCTGGGATTTTGCATTTCTGAAAGACATTGAAATAGAGGCATTAAAATGGAGTACAATTCATCCTTTATATTTGTAGTACAGATCACCCCTACACAATGTAAGACAAGGCACATAATATTGTTAAACCCAAGTTGTCCATAGATGAGGGCAATATGAATAACCAATATTAATGATTTTAAGTGTGACAAAACCTTCCTACTCTTCTACATGCTGCTCCTGTATTTCTCATTCAGTGTCTGATTTCTTGATTTTGGAGACACTCACCCACAAAAAAATTCGTGCAGCATCTCACACAGCCAACCAGTCTCCTACATTGCACTGATGAGAGGTAAGAACCCAGAAACAGCTGTCTGCAACTTAAAGGGCACCTGTCACCTCGTTTTTTCGGTATGAGATAAAAATACTGTTAAATAGGGCCTGAGCTGTGCATTACAATAGTGTAGTTTGTGGACCCCGATTCCCCACCTATGCTGCCGAAATACGTTACCAAAGTAGTCGTTTTCGCCTGTCAATCAGGCTGGTCAGGTCGGATGGGCGTGGTGTCTTCCCCCAGATCTTGCGCAGTTTTCCGTTGGTGGCGTAGTGGGGTGCGCATGTCCAAGGTCCCGAATCCTGCACAGGGGTGTGAAAATAGCAGCGATGTCCGTTATTCCATTGGTGATCGGTGGGCGCGGCCATCTTGCTTTGGCCGCGCGTGCGCAGAAGCGGCGCTCTGCTGGCCGCGGCTTCAGGAAAATGGCCGCGGGCATCCGCGCGTGCGCAGATGGCTATCGCGGCGGCCATTTTCGTGAAGCCGAGATGCGAACTCTGCTTCACGAAAATTGCCGCCGCGCTAGCCTTCTGCGCACGCGCGGATGCCCGCGGCCATGTTCCTGAAGCCGCGGCCAGCAGAGCGCCGCTTCTGCGCATGCGCGGCCAAAGCAAGATGGCCGCGCCCACCGACCACCAATGGAATAACGGACATCGCTGCTATTTTCACACCCCTGTGCAGGATTCGGGACCTTGGACATGCGCACACCACTACGCCACCAACGGAAAACTACGCAAGATCTGGGGGAAGACACCACGCCCATCCGACCTGACCAGCCTGATTGACAGGCGAAAACGACTACTTTGGTAACGTATTTCGGCAGCATAGGTGGGGAATCGGGGTCCACAAACTACACTATTGTAATGCACAGCTCAGGCCCTATTTAACAGTATTTTTATCTCATACCGAAAAAACGGGGTGACAGGTTCCCTTTAAGGTCATTTCCTTTTGGAGATCATACTGGGTTGGCTATGTCATGTGGCAAAGCTCTTGGAAGGATTAATATTGACTTAAATTTTAAGATTGCTATCTTCAATAGGTGGCAGTAGAGATCCTGTTCTCTTCCTCTGTGAAAAGGCAATATGCATATTTTATTTCCCAGGAAGCATTACATGGCCTTGAAGTCTGCCTATGCCATATTGAGACTCTCGTAAAGTTGACACTTTATCCATTAGACCAAGTATCTATATGCAAATATAGCAAAGCTAAGGCATCTCCCTGGTGGTGATCAGAAAATTCATCTCCTTTCCCCTATGTTTTGTATTGTAGAACATGAAAGGGGCCAAGTATGCTGCCCTAAAGTATACCCTTAACTTTACCAGGAAATAGATTCCAATAATTGTCTGTGGGAAAGGCACTAGTCATAAATATGTGGAGATGAGGGTCCCTTATCAGGGAAGTAAGGAGTAAATAGATAAAGCTCAAATGTCCTGGACAAAAGACTATTCTTCAACCACTTAGTGCACCCACGTTCATCACAGACAGAGTGTGCTTATGTGGAGAGGGCTTAGAAAATTAATCCACTCCATAGAGGGCAGATGCAGACTGTGCCAGCAAATGTCTCTAAAAACAGCAATCAGAGTTAGCTCCGATCTCGGCTGTCTAACCATTTAGATGCCTCTATTAATCACTGACAGTGGCAGTTTAAATGACCCGGTTGCTGGTTCACATCCCACCCTTGTAAAGCAATTGAGAGATGCAGATGGGTTGACATCGGAGCTAGAGGCCTACTGCAGTCTTGCTTCACCTATAAAGCACAGCCGACGGCTTGGCTTCAAAGTGGTTTGTGATCTACTATATAATTGTCTAAGGGTCACTTCCGTCTTTCTGTCCGTCCTTCTGTCTGTCGCGGCCTCTGTCTGTCATGGAATCCAAGTCGCTGATTGGTCTCGCCAGCTGCCTGTCATGGCTGCCGCGACCAATCAGCGATGGCCACAGTCCGATTAGTCCCCCCTACTCCCCTGCAGTCAGTGCCCGGCGCCTGCTCCATACTCCCCGCAGTCACCGCTCACACAGGGTTAATGCCAGAGGTAACGAACCGCGTTATGCCGCGGGTAACTCACTCCGTTACCGCCGCTATTAACCCTGTGTCACCAAGTTTTTACTATTGATGCTGCCTATGCAGCGTCAATAGTAAAAAGATCTAATGTTAAAAATAATTAAAAAAAATAAAAAATCATTATATACTCACCTTCCGCCGCCTTTCCCGCTCCTCGCAACGCTCCGGTGACCGCTCCATGCAAGCGGCAGGTTCCGGTTGCAAGGATGGTATGCGAGAAGGACCTGCCATGACGTCACGGTCATGTGACCGCGACGTCATCACAGGTCCTGCACTCATACCAACCCTGGGACCGGAAGCTGCCGCGTGCACCCCACACAGGCAACAGGGCTACAAGGGGTCCTCGGAAGGTGAGTATATGTTTATTTTTTAACCTGTGACATACGTGACTGGCCAATATACTATGGCACTGGGCAATATACTACGTGGCTCTGTGCTGTATACTACGTCGCTGTGCAATATACTACGTGGCTCTGTGCTGTATACTTCATCACTGGGCAATATACTACGTAACTGGGCAATATACTACGTGGCTGGGCAATATACTACGTGGCTGGGCAATATACTACGTGGCTGGGCAATATACTACGTGGCTGGGCAATATACTACGTGGCTGGGCAATATACTACGTGGCTGGGCAATATACTACGTGGCTGGGCAATATACTACGTGGCTGGCCAATATACTACGTGGCTGGCCAATATACTACGTGGCTGGCCAATATACTACGTCACTGGGCAATATACTACGTGGCTGGGCAATATACTACGTCACTGGGCAATATACTACGTGGCTGGGCAATATATTACGTCACTGGGCAATATACTACGTCACTGGGCAATATACTACGTGGCTGGGCAATATACTACATGGCTGGGCAATATACTACGTGGCTGGGCAATATACTACGTGGGCTGTGCAATATACTACGTGGACATGCATATTCTAGAATACCCGATGCGTTAGAATTGGGCCACCATCTAGTTATGGTACAAATAATTGCAGCCTTCACAAAGCTCCATCAACAGAAAAATAAAAAGTTATGGCTCTTAGAAGAAGGGAAGGAAAAAGAAAAGTGCAAAACGAGAAAAAAAAACAAGGCCTAGTACAGAAAGAGCTAAAGAATTATGGTAATTTTAGAATATGTTCATAGTGCAGAGCTGTACGGAGTCCTTGTCGGAAAAAGAAGTAACTGTACAGTTGTGGTCAAAAGTTGTGAGATTGATCCACATTATATTTTTCACAAAGTATGCTGTTTTAACATAAAAGGGAATCTGGCAGCAGGATTTCACAAGCCAAACTATTTATAAAAAAAAAACACAAAAGTTGAGCTTGACTTAAAGGGAACCTGTCACCCCCAAAATCGAAGGTGAGCTAAGCCCACCGGCTGAAAGAGAAGGAAAAGAGGTTAGATTATACTCACCTGGGCGGGCGTTCCGATCTGATGGGCGTCGCGGTCCGGGGCCTCACATCATAGGATGACGTCCTCTTCTTGTCTTCATGCTGCAGCTCTGGCGTACTTTATCTGCTCTGCTGAGGGCAGAGCAAAGTACTGCAGTGCGCAGGCGCTGGGCCTCTCTGACCTTTCTCAACAGGACAGACAAAGTACGCCTGCGCCGGAGAGTGAATACAAGAAGAGGACGTCATCGTAAGAAAATGGGAGGCCCCGGACCGGACCACGACACCCATCAGACCGAACCGCAGCGGGACCGCCCCTGGGTGAGTATACTCTAACCTCTTTTTCTCATCTTTCAGGATGGGCTTATCTACAGCATTCCAGAATGCTGTAGATAAGCCCCTGATACCGGTGGGCTTAGCTCACCTTCGATTTTGGGGGTGACAGGTTCCCTTTAAGTTGGAACACATGCAGCACAAACACATGTTCACATTGGCCATAAAACATATAAAACCTACAAAAATGAGTAAAAATCCTGCTGTAAATAAGTAAAAAGCAAGAAGTGCATCTAAATAACACAGAGTTTTTAGTAGTACTGTATTTGAACAAAAATAGCATAAAAGCCATCCTACCATGACAAGGTATGTCTGATCGGGACAGTCCTACACAGTCTAATATTAAAAACCTTACCATGTGTCAATGTTGACCTCAGTGTGAATAAGGGCAGACAACATGACTGGGCCCAACCAGTAGAACACCAGCCTGGGGGAGCTTTATATGCAATCTCCAGCTCAGAAAAGGGTGGCCACACCCCGACGCATATAGCTATTAAGTCCAGCAACACATTTATATGAGAATCAACAAGTATCAACAAAGACATCGCAAAAGATATCACTCTGTCATGCTGATTTAATAATAAGAGGAACAAGAATGCCACTCGTATGGATGGTGCCCAAGTAGGATCCTATCCCATGCAAATCTTGTAAAAAACTTGGCACTCAGGTAAATGTTGTCAGCAGATAATTTTATTTTGTGCAGGCAATCAAAAAACAAAGAAACATTTCGGTCTTACAACGACCTTCATCAGTCAGACAGATTGCAGTGTGCACATTGTTACAGGCAGAAACGAACGCTCAGGATATGGAAGCTACCATGAGTCCTGTGTCAGGCCAACAGTAAGGCCATAGACCCTTCATGTTTGGGGTTGCTTTTCATCCAAGGGAGGGGCTCACTCACAATTTTGCCTAAAACACTGCCATGATTAAAAAATGGTATCTAAATATCCTCCAAGAGCAATTTCTCACATTAATCATCCAGGAGCAATTTGGTGACAAAAAACGCTTTTTCCAGCATAACAAAGCACCATGTCACAGGGCAAAAGTGATAACTAAGTGACTCGGTGAACAAAATATTGAACTTTTGGGTCCATGGCCAGGAAACTTGCCAGATGTCAATCCCATTGACAACCTGTGCTCAATCCTCATAATGTGGGTGGTCAAATATAAACTCAGAAATTGTGATAAACTCCAAATACTAAGCAAGAATGGGTTACCACCAGTCAGGATTTGGCCCAGAAGTTGATATCCAGATGAAGAGGTAATTGCAGAAGTCTTGAAAAATAAGGGACAAAGTTGTAACTATTGAGTCTTTACATAAATTTGATGTACCGTATTTGTCAATAAAAGTTTAAAAAATGATAAAATGATTATAATTGTATTTTTGTAGCCATTGAAACACCTGACTAAAAATAATCTACAGTAAAACTCTTAAATAGCAAATTTTGTGAAAACCAAGATTTGTGTCAGTCTCAAAACGTTTGGCCACGACTGGAATACAGTATTTGATGGGGCATGGAAAGCCCTCCATATGTTATGAGTACAGCCTTACCCACCTTTATGACCTCAGTGGCTGCCATGTGCCTAAAAATAAGTTATTGCTCTATAGCTCATTGAGGGATTTTTATCAATGTATCAATTATCACAGTTTTACGGTGCAATTACAGTGAAAAGGATATTCAAGATGAATACCATATGTATCAAGGCCTCTAACAGTTTTTTTCTGACACCTTTGATGTGTCAGAATAGAAAAGGCGTTAAAGGGAGCACTTTTCGAATTGGTGCATGCTACATTAACAGACCTGAATAGGATTGATTATGCTGTAAAAATGTCGCGGCCACTATGTATTTGACAGAGCTGTTACGTTCCGGCCGCCAAATGGCTGGTATCACACTCCAAAAAGGAGATAATGATGGCCTATCAATAAAAAAAAGCAGCCGCCAACCTTTTTAAGGGTGGACACTCGAAATTGGTATGCTTTGCTTATGACCGCGGCACATGGCTATAACCATGACTGAATAAAGGAATGACCAACGTGTTCCTATTGTCAGTTCATGCATTATTGAATAGGAACATACACAAATGTACTCTTAAAGTATCAATATAATTGTATCTATAGCCTTTCCGCAGTAAAATCTGCGTGTAATAGGCAAATGAAGCTGAGGATTTTGTTTCTTATTTGCCCCAATTTTTACCTTTTCGATTGCAAAGGGTGAAATCCACGCAGGATTATATGCAAACGGAGTTGACATGTTACAAATTTTAAAATCCGCAATGCAGGTCAAATTCTGTGCAGATAATTTCAGCAAGGTGTAGGTGAGATGTGATGAAATGTCATTTATTAAGCTGCTAGTCTATTGCTCTGTGGATTTTCTGCACCAAATAGGCCACATGGGAACTTGTGCTAGAGTTCCCAATGACGTCTGCGTAGAACCACGGTGCAATTTGAGCAATCAGGCATGATGTCACACAATTGGTTTTCAGCTTTCTAGAGCTAATGGCAAACCAACAGTTCGGCAATGAGATCAACTTCAAGTGAGGACATGATATCAATCTACTTCTCCCCCAATCATTTACCCATGATTATTCAATAACTTGGTATGAAGTATGCAGTTTACTTAGAATAGAAGAATTAATGCATATTTAAAGGGAACCTGTCATCAAGATTAACCCCTAGAAGGTATTAGGAAAGTTATCAGCACCCTAAAATCCTCTTTAATGCTAAGAACAAAGTTTAATTGCCCTTGGTCTGCATGTGTCATTGGACTAGTGCAGGACAGCTGTCAGTCAGGGTAAGACCCCGTTCACATGCTCAGTATTTGGTCAGTGTTTTACATCAGTATTTGTAGCCAAAATCAGGAGTGGAGCAATCAGAGGAAAAGTATAATAGAAACATATGCACCACTTCTGTATTTATCACCCACTGGTGGTTTAGGCTTTCAAATACTGATGTAAAATACTGACCAAATACTGAACATGTGAACGTGGCCTAACGGACATACCAGCGTGTGCGGAGAGAGCATGGATGAGATGAAGAGGGACGGTTCTGTGTCCTCCTCCATGCTATTATCGCACATGTGAGGATACCAATTACATTGTTGTGGCGTGCTCCCCATAGGAGTGCCATTGATTGACAGTTGATAAATCTGGTGATCGCAAGCAGGACATGCAGGGACAATTAAACATAGTTTTTTAACACTTCTATTTAATGCTTAGGTCTAATACAGGCATTGATAAAAAGGGTAAGGCTGACAGAGAGCTCCTGATACCATCTAGGGGTAGAACCTGTCCTGCAACCCAATCTGCCCAAACCCTCATGGATCAGAGCCTGGCTGTATGATTGCAGCAAGGTGTACTTTTCTCTGACATGCTGTGGCAGGAGAGAGCTGGCAGTCACTTAGAGGTGCACTGGGAATAGCCGGCCGGGGACGGCACTCTACCAGTCTTGTCTCTGGCTATGGTCCTCCTCACACAATGGACCTATACATGAAGGTGTTTATGCCAGTTTTCTAGAGTAAAACAATTTCATTTGTAGCAATTTTTTGTACTAAGTGGAAGTTCCGCAAACATTTTGTGACAGTGGGCGTTTTCATGTCAGCCCCAGCCAGCTTCGCCAAAATGGGTGGAACATGGACACCTAAGTTATTCAAATTTAAATTACATCAGTGACATGAATTTCACCAGTCATGGACCCAAGTCCTTGACTATAGTAGATTTTTGTCTGAGGTTCGCGCCAGTTAAGAGATTCACCTCATTTGTTAAGTAACGTTTGCCTCTTAATGAATTAGGTACATTGTACTCCAGCGAGCCCGCTCGTTAAAGGGACTCTGTCACCTGAATTTGGCGGGCTATGTAAATGCCCTGTGTCCGGTCCGATGGGCGGTGTTTCTTCTTTTTTCCTACACCCCATCCTTCCCCGCTATCCACAATATTTTCCGGAATTGGAGTAGGTGTCCTCCATAGTTCGAGCTTGTGCAATGCAATCTTGTCTCGCGCACGCGCAGTATGCTTTGCCCATCTGTGGGCAAAGCCGAAAAGCATTACTGCGCATGCGCCGGCGCACTAGTCTAAAACTGGCAAATCACAGCAACGAACAGTGCGTGCGCGGGGGGGGGGGATTCAGAAGTCTACAGTCACACAGAGTGACTGCAGACTTATCAGTTTAGACCTGACATCCCCTTTAACCCTTAATGACCAGAGATATTTTGTTTTTGGATTTTTATTTTTTACTCCCCTTCTTCCCAGAGCCATAAGTTTTTTATTTTTTGGTCAAAATGGCTATGTGAGGGCTTGTTTTTTGCAGGACAAGCTGTACTTTTGAACGACACCATTGCTTTTACCACGTGGTGTACTGGAATATGGGGAAAAAAATCCATATGCTGTGAAATTGCAAAAAAAAGAGCAATCCCAGAGTTGTCTTTTTTTTTTTTTTTTCCATGTTTGCTAAATGCTAAAACTGACCGGCCATTTTTATTTTCTAGGTCATTACGAGTTCATAGACAACAAATATGTCTAGGTTCTTTTTTAATTAAATGTGAAAAAAAATTCTAAATTTTGTAAAAAAAAAAAATATTTCGCCATTTTCTGGTCCCGTAGCGTCTCCATTTTTTTTTGTTTTATTTTGAATGTGGCGAAACAGGGGTGATTTGAACTTTTATATTTTTTTTTAATATTTTGAAAAACATTTTTTTCTTACTTTTGGCATGCTTCAATATTCTCCATAGGAGACTAGAAGCTGCCATAATCCGATCGGCTCTGCTACATACGGGCGAAGATCAGATTGCCTATATGTAGCAGAATTGTATGTAGCAGGCGGCACTGAAAACCATAGAGGTCTGCTGGAGACCTCAAGTTGTCATGCCAACCCACCAGTGACCCGCGATCACGTGACGGGGTCACAGATGGGCTGGATCTCCGGCGCGCTTGCCGAAAGCGCAAGTTAAATGCCGATGTCAGAGCCTGACAGCGGCATTTAACTAGATAACAGCCGTAGGTGGATTGCGATTTCACTCGCGGCTTTTAGAGGCACATGTCAGCTGTTCAAAACAAAGCCCACATCAAAGGGAGGGGAGTCCGACATCGGTGTGCTATTACACTAAATGTCGGTAAGTGGTTAAGAATAGAAGGGGAGACACTGGCCTTAATGAACTATCATCTTAACGCCTGGCCCCTGGCATTTCAGAGAAAAAATTACCTGTCTGCAGTTATACGTTCAGGCTCTGATTCATTCTGCTTTTGGCTTGGGCAGCATGAATCGACTGACAGGTTCCATTTAATCCTTCAAAAACAAGACAATCACATAATTCAATCTAAATGTGTTACTACTAACATTTACCATTACTTTTCTACAATATGTAGAATTACAGATAATGTCACATCACTTTCCGGCAACCGGAATGCTCTCTACAGACACAAGCTGTTATAAAACAGTCTATATATCCTGTCCTGAAAAACCCATGGGGTAAATAAGGAAATGTTGTGCAGCTACAGTGTCTTGAAAAAGTATTCATACCCCGCAATTTTTTCCACATTTTCTCATGTTACATCCACAAACTTAAATGTTTGGGATTTTTTATGATATATATGATTTATATATTGGGATTTTATGTGCTATATCAACACAAAGTAGCAAATATTTATGAAGTGGAAATGAAATGATGCATGGTTTTCTAATTAATTTAAGAAAATAAATTGGAAAATTGTGATGTGCATTTGTATTCAGCCCACTGCAGTTTGATAACCCTAAATAAAATCCTCATTGACCAACTGCCTCTAGACTTCACATTAGCAAATTGTGTAATTTATTCTCACTATAACAAGAGCTGATCTGTGAAGGACTCAGAGGTTTGTTGGAGAACATTAGGGATCAAACAGCATCCTGAAAACCAAGGAACACACAAAACAGGTCAAGGATAAAGTTGTGGAGAAGCGTAAAGTAGGGTTAAGTTATAGAAAAATAGTCCAAGCTCTGATTATCTCATAGAGCATGTTGAACCCATCATCCAAAAATGGAAGGCGTATGGCAAAACTGCAAATCTACCAAGACATGGCTGGCCACCTAAACTGACATCCTAAGTAAGGAGAGCACTAACTAGAGAAGCAGCCAAGAGGCCCATGGTTACTGTGGAAGAGCTTGCCAAGATCCACAGCTCAAATGGGAGAATCTGTCCACAGGAAAACTATTTCTCTCACACGCCACAAATCTGGCCTTTATGGAAGAGTGGCAAGAAGAAAGCCATTTTGAAAGCAAGCCATAAGTCCGACTTGCAGTTTTCAAAAAGCCATGTACAGTTGTGGCCAAAAGTATTGACACCCCTGCAATTCTGTCAGATAATACTCAGTTTCTTCCTGAAAATGATTGCAAACACAAATTCTTTGTTATTATTATCTTCATTTAATTTGTCTTAAATGAAAAAAAACTAAAATAATTGTCCTAAAGCCAAATTGGATATAATTCCACACCAAACATAAAAAAGGGGGTGGACAAAAGTATTGGCACTGTTCGAAAAATCATGTGATGCTTCTCTAATTTGTGTAATTAACAGCACCTGTAACTTACCTGTGGCACCTAACAGGTGTTGGCAATAACTAAATCACACTTGCAGCCAGTTGACTTAACCTCTGTCCTGTGTCCTTGTGTGTACCACATTGAGCATGGAGAAAAGAAAGAAGATCAAAGAAGTGTCTGAGGACTTGAGAAACCAAATTGTGAGGAAGCATGAGCAATCTCAAGGCTACAAGTCCATCTCCAAAGACCTGAGTGTTCCTGTGTCTACCGTGCGCAGTGTCATCAAGAAGTTTAAAGCCCATGGCACTGTGGCTAACCTCCCTAGATGTGGACGGAAAAGAAAAATTGACAAGAGATTTCAACGCAAGATTGTGCGGATGTTGGATAAAGAACCTCGACTAACATCCAAACAAGTTCAAGCTGCCCTGCAGTCCGAGGGTACAACAGTGTCAATCCGTACTATCCGTCGTCGTCTGAATGAAAAGGGACTGTATGGTAGGAGACCCAGGAAGACCCCACTTCTCACCCCGAGACATAAAAAAGCCAGGCTGGAGTTTGCCAAAACTTACCTGAAAAAGCCTACAACGTTTTGGAAGAATGTTCTCTGGTCAGATCAGACAAAAGTAGAGCTTTTTGGGCAAAGGCATCAACAGAGTTTACAGGAGAAAAAAAGAGGCATTCAAAGAAAAGAACATGGTGCCTACAGTCAAACATAGCAGAGGTTCCCTGTAGTTTTGGGGTTGCTTTGCTGCCTCTGACACTGGACTGCTTGACCGTGTGCATGGCATTATGAAGTCTGAAGACTGCCAACAAATTTTGCAGCATAATGTAGGGCCCAGTGTGAGAAAGCTGGGTCTCCCTCAGAGGTCATGGGTCTTCCAGCAGGACAATGACCCAAAACACACTTCAAAAAGCACTAGAAAATGGTTTGAGAGAAAGCACTGGAGACTTCTAAGGTGGCCAGCAATAAGTCCACACCTGAATCCCATAGAACACCTGTGGAGAGATCTAAAGATGGCAGTTTGGAGAAGGCACACTTCAAATATCAGGGACCTGGAGCAGTTTGCCAAAGAAGAATGGTCTAAAATTCCAGCAGAGCATTGTAAGAAACTCATTGATGGTTACCGGAAGCTTTTGGTCGCAGTTATTTTGGCTAAAGGTTGTGCAACCAAGTATTAGGCTGAGGGTGCCAATACTTTTGTCTGGCCCATTTTTTGGAGTTTTGTGTGAAATTATCAATGTTTTGCTTTTTGCTTCATTCTCTTTTGTGTTTTTTCATTTAAGACAAATTAAATGAAGATAATAATACCAAAGAATTTGTGAGTGCAATCATTTTCAGGAAGAAACTGAGTATTATCTGACAGAATTGCAGGGGTGTCAATACTTTTGGCCACAATTGTAGAGGACTCAGCTTGCATTGGAAGAAGGTGCTCTGGTCAGATGAGACCAAAGTAGAACTTTTTTGGCTAAATGCAAAATGGTATGTGTGGTGGAAAGCTAAAACCGCAAATCAACTTGAAAGACCATCCTCACTGTCAATTATGGTAGTTGCAGCATAATGCTGTTGGGATGCTTTTCTTCAGCTGGTCAGATTTGACTAGGAGATGGATGGAGCAAATTGCAGGGCAATCCTGGGGGAAAACCTGTTACTGATTGCAAAAGACTTGAGACAGGACAACAACCCTAAACATACTGCAAGAGCTACAATGGAATGGTTTAGATCAATGAATGGCCCAGCCAAAGTCCAGACCTAAATCCTTTTGAGAATCTGTGCTAAAACTTGAAAATAATATTTATTTCTATAGCGCCAACAAATTCGTAGCACTTTACAAATGCATGTTACCATTTTTAGATTCATATTTTTAAAATATTTTAGAAAAACATGTATCAATTCCGTTACACTTCAAAAATACTTGCTACTTTGTGTTGGTGTATCACATAAAATCCCCAAAATATACATTTAAGTTTGTGGGTGTAACATGAAAAAATGTATGAATACTTTTTCATGGTACAGTAAGGAGACCCCTTGTGATAATAGCATTATATCAGTGAATTATAAGAGTTCTTTAATATAGCCTTAAAGTGCATCTGATAGTAGGATTAACCCTCTTAAGTTGTCTACGTGGACATGCAGGTGAGTAACCTTGATATCTGCGAAGCGATGTGTTGTTGTGAAGGAATATTATTTATTTGTAAATGAGCTGTTAAGATCTATGGGCTGGACACTGATCGCTCTGAGAATATGACTCCAGAGATTATTATAAATGAAAGGAAGAGCTACAATTTGTGAGACATGTAATGATTGACAGTCAGCCCTCATAATCACACACAGCTCTGCAATGAGATCAGAAAACAGTACAGCAGAAGTAAACTTTCCTTCACTACAAAACATTTGCAGCTGCCGTCCTCTCACGGTGCTTCAGCTTCCATCTCACAGTTAGCCAGTGTGGGGAAGGAGCAGCACAGCAGAGCTGACAGTTCTGTGTGAAGACAACTGCAAATGTACATGTTGTGTTTGTAATGAGAAAAGCTGCAACTCTGCAGTGTAAGGCTAGTTTCACATTTGCGTTTAAAAACGCAGCGTTTTAAAACACAAACGCAGGTGGTGAAAAAAACGCATGTAAACGCGTGCAAACGCTGCGTTTTTTAGACGCATGCGTTTTCTCATGCGGTAAAAAACGCGGCGTTTTGACGCGTTTACATGCGTTTTTTCCTGCGTTTGCGTTTTTGAAACGCATGCTGAGAAGTGTGTGACAGCTGCCAATCATCAAAATCATCTAGAAAACCCACTATAAGGGTATGTGCACACGTCAGGATTTTGTCAGGATTTTGTCAGGCTTTTTCCTCAGGTTTTGTAGCCAAAACCAGGAGTGGGTGATAAATGCAGAAGTGGTGCATATGTTTCTATTATACTTTTCCTCTAATTGTTCCACTCCTGGTTTTGGCTACAAATCCTGATGAAAAATCCTGAGAAAATCCTGAGAAAATCCTGACGTGTGCACATAGCCTAAATAGAAATAGCTAGGGTTGGGGTTAGGGTTAGGATCCCTAGGGTTAGGGTTAGGATCCCTAGGGTTAGGGCTAGGATCCCTAGGGTTAGGGCTAGGATCCCTAGGGGTAGGGTTAGGGTTTGGATCCCTTTATCACCTTGATGGTGGGGGGTGGCTTATCAGTGTGTATTCCTGTTTTTTTCTATTGAAACGCATGCGTTTAAAACGCAACCAAACGCATGTGCTTAAAAACGCATGCGTTTACATAGACAGCAATACTTTTTTTGCCGCAAAAAAACGCCTCTAGAAATTACTACATGTTGCATTTCTGCAACCAAACGCAAGCATAGAAACGACGCATGCTTCGTCAAACGCGGCAAAACGCATACAAAAAAAACGCATGCGTTTTTAATGTTAAATATAGGAAAAAAAACGCATGTTTTTTTGCGCTAAAACGCAGCGGCAAAAAACGCAAATGTGAAACCAGCCTTAGTTATGATCAGGCACAGCTCTGCAGCAGAGCTGATAGCACTATGAGAGGAGACGAGCAGCTACAAATGTTTGTAATGATGCACACTTTAATTCTGCTGTTCTGTGTTAACTCTGCTGTACTGTTAGCTCTGCTGTACTTTGTTAGCTCTGTTCTCACTGCAGAGCGGTGTGTGATTATGAGGGAAAAGTGTCAGTCATACAAGTTTCACACTGGTGACTCCCTCTTTTATTTAACAAACTCTGGAGGCAGAGTCTCATACAGATCATACAAGGGCTGTATTATATTACACATTATAGATTACATTGGGTGTATTATATTACATGTTACATATATTACATGTGCTGTATTGTATTACATGGGCTGTATTATATTACGTGTTTTATTAGAGTCCTTTCTCCCTCTTACAGACGTAGCTTCCCTTCATGACACAGATGCTGCTGCCACTTTTTATAACACCACAATAACAGCAACACTTGATTCGGCCGCCACCCTCACGCATAGCAAAATTCGCACAATCAACAGGCAGCCCTGGCTGACCAGCCTGTCCAAAGAACTGAGACGGGCTTCCAGGGTCACTGAGCGGAAATGGAAGAGATCCCACTCTGCCAAGCACTTCATCGCATACAAGCAGTCCCTTGCCAGCTTCAAGTCCACACTCACTGCCGCCAAACAAACTTACTTCTCATCTCTCATATCCTCCCTGTCTCCCAACCCTAAACAGCTTTTCAACACTTTCAATTCTCTACTCCATCCCCCAGCACCTCCTCCCTCTCCTCTCATTTCTGCTGAAGACTTTGCCTCCTTCTTTAAAGGGAACCTGTCACCCGCAAAATCGAAGACGAGCTAAGCCCACTGGCATCAGGGGCTTATCTACTGTATTCTGTAATGCTGTAGATAAGCCCCCGATATATCCTGAAAGATGAGAAAAAGAGGTTAGATTATACTCACCTGGGGGGCGGTCCGGTCCGATGGGTGTTGCGGTCTGGGTCCGGGGCCTCCTATCTTCATAGGATGACGTCCTCTTCTTGTCTCCACGTTGCGACTCGGTACTGCAGTGCGCAGGGGCCGGGCCTCTCTGACCTTTCCCGGCGCCTGTGCACTGCAGTACTTTGCTCTGCCCTCAACAGGGCAGACAAAGTACGCCTGCGCCGGAGCCGCAGCATGAATACAAGAAGAGGACATCGTAAGAAGATGGGAGGCCCCGGACCGGACCACGAAGCCCATCGGACCGGACCGCCCCACCAGGTGAGTATAATTAACCTTTTTTTCTCATCTTTCAGGATACATCGGGGGCTTATCTACAGCATTACAGAATGCTGTAGATAAGCCCCTGATGCCGGTGGGCTTAGCTCATCTTCGATTTTGGGGGTGACAGGTTCCCTTTAAGCAGCAAATCGATACGATCAGAGAAAGCTTTGGCCCCCAGACCCCCAATGCCGCTCTTCGCTTCTCAGCCCTGTTCCTCCAAAACCAGCTTCTTCAGCATGACAGAAGATCAGCTCTCCACCCTCCTGTCAAGATCACATCTCACCACTTGCATGCTTGACCCGCTCCCGTCCCACCTCATCCCTAACCTCGCCAGTCTTCATCCCAACCCTAACACACCTCTTCAATCTCTCACTTACAAATGGTGTCTTCCCCTCATCCTTCAAGCATGCCTCGATCACACCCATCCTCAAAAAGCCCTCCCTCGACCAATCCTCTGTATCTAGCTATCGCCCGATATCTCTTCTCCCTTATGCCTCAAAACTACTGGAACAGCATGTTCATCTTGAACTGTCCTCCCACCTCTTTTCCTGCTCCCTCTTTGAACGCTTACAATCTGGCTTCCGACCGTATCACTCAACTGAAACTGCCCTAACTAAAGTCACCAATGACCTACTAACCGCCAGAGCAAGCGACACTACTCTGTCCTCCTTCTCCTGGACCTGTCTTCTGCCTTCGACACTGTCGACCATTCCCTCCTGCTACAGATTCTCTCATCTCTTGGCATCACAGACTTGGCCCTACCCTGGATCTCGTCATATCTAACAGACCGAACATTTAGTGTCTCCCTCTCCCACACCTCCTCCTCACCTCACCCCGTCTGTCGGTGTTCTCCAAGGCTCAGTCCTAGAGCCCCTGCTCTTCCCCATCTACACCTTTGGCCTGGGATAGCTCATAGAATTCCACAGTTTACAGTATCATCTCTATGCTGACGAAACGCAGATCTACCTCTCCGGACCTGACCTCACTTCCTTACTAACCAAAATCCCACAATGTCTGTCTGCTATTTCAGATTTCTTTTCTACTCGCTTTCTAAAACTGAACATGGACAAAACAGAATTCATCATCTTTCCCCCTTCTCACTATGCCCCTCCACGAGACCTATCCATCATTGTCAATGGCTGCTCACTTTCCCCAGTCCCACACGCTCGGTGCCTCGGGATGATCCTCGACTCTGCCCTCTCTTTCAAGCCACATATCCAAGCCCTTGCCTCCTCCTGCGGACTCAAACTCAAAAATATTTCCTGGATCCGTGCATTCCTTGACCATGAAACCACAAAACACTAGCGCACGTCCTTATCATCTCCCGCTTCGACTACTGCAACCTCCTACTCTCTGGCCTCCCCTCTAGCACTCTGGCACCACTCCAATCCATCCTACACTCTGCTGCCCGATTAATCCCATACTCTGGAACTCTCTACCCCAACACATCAGACTCTCGCCTACCACGGAAACCTTCAAAAAGAACCTGAAGACTCACCTCTTCCGACAAGTCTACAACCTGCAGTGATCCTTAGTCTGCTGAACTGCTGCATGACCAGCTCTACCCTCTCCTAGTGTATCCTCACCCATCCCTTGTAGACTGTGAGCCCTCGCGGGCAGGGTCCTCTCTCCCTCTGTACTTGTGTGTGCCTTGTTTTGCTCATGTTTATTGTACTATTGTAATTGCCCCTTCCACGTGTAAAGCACCATGGAATAAATGGCGCTATAAGGGTATGTGCACACGCTGCGGATTTTGTTGCGGATCCGCAGCATTTCCGCAGCTGCGGGTCCGCAGCAGTTTCCCATGAGTTGACATTACAATGTAAACTTATGGGAAACAGAAAACGCTGTGCCCATGCTCCGGAAAAAACGCGCGGAAACGCAGCGGTTTAGATTCCGCAGCATGTCACTTCTTTCTGCGGATTCCACAGCAGCTTTACACCTGCTCCAATAGAAAACCGCAGTGAAAACAGCAGAAAAACCGCGGTAAATCCGTGATAAATCTGCAGCAAAAACGCAGCGTTTTTGCCCTGCAGATTTATCAATTCCGCTGCGGGAAAAATCCGCAGAGGACCATTATACGTGTGCACATAGCCTAAAAATGAATAATAATAATTAGATGGCCTGTATTATATTACGTTATATTTTACATGGGCTGTATTATATTACATGTTATATATATTACATGTTACATATATTACATGTGCTGTATTGTATTATATGGGCTGTATATTACATTTTATTAGATAGGTTGTATTATATTACATGTTATATATATTACATGCCATATATTATATTACATTTTACATGTATTCCTGGGCTGTACTGTATTGCGTTACATGGGCTGTATTATATTACATGTTATATTAAATGGGCTGTATTATAGTACACATTATATATATTACATGAGCTGTATTATATTACATGTGCTGTGTTGTATTACATGTGATTTTTTTGCTACATCTGTACTATATTACGTTATATATATTTCATGGGCTGTATTACATTACACGTTATATATATATATTTCATGGGCTGTATTACATTACACGTTATATATATTTCATGGGCTGTATTACATTACACGCTACATATATTTCATGGGCTGTATTATATTACATGTGCTGTGTTGTATTGTATTATACTTATTATATATGTCACTTGTATGTGTATGTGTATATATATATATATCTATACACTGGGTGGACACAGACAGAAAAGGGCCCCTGTACAAGTATAATATATGGCGCCTTTTCAGAGCAAGAACTCCTAAAATTGCTATATTGTGTTCCATGCACCATGATTCTAGTCCTTCGATGTAATCTGTTTACATTGTCAGGTTAGCTTACTGGGAAGAACCTCAACTCCTAGAAGGCCTGAGGGGCTTGTCCCGCCATCTGTGCAGTGCCTGCCGTCTCCCTTTCGGGGTCCCTACATAGTAAGTGGGCACGCTGTGGTGCCAGGCTCCGGGAGGTCTGCTGATACCTGAGTGTTGGAGGCAGCGGGCAAAGTGCACTTACAGGGCTGCAGGAGAATCACTGGGAAATCCTTCACTTCCTGCTACCGTACATCTCTTAATAGCAGCGTCCTGAGCCTACATATGAGCAGAGCTGTGCTCACTGCCGGGTAAGGACACAGGCAAATCTCATACATATACAGGTCCTTCTCAAAAAATTAGCATATAGTGTTAAATTTCATTATTTACCATAATGTAATGATTACAATTAAACTTTCATATATTATAGATTCATTATCCACCAACTGAAATTTGTCAGGTCTTTTATTGTTTTAATACTGATGATTTTGGCCTACAACTCCTGAAAACCCAAAAAACCTGTCTCAATAAATTAGCATATCAAGAAAAGGTTCTCTAAACGACCTATTACCCTAATCTTCTGAATCAACTAATTAACTCTAAACACATGCAAAAGATACCTGAGGCTTTTAAAAACTCCCTGCCTGGTTCATTACTCAAAACCCCCATCATGGGTAAGACTAGTGACCTGACAGATGTCAAGAAGGCCATCATTGACACCCTCAAGCAAGAGGGTAAGACCCAGAAAGAAATTTCTCAACAAATAGGCTGTTCCCAGAGTGCTGTATCAAGGCACCTCAATGGTAAGTCTGTTGGAAGGAAACAATGTGGCAGAAAACGCTGTACAACGAGAAGAGGTGACCGGACCCTGAGGAAGATTGTGGAGAAGGACCGATTCCAGACCTTGGGGAACCTGAGGAAGCAGTGGACTGAGTCTGGTGTGGAAACATCCAGAGCCACCGTGCACAGGCGTGTGCAGGAAATGGGCTACAGGTGCCGCATTCCCCAGGTAAAGCCACTTTTGAACCATAAACAGCGGCAGAAGCGCCTGACCTGGGCTACAGAGAAGCAGCACTGGACTGTTGCTAAGTGGTCCCAAGTACTTTTTTCTGATGAAAGCAAATTTTGCATGTCATTCGGAAATCAAGGTGCCAGAGTCTGGAGGAAGACTGGGGAGAAGGAAATGCCAAAATGCCTGAAGTCCAGTGTCAAGTACCCACAGTCAGTGATGGTGTGGGGTGCCATGTCAGCTGCTGGTGTTGGTCCACTGTGTTTCATCAAGGGCAGGGTCAATGCAGCTAGCTATCAGGAGATTTTGGAGCACTTCATGCTTCCATCGGCTGAAATGCTTTATGGAGATGAAGATTTCATTTTTCAGCACGACCTGGCACCTGCTCACAGTGCCAAAACCACTGGTAAATGGTTTACTGACCATGGTATTACTGTGCTCAATTGGCCTGCCAACTCTCCTGACCTGAACCCCATAGAGAATCTGTGGGATATTGTGAAGAGAAAGTTGAGAGACGCAAGACCCAACACTCTGGATGAGCTTAAGGCCGCTATTGAAGCATCCTGGGCCTCCATAACATCTCAGCAGTGTCACAGGCTGATTGCCTCCATGCCACGCCGCATTGAAGCAGTCATTTCTGCCAAAGGATTCCCGACCAAGTATTGAGTGCATAACTGAACATTATTATTTGATGGTTTCTTTGTTTGTTATTAAAAAACACTTTTATTTGATTGGACGGGTGAAATATGCTAATTTATTGAGACAGGTTTTTTGGGTTATCAGGAGTTGTATGCCAAAATCATCAGTATTAAAACAATAAAAGACCTGACAAATTTCAGTTGGTGGATAATGAATCTATAATATATGAAAGTTTAATTGTAATCATTACATTATGGTAAATAATGAAATTTAACACTATATGCTAATTTTTTGAGAAGGACCTGTAGACGTCAGGTTGCAACTAAAGGGAATCTGTCACCTCATATTGCCGCTATAAACTGCGCCCACCCCCATTAGGAGCTTATCTACAGCATTCTGTAATGCTGTAGATAAGCCCCCGATGTAACCTGAAAGATGATAAAAACAAGTTATACACACCCATGGGCGGTCTGGTGTGGTCCGGGTCCGATGGGCGGTGTGGTCCGGGTCCGATGGGCGTCGCGGTCCGGGTCTGGCACCTCCCATCTTCATATGATGTCGTCATCCTCCTTGCTTCTGTAGCGGCTCCTGTGCAGGCGTACTGATTTGCCCTGTTGAGGCCTCTCTGACCTTTCCAGGCGCCTGCACACTGCAGTACTTTGCGCTGTCCTCAACAGGGCAGATAAAGTACGTCTGCGCAGGAGTCGGGACAGGAAGCAAGGGGAAGAGGACGTCATCACATGAAGATGGGAGGTGCCGGACCCGGACCTGCGACGCCCATCGGACCAGACCGCCCCTGGGTGAGTATAATCTAACTTGTTTTTATTATCTTTCAGGTTACATCGGGGGCTTATCTACAGCATTACAGAATTCTGTAGATAAGCCCCTAATTGCGGTGGCCGCAGTTTATAGGGCCAAAATGAGGTGACAGATTCCCTTTAAGGCCGTCTGCTTTTGGGTCACCTGAATGTTTCATTGTTCTGTCAATGTAATCAAGTTAAATAGAATTGAGGGAAAATAATCCCAGGACCCTGATTTAGCAGCCACATCGGTAGCCCTAGTCCGTGGTCGCTGGACCAGGGTAGCCTCCTTCAACTGCCGGGGTCACAATTGCGAGTGTGATGCGAGAAACTCGCGCATCAATACCTGGCACTGCCGCCGGCACTCGGGACCAGAGCATGTAGTTGCATAGAAATACTGTACATGCAGCCACACACTCTGGTCCCAAGAGCCGGCAGCAGTGTCGGGTATTAAGGCGAGAGACTCGCACGAGTTTCTCGCATCACACTCGCAAGTGTGACCCGGCCTACCTGCGACATTCAGGTCACAGCAGCACCATAGGTATATATGATAAAGCCGGATGCAGGACTTAAGATATAATTTAGTACGTAATTTATCACAAAAGCATTTTGTAAGTGGTCACTGAGTTTTTTTTTTTGTTATTTTTGAACATATTAACAAACTTATCTTTTTACACTTTTCTTTAACCCTACAATTGAATTGAATCACGTCTGATAGGGCCGGGATAAACTGTTTTGTTGTCCTAGGCAGATGAAGCCAATGGCACCCCCCCAAAGCAAAGGGATGGCTCAAAGACTATGGTAACAGGACCACTAATGCACATCCCCCTTCCCCCGATGGGTGAGATAGCAAACTCTGATGACCACTTCCATTAGAATTGTTACCTTTTTCATAAAAAATTGTAAAAGTAAAAAGAAGTGATTTATATTATTATTATTTACATAGCACCATTAATTCCATGGTGCTGTACATGAGAAAGGGGTTACATACAGAGTTATAGATATCGTTACAGTAAACTAATTTACAATGACGGACTCGTACGGAGGGGAGAGGACCATGTCGTTGCGGACTTTCTATGGGATAATGGAGAAGAGACAGAAGGTCTGGGGTGCTGCAGCTCTGGTGGTGGTGAGGCGGCAGCTTGGGTGGTGGTGAGGCGGCAGAATGGTTATTGCAGGCTGTAGGCTTTCCTGAAAAGATGGGTTTTCAGGTTCCATCTGAAGGATCCGAGGGTGGTGGATAATCGGACGTGTTGAGGCGTGGCATTCCAGAGGATGGGGATATTCGGGAGAAATCTTGGAGGCGGTTGTGTGAGGAACAAATAAGTGAGGAGAGTAGGAGGTCTTGGGAGGATCGGAGATTACATGAGGAAAGATATTGGGAGATTGGTTCAGGGATATAGGGAGGAGACAGGTTGTGGTTGGCTTTCTAGATCAGTGTTAGTAGTTTGAACTGGATTCGTTGGGGAATTGGGAGCCAGTGGAGGGATTTGCAGAGGGCAGAAGCAAGGGAGTAGCGAGGAGAGAGGTGGATTAGCCGGGCAGCAGAGTTGAAAACAGACTGGAGCAGTGCAAGAGAGTTAGCGGGGAGGCCACAGAGGAGGGTGTTGCAGTAATCGAGGCGGGAGATGATGAGGGCATGCACAAGAGTTTTGGTAGATTGTGGGCTGAGGAAGGGTCGAATTCTGGCAATATTTTTGAGCTGGAGGCAACAGGAGGTGGCAAGAGTTTGGAAGTGCCGTTTGAAGGACAGGGCAGAGTCGAGAGTTACCCCGAGGCAGTGGATTTCAGGTGCGGGAGAGAGCGTGATGCCGTTTACCATAATAGATAGATCAGGTAGGGGGGATACGCGAGATGGGGGAAAGATGATGAGTTCGGTTTTGTCTACATTGAGTTTTAGGAAGCGAGAGGTGAAGGAGGATATGGCTGACAGACACTCCGGGATTCTGGACACGAGAGAGGTGACTTCTGGGCCAGAGAGGTAGATCTGAGTGTCGTCCGCATACAGGTGGTACTGGAAGCCATGGGACTTTATGAGGTGTCCTAGGCCAATTGTATAGATGGAAAAAAGTAGGAGCCCTAGGACAGAGCCTTGAGGGACTCCAACAGAGAGAGGGTGGGATGAGGAGGTAGTGTGGGAGTGGGAAATGCTAAATGTGCGGTCGGAAAGGTATGAGGCAATCCAGGACAGGGCAAGGTCTTTGATGCCAAGGGAAGAATCTTTAGCAGTAGGCAGTGGTCGACTGTGTCAAAGGCAGAGGACAGGTCGAGAAGGAGGAGGAAGGAAAACTGTCTGTTAGCTTTGTCTGTGAGTAAGTCATTAGTAATTTTGGTAAGGGCAGTTTCGGTGAAGTGGTGGGTTCAGAAGACAGATTTGAGGTTGTCAAGGAGAGAGTTTGATGAGAGGTGGGAGGAAAGTTGAGCATGGACATGCTGCTCAAGGAGTTTTGAAGCAAACAGGAGCAGTTATATGGGGCGATAGCTGGGCATAGCAGTTGGGTCAAGGTTAGTTTTTTTGAGGATGGGTGTAATGGTGGCATGTTTGAAAGCAGAAGGGAAGGTACCAGAAGATAGTGATAGGTTGAAGACATGGGTTAGGGCTGGAATGAGCATGTTAGTGAGGTTGGGGAGCAGGTGGGAAGGGATGGGGTCAAGTGCACAGGTGGGGAGGTGTGATTTGGAAAGGAGGTGAGTAAGCTCTCCTTCAGTGATGTTGGAGAGGGAGGTTATTAGGGAAGGGCAGAGGTCTGGTATATGGAGTGGTTGGGGTGGTGGAACAGTAAAGGTTTGCCTTGTTTGGTCAATCTTGCTTTTGAAGTAGGTGGCAAAGTCTTCGGAAGAGATGAGGGGAGTTGAAGGTGGCAGTGGTGGGCGGAGGAGAGAGTTAAATGTGCTGAAAAGTTGTTTTGGGTTGTAGGATAATGAAGGTACAAGGTTTGTGAAATATGAAGGTACAAGGTTTGTGAAATAGGTCTGTTTAGCAGAGGTGAGGACTAGTTTGAAGGCAAGTGTAGCTTGTTTGAAAGCAGTGAAGTCTGGCAGGCGTGTTTTCTTCCAATGCTGCTCTGCGACCCTGGATGCTTGTCGAAGTTTTTTGGTGAGATTGTTATGCCAGGGTTGCCTATTTGTCGTACTTTGCCATGCATGAGAGGGGCGACTAAGTCTATGGCTGATGTGAGGGTGGTGTTATAGAAAGTGGTGGCGCTGTCCGTGTCATGGAGTGAAGATATGGAGGACAGGGGTAGAAGAGATATGGAAAAAAACACCATATGCACTACCCGATGTGGTGCCTAAGTAGGGTCCCACACCATATATAGAAGAAAATAAACTTAGGCACTCAACTTATGTAGGTGATTTAATGTAGTCATCAAATTAAACGTTTCGGCCACAATGGACGGCCTTCTTCAGTATAAAATACCTATCAAGGAAGGATGAAAGCGTAGGTGGACACGGATATTTATCTCTCATCGGCACTGTGGAAAAGAGTTTGTCTAAAGGTGGTGTCCGGACCAGTGCAACCGGTAACTAATGGAAGCCCGTGGAAGTCAGCGTGCCGGTGTGTCTGGCATAGATGCGTAATCCACCGCTTGTCAGCTGTCAGCTCTTTGCCACAGTGCCGATGAGAGATATATATACGCGTCCACCTACGCTTTCATCCTTCCTTGATAGGTATTTGTTACTGAAGAAGGCCGTCCATTGTGGCCGAAACGTTTAATTTGATGACTACATTAAATCACCTACAAACTCTACATAAGTTGAGTGCCTAAGTTTATTTTCTTCTATATATAAGGGGTAGAAGAGAATCTGAGAGTCTGTGAATGTCTAGGTGTGTAAGGTTTCTGCGAGGATGTGGTAGTGGCTGGACATGGGGGGCGGGTGAGGATGACAAGGATGAGAAGGTGAGTAGATGGTGGTCAGATAGGAGGAAGGGAGAGTGTTGTGAATTTGGATTCTGGGCTCCCCCGGTGGCTACTGGTGGAATTGAACTTGTGACATCATCTTCCCTGTTCACCTGTTCTGATTAGATCTGGGTGTCGCTATATAACCTGGCTTCTCTGTTAGATGCTTGCCGGTCAACAATGTTATCAGAAGCCTCTCTGTGCTTGTTCCTGCTCCCAGACATCTACTAGATAAGTTGGACATTCGTCCATGTTTTGTTTTTGTATTTTGGTTCCAGTTCACAGCTGCAGTTTCGTTACTGTGTCTGGAAAGCTCTTGTTGATCAGGAATTGCCACTCTGGTATTATGAGTTAATGCCAGAGTCCTAAAGTAATTTCTGGATGTGTTTTGTTAGGGTTTTCTACTGACCATGAAAGTATGCTTTCTGTCTTCTGCTATCTAGAAAGCGGACCTCAAATTTGCTAAAACTATTTTCCTGCTGCGTTTGTTGTTTCATCTCATATCACCGCCAATATATGTGGGGGGCCTCTGTCTCCTATTTGGGCATTTCTCTAGAGGTGAGTCAGGTCTTATATTTCCCTCTGCTAGCATTATTTAGTTCTCCGGCCGGCGCTGGGCATATAGGGATAAAAAGTAGGACATGCTACCTGGCTACTTCTAGATGATGCGGTAGGTTTAGTTCATGGTCAGTATAGTTACATCTTCCAAGAGCTTGTTCCTATTGAGGCTTATGCTAGTTCTCTGGCCATGGAGAACATGACAGTTTGACCGGCCCACTAAAGGGTTAAAATCCTTGGCTGAGAAAGGAGAGAAATAAGAAGTCTGCTGAAAATTTTTTTTTTTTTTTTTTTTTTTTTTTCTCTAGTAGTTAGTGTGCTCTTAATTGGATCACTTGCCAGTCTGTCTATGCTGCAGTCTTTCTTTTTTTTCTCTCTCCTTCTAATCTTTGAATGGCTCTATGTTCACCTGTCTATAATGGATCTACAGAGTGTAACTGCAGGTTTGAATAATCTCGCCACGAAAGTACAAAGTTTGCAAGATTTTGTTGTTCATGCTCCGGTATCAGAGCCGAGAATTCCTTTGCCGGAATTCTTCTCAGGGAATAGATCTAGCTTTCAGAATTTTAGAAATAATTGTAAGTTATTTTTGTCCCTGAAATCTCGTTCTGCTGGAGACCCTGCACAGCAGGTTGGGATTGTGATTTCCTTGCTCCGCGGCGACCCTCAAGATTGGGCTTTTGCATTGGCACCAGGGGATCCTGCGTTGCGCAATGTGGATGCGTTTTTTCTGGCCTTGGGCTTGCTGTATGAGGAACCTCATTTGGAACTTCAGGCAGAAAAAACTTTGATGTCCCTATCGCAGGGGCAAGATGAAGCTGAAATTTACTGCCAAAAATTCCGTAAATGGTCTGTGCTTACTCAGTGGAATGAGTGTGCCTTGGCGGCTACTTTCAGAGAGGGTCTTTCTGATGCCATTAAGGATGTTATGGTGGGGTTCCCTGTGCCTGCAAGTCTGAATGAGTCCATGACAATGGCCATTCAGATCGATAGGCGTCTGCGGGAGCGCAAACCAGTGCACCATCTGGCGGTGTCCACTGAGAAGACGCCAGAAAACATGCAGTGTGATAGAATTCTGTCCAGAAGCGAGCGGCAGAATTTTAGACGGAAAAATGGGTTGTGTTTCTATTGTGGGGATTCTACTCATGTTATATCAGCATGCTTTAAGCGTACTAAAAAGCTTGATAAATCCGTTCCCATTGGCACTTTACAGTCTAAATTTATTTTGTCTGTGACCCTGATTTGCTCTTTGTCATCTATTACTACGGACGCCTATATCGACTCTGGCGCCGCTTTGAGTCTTATGGATTGGTCCTTTGCCAATCGTTGTGGGTATGATTTAGAGCCTTTGGAGACTCTTATTCCTCTGAAGGGGATTGACTCCACCCCATTGGCTAATAATAAACCACAATACTGGACACAAGTGACTATGTGTATTAATCCGGATCACCAGGAGACTATTCGTTTTCTGGTGCTGTATAATCTACATGATGATTTGGTGCTGGGATTGCCATGGCTGCAGTCTCACAACCCAGTCCTTGACTGGAGAGCTATGTCTGTGTTGAGCTGGGGATGTAAGGGGACTCATGGGGACGTACCTTTGGTGTCCATTTCATCATCTATTCCCTCTGAAATCCCTGAGTTCCTGTCTGATTATCGTGACGTCTTTGAAGAACCCAAGCTGGGTTCACTACCTCCGCACCGTGAGTGCGATTGTGCTATAGATTTAATTCCGGGTAGTAAATACCCAAAGGGTCGTTTATTTAATCTGTCTGTGCCTGAACATACTGCTATGCGAGAATATGTAAAGGAGTCCTTGGAAAAGGGACATATTCGTCCATCGTCATCTCCCTTAGGAGCCGGTTTTTTCTTTGTGTCAAAAAAAGACGGCTCTTTGAGACCATGTATTGATTATCGGCTTTTGAATAAAATCACGGTTAAATATCAATACCCATTGCCGTTGCTTACTGATTTGTTTGCTCGCATAAAGGGGGCCAAGTGGTTCTCTAAGATTGATCTCCGTGGGGCGTATAATTTGGTGCGGATCAGGCAGGGGGATGAGTGGAAAACCGCATTTAATACGCCCGAGGGCCACTTTGAGTATTTGGTGATGCCTTTTGGTCTTTCTAATGCCCCTTCAGTCTTCCAGTCCTTTATGCATGATATTTTCCGCGATTTTTTGGATAAATTTATGATAGTGTATCTGGATGATATTCTGATTTTTTCGGATGATTGGGACTCTCATGTCCGGCAAGTTAAGAGGGTTTTTCAGGTTTTGCGGTCTAATTCTCTGTGTGTCAAGGGTTCTAAGTGCGTTTTTGGGGTTCAGAGAATTTCCTTTTTGGGATATATTTTTTCTCCCTCTTCCATTGAGATGGATCCTGTCAAGGTTCAAGCTATTTGTGATTGGACGCAGCCCTCTTCTCTTAAAAGTCTTCAGAAATTTTTGGGCTTTGCCAACTTTTATCGTCGATTTATTTCTGGTTTTTCGGATGTCGTTAAGCCATTGACCGATTTGACTAGACAGGGTGCTGATGTTGCTAATTGGTCCCCTGATGCTGTGGAGGCCTTTCAGGAGCTTAAGCGCCGTTTTTCTTCTGCCCCTGTGTTGCGTCAGCCTGATGTGACTCTTCCTTTTCAGGTTGAGGTCGACGCTTCTGAGATCGGGGCTGGGGCAGTGTTGTCGCAGAAAA